>NC_092793.1:30880003-31183034 GCF_918797505.1 Bemisia tabaci
TTTCATGAGCGGGTGGTTTGAATTCACGCATCAAGAATCGTTAAATATCTTCGTAAGGAGTTTATTTCGGTAATTTTCGTTGTGCGTATCGTGTTTTACGTGAAATTTTAGTTAAGAAACATGTATCAGAATGCTGAAATTCGTACCTTGTCTGGTGGTCCATTCGAGAGTGATGAGGTAGATAGCAAAAGCGAAGGTTCATGTTCTTTTTGGGAGGTTTTTGATATAGGATAACTCGAATAGCGAGGCTGCCAGCTCGGTGTTTTCAAGGGCATACAAATTGGTTGAAAAAATACTATTATCAAGGGGAATTATGCACATTTAAGACCCTACGTAAGTTCATGAAAACGAAAGGAACTTTCAGTTACGAAACCTTGCGATTACAAAGATTCGTGTCGGTTACGTGACTAACAGTGCCAGTTGTGGTTTTACAGTTTGGAATGTGCATTTATCGCTTTTCCTTGCATGAATTCATGCAGGGTAACACGTTTGAATCATTTACAATGACAATTGCTTCCTCCTTCAATTAATATGTTCAAAGTCTTTGAAAACGCCAATTAACTAAACTGGTGTCGTTATCATCCCCTTTATCTTAAAATTCGCATTTTTTTTCAAATGAAAATACTCGCTGAAATAATGTGAGTATCAATTCGGTTTTTAGCTATGGAGGAAGAAGGTTTGTAATTTCTTGATAACATTTTTAAAGTAAAAAACTCAAGAGATACTTTAGATTAGAACCTATTAGATACTTTTACATATTCTGTGCTACTAAATTACCTCACCTTTCATTTCTCCCTGTTCTCCGATTTTTTACAATTTTTTTTTCTTTTTCTGTAGAAACGCAGGGGCATTCTTTTTGAAGAATATCATAGGGCAATTTTGAAAAATGAAGAAAGAAGATGAAAAAATACGGAAAATCTTGAAACAATTCATGATTGCTTTTGCAAAAAAAAAAAATTATAAATATGTAAAACACTCATATACCCGCTTTTAGAGAAACAAAAGGTACGTGATTTTGCACTAGTTCCCTAAAATTGAACCGGAAGAAGGGGGAGGGGAGGAGAAGGAGTTTTAAATGACACGGTTGGGGTGGAGCAGGGACGCGGGTTGAGGTGTTTAAGATCACACTTAGAGGCGGCCAGACTCGTAAAGCTGACGGTAGACTAAGCTCCAGCAAAGGGAGGCTAGATTTACGACTCCGAGGGCAGTGATAACTCGCGACGGATAGCCGTCCACCCGACCTCCAACCTCAGGCCGGCCTCTCTTCATTAAGCCGCTCTCCACCACCTCACTGCCTTTGCAATGCTTCTCACTCACTCCCTCTCCCGTTTAATGACTTCTTTTAAAACTTCCCCGGTGGCTCCAAGCCTTGCAGGTTCCGTTTTTTTCTCGTTAAAAATAGATTTTGCATGAAGAGTTGTTCGGAGGAGGTCAAGATTTTAGCAGCGTTTGGTGAGAGACAACATAGTGACTTTTACCCTTAAAAAATAAGTAAATATAGATAAAGAAAAATAAGTAAAATAAGTAAAAATAAGTAAATAGATAAAGAAAAATAAGTAAATAGATTAGGTAAGTTACGACTGGACAGCTATTCTACATACGATTCTTAATAAGAACTAAGTCTCACGCCGAGAGGGTAAGAAATGAAAAATATAAATTTTGGAGGATACACCATTTTTCTCACAAAACTGCTCAATACAGCAGTTCCTCGTTTTTTAACTTCTCTGTCGAATCTGAACGACACCGTACTGGCGGCATAGAGCGGATCATTGAGAGTTCACGCCTCGCGCCATCGCTCCTTCAATTTTGCAGCTGCAACACGGACATCCATCAAGTACGAATAGTTGTTTCTCTGCGCCGTCATCAACGCGCACCCTTTTCCTTGCTCTATTTCCATCGTATGATTGTTTCCGTTTGTATTATTTGTAGTGGTGCTGAAACTCCGTTCATGTTTGAAATATCTGGTGAATTTTCTCTCTCATTCTAATATTATAAATTTTGACAAAAAAAAAACAAAAACAAAAACATAAAATTTTACTGGACATTTCGAAACGGTTCAATGAAGATACACATTTTTCGACTTAAACCTTCGATATCCATCAATGTCAATATTCGGCTCAAAGGTTTCACCTATTTTTGGAGGATTCGTGTGCTTGTCGGACGGATAACCACCGTCGGAGAGATTTATCCAGCTATTTTATTCGTTCCTACAGTCTCAAACGCTTTCTCGAAGTCACGGTGGCGTTTCCTTTATTTTATCATTATTGCGTTTTATTTAGCAATAAATTGACAAGCGTCGCATTTGTTTCCCTCGGTTCCACAAAAGTTGTTTTACGCCGGGAGGAGCATTTAGGTGATACCATAAAACTTTAATGGAACCTGCACGGTGTAGCGAGCGTATCGTAGTTTTGGATGAATGAATCCAAGGAGGGAGGGGCCGGGGGAGTGAGCTGAGCGTACGCCAGCTCTGATCTTGATCGGGAATTGGCACAATAATTTCAGCTTGATTTCATTTAATATGATTCTTTTTGAGCAGGAAGCAGGCCTCACACTGACGCTCTGGGCTCCGCTCCCCCTAGCTTCTCGCTTTTTATGCTACGTCATGACAAGCTCCATCACCTGTTGTTCCTTCCATTCTCTCTGCGTCTAACATTGCTTCTCAAAATGTATCGGTGGAAAGAGGTTATTTCTTTCAGATCCCAAAATAAAGTAAGAATACAATAGTGAAAAAAAGAGTAAAACGTAATAAATGTTTTGTTTTGTTCATTTTATTTGTATGTTCTTCAAAAACCGCGTAGAATGACGTCATCCATCGAGATGGTCTATACCATGGTTTCTCCCACCGTGGATTTATCACAGGCAATTTGTGGCAAGGAGCTCACGAATTACCAATATTTTGAGATAACTCATCAGATCTACGAATTTTTCTTCTTTCTTTCTCATTAAGTGCGTCTGATATACTTAAAGTTTAGAATTTTGAAACATTCCGTATTTTATGACATGCTGAAAATTTCAAAGTGAAAGTTCATTCTGGAGCTGAAAATCGTTTCAAATACTATCGTATGATGCATATTTTTAAAGAGAAATCTTTCGCAAAGAGCGATTAATTATTTTGTCTAAAATTAGGAATGTAATCAGATTTTCAATCTAAGCATGAATATTTGACTATTTGCCCAGGCGTTTGAAAAAAATGTCCGATTTTACTATTTTCGCACGATGGATTCATCAATCAGTGATACACTCACTTGTGCGGGTAGCTCGACGTGAAACACAAGTGTAACCGAGGTGGAAGAAACCATGGTGTGTACTACCGTGATAAATGATGTCATACAAAATAATTTCCGAAGGGCAATAACTCCCGTAATATTAGACCTAGAAATTAAGCGTTTGGACAGATCTCATTACTTTTTGCTGCTCCTATTGCTGGGACCACAGAAACACGACTTATAACAACCAATTAGACTGCATTTTGCAATTTGGAGCCATAAATTCTCACCCATCTGAAAAAACACTTATAAGCATAGGGAAACTAATGACATACGTTGTTTTTAAACCGGGCCGAAATGTATAGTTCTTAATTGCAAAATGTAGTCCAATTGAATTGGTGTTGAATTTGCACTGCGTTCAAAAATAACTGTCCCGGCAATCAGAGGCGGATCCAGCAATTTGGCAACACCGGCTTCCCGCCATTGAAACCTATGTTAAATGATCGATTCTTGTCGAAGCACCTGGCCCCTCCAATAATCGATAATTTCCATAGGTTTAAATGGAGAAAAGCGATGTTGCCAATTTGCTGGATCCGCCGATGCCGGCAATAAATCCGATCCGTGGGAAGTTTCAGGATGAAGCCCCAGTAATACAGGCTCCAAAGCACCTCATGCCGATGGATGACATTCCACTCGCGTTACACGCATAATTGCAGCTAAACGGTCGCTCGTATCATGAGCGGCGAACAATTGATTTAAGCCGACTGACCTGTTGAATTTAGCCGACGACGACGGTGCGAACGCGACGTCGGATTCCAAGTGAGAAATGGAGGAATAATTGGTTAATAGACAAGTTAATTGATAGCGTTTATTCAGTGGGATTTGGTGTCGGTTGGGGGAGTCGAGATCCGAGATTGTTGGCATGTCATTCATTTGTCTTGTTCATAAAACCCATCGGTAGAGTCCCATCGGGTTGCAAGCAACGTTGCTCTTTCACTAATCCCGCCACTACCGCACTCCCCCGCCAACCCGCCATTCAACCCCTCCGATCTGCGGGGTCTGGAGGGGGGGGGGGGGGGGAGAGCAACACCCACCACCACTTCCCGATTTTGTATTTGTTAAACATGACGTCCCTCAATTACTGTTGATCTGCAGCCGATGGCGAGTCGTTAATCTGTGACCGTGGTGGCATCAACAGGATGATCTGTTAGATTTTGCACTAAAATCTGGAGAAAATGCAGTGTTTATCGGGATTGATTCGAAAAATTACCAAAATTCAGAAAATATGACACGTTTATCTACGATTATGAACATATAATATTCAAAAGTCCCACGATCTTTTCTTTTTAAAATTAACCATTCTTTGAGAGAAAAACTAAAGTTAATTGCTGTTCAATGATTTTTTTTTTAAATAAATATGACGGTGCATGATTTTTATGATACTATATTTTCGTTGGTTCATTGCTGCTAAAGGCGGTCCACAAAGCTACTGAACAAAGGTCCAGACGAGAAAAAAAGTCACATATTTTCTCTTCGAGATACTACGAAGAAAACGATTCATACAACGGGAAGCTCGAAAATTTACTCCTGAATGATACTTGAACAAGTATTCTGACTACAGCTTTAAATGGAGGTCATATTATAAAAATGGCGTCATTTGTTTTTTTACCATTTATCCAATGATAATTGTAAACGCTCATATCTTGTTTTGAAGTTGGTTCCCTGATTTGTGTAAGTTCTCGAATTGAGGGGCTTGGAGAACGAGGCGCATGAGTGTAGTTTTTCAAAAAGTTGAGATATTAATGATTTCAAGTAGAACTAGTCTTAATACATATTCTTTCAAAAATTCGCTCCCAAATTTCAATTTTTAAGCATCAAAAAGTCAGTTCAAACTTGCTCTCCGTCATGAGGATCCATGTAATTTGGAGACTTCAAACACGTATTTCTCGAAATGGCAAAAACTGCAGTTACGTGCCTTGTCCTCCAAGCCCCTCAGTTCATCTTTTTTGTGTTCGGAGGAGGAAACGTTATTGCATTTTAATACATACCATGTCTAGGGGCCCGTTATACATGGCAAACAATGAAAATACTATTTTATCGGGAGTAAAGGCACAGCGGCAAGATCCTGACCGGGTAGAAAACCGCGAGGAATATTAAATCAAGCGAATGAACAGTTTATCACATTTTGAGAATCCCTGCAAGGAAGCCCGAACCCGCTCGTATGTGATTTTTTGCGCTTTTGAAAGTAATATAATACTCCGACACCGATGTTTGATCCCTCCAGGAATACGCCCCCGCGGAACATTGTCTGCTTGTTTTTACACAAACGTCAGCTCCGGAACGCGAGCTGGGCGGAGACGGAGTGGGGAGGGGGAGGGGGAGGGGTTGCGAATTGTTTTTTATTACTTTGAATATGAATTATGATTCATACGTGTTTACTTTTACACTTACGCCCCGCAAAATGAATAGCGCTCGTTTACGATGATCCGACTCTCGCTCGGGAGGGGGGGGGGGGGGGGCAGAGAATTAGTTTATGAAATAGGATTTTAGTTGTGCAACGCGACGGAGTCAATCGGCCGCGCCATTCTCAGCCCAATAAATGTTGGCACCACATAAAATGCGCTTGAACGGCTAGATTCTGCGATGAGAAAATTCAAGAACACGGTGCAAATACATTTCATTTTTTCTTTCTACATCGCGATGGTTCACAGATAATACCTCTTACCTCACTGGAAAAAAAAAAAAACACATTGGATCTAGAGGCCAGACTCTTGAAAACATTTACAAGAAAAAGGACTCTTGATTCAATCAGATTTAAGCTTAAATCAAAAGGAAATCAGCTCAAATTAAGAGGCTTGGTTCTTCATTTAAGCTTAAATCTGATTGAATCAAGAGTATTTTTTCTTGTCGGTGTTTTTAAGAGTCTGTACTCTAGATCCAACGTGTTTTTTTTCTCAGTGCTGCAAACTGATTATTTTGCAGAACGAAGAGGAGACTTCGCCATTCATATAATTTTGAGGGTGGATTTGCAATATTTTCATACATTATACAGCGTCATTGAAGCGCTCTCCTACAGAATTGGAAAAAACTGAAATCATCACCTTGCTTGTTTCATACAGTAGAATGCGGCAAAGTCACTAACTCATTTATACCAAAATTGGACGTATTTCTATCAAACGGAACTATGTGCATTAAGTCATGAGCCCTGAAATTCATAAAAATATGTGCATAACAGGGCTCATGTCTTAATGCACATAGTTCCGTTTGACAGAAATACGTCCAATTGTCAGTTAGGCGGTATTGTTCGATCGGCTTTTCACAACGTGGTTCTAAGTGTTCTGTGGAGACGCCTCATTTTAAAAGTTCCCTTTGGAAATAGTCCATTATACCACAATCCTCACTTCAAAATGCTCAATCCACCTAACAACCTAGACCTTACAAACTATTTAAAACAACAAAACGACGAGAATCATTTTCGCTCTAACCGTGTGCATCTGCGAATATAGATCGAGCTAAAAAGTGAGCGGCCACGGAGCGAACTCACCTTCGGCAAACAATACACGAGCGCATATCGGACCGAAGGGTAAGCTGTCGTTTCTGCTGAGCTATGCGCGCACCCCCGCCCCCAGAAACCCCCTCACCCCCGTTTCCTAGGAAGCCGCGCGATGATTTATAATTGTTTAATGGGAACTATGGGAACTGGCAAAGCAAAGGTCACTGAGGTGGTATCGCCCGGAGGCAGGAAGCCAGGCTTTCGAGCAGGTGGCGACGGCGCCGCGCAAAAAACGCCCAACTCCACGGGGAGACCATCGCGAGATACGCGGTTCTGTCTGAGACACGTGCGTGGTCAGATGCAAGGGGTTGTGGGGTGGGATTAGGGCGCCGGAGACGCAAGGGCGAAAGGATCCGCACGCCGCCTATCGGACCAACTTACCTCCGCTCTGCCGTGATAGCGAAAAGAACAGTTAGTGCGTGCTAGGATGAACCTCGAGACACATAAAAGCATGTGCTAACCATGGCTCATATAGAAATCCACTTAGCGCTCTCTTTGCTATTCGTGCAGCACTCGAGCGGGAGAAACTAAATGATGGCCGAGTGGAATTAGTGCCGCTCTTCTTACTATTATGATTATGTTTATTATCATCGTTTCGGGGGTAGTCAAGCGGCGCGGGCAACTTTCCCTTGGCCCCCGGCGAAATTAAACGCACCGGTAACGTCTATGTTTTCGTTGTTAAACATAGTTACACATATTTACGGATGTCTAGTTTTCCTTCGGCCGAGACCCTCTGCTGACCTTTCACTCCAACTTGTCGGAGAGGCTCTCATCAACACCTGCCTTCGAGCCAAAGCTCCGTCCTTTTGCCGTTTGAGCATCTGGAAATGAATCCGCGGATGTTGGACCGAACATCTAATGAGCCCGAGAGTACGGACATCCTTATGAAATTCAAGGCCCATCAGGAAATTTACTCGACTGGTTCAGATATCCCGTCTGCTCAGTCCAGTCTGCACTGGACATCACCAAGTTAGTCGCTGTCATGATGTTCCGCTTTCAGGTCGGCGTATTGACTGAGTTAAAACAGAAATACAGTAAGTTTCTTTGAGGGTACGAGATTGAAAGGGTTCCACAAGCTACTTTTCTCTTGCTTCTAAAGGGATTCAGGAAATGATATGACTTCAATGAATCGGAAAGTGCAAGGCACCATAAGGAATATCAGGACAAGATTACTGAGCTACACACGGAGAAAAAAAACTCGTGCGTGGGACCCGAAGTTTAGGTCATATGGATCTCTGAAGTTTTCAGATTGAGCATCTGAACACTTTAGGTCTAGCTGCCGAGGTTCGGATCACACATCTGAAACTTCAGTTCTTAAATCTGAAGTACTTCAGATGTGAGAACCGAAGTACTTCAGATATGAGAACCGAAGTACTTCGGATGTGAGAACCGAAGTACTTCAGATGTAAGAACTGAAGTTTCAGATGTGTGATCCGAACCTCGGCAGCTAGACCTAAAGTGTTCAGATGCTCAATCTGAAAACTTCAGAGATCCATATGACCTAAACTTCGGGTCCCACGCACGAGTTTTTTTTCTCCGTGCACTAATGTTGCACAGACACAATTTCAACAAAATAAATATATAAGATATTTTATATTTCATTTGTTGTAAGCCGTAAGATTATCGAAATATATGCATTCAAATTGCAAGTCGTGTCTGAAATAATGTGTCATCAGTAAGGTCATCGTGTCGGGGCTGCATGCTGCGCTTTTTGACTTTGTTGAGATTTTCTGTTTTCAAAAGTCTGCAGCCTGATTCTGCAAAGTATTGCATATTCAGAGATTCTAGTTGTGGGTTGCCAATTTTAACTGGCGGTCAACCCTAAAATTGGAAGAAACGACCGAGACCCTACTCTTACCGAGTAAAAATTAAGTTACCTTTAAAGTGACGATGCTTTTTGGGCTGTGCCCAACAAAATCAGTGACTAACCAATCAGATGTCTCTGTTTTTGAAAGAATACAGAATCAGGCTGATGGTCAACATTAATGCATTGAAAACTGGAGAAATTACGCTTCAGAGTACAATGATAGCAACAACTCAAATTCTTCTCAACGAAAAGGAGGGAGGTTCCTTCCCCATAGATCATTTAACACGCATTGACATAATCAGGAAGATGGCAACATTATTCTCCCTCCATTGAAACTTATGAAATTGAATCGATTTCCGGAGAGGTCATGTGCTCCAACAAGAAACGATTATTCAACACAGGTTTAAACGGAGAAAAACTTTTGATGTCAATCTGCTGGAACTGCCTCCGCACAGTGGATCGAGTCAATTAGAGAGGTCGCACATGACATTTTTTAGTAAAACCGCAAATTTTGATGTTTCTTTCGTTACATTTTAAATTTCAAGGGGTGCTTTTTGAAGATGATTTTACGGGGAACCCAATGAAACCACTTTTAGAACCATAAATTTTTGTATAGGCGGAGTTATACGCGTTTAAAGTTTCCAAATTTTGTCCGACCTCTCCCATTGACTCAATCCACTTTGCTCACTGCTTGGACGTTGACGCACTCGAGTCGATATTTAATTCAAAGCTCAGGAGCGCATTTTGACTAGTCGAAGAAGTGCGATAAGTGTCTGCGTGGGTTGAGGCCCGGATTCCTCGCGAAAACGAGGGACAGACGACCCTGGAACAGGGACACGGAGCGAGAACTCGCGAGCAAAGAGACGCAGAGGCGAATTTGACGAAGACTTGCTCCGATAAGTGTCTTATTCCATAATGTGTGTGTGATTTTCTTCACCTGACAAAAGACCCCTCCCTCTCTCCTGTCACCCCCTCCCCCGTCGTGCGCACCACCCGTGTCATAATGCTGCGAACCCTTCAGTAAGAGAGACGTAAGGATGCCGGGGGTCCTAGATATCACATATCATCAGTTTAGCCTTTTTGACATGTACCATCATTTTTCTTCCTCCTAATTCCCTCCGCGCGCTCCCGCTCATTTTTCCCTTTTTTCTTCTCTTTTTTTTATTTTTTCAACTTGTAACTCACATTAACAACTATTATCTGTCTGATTGAATCTGTCAAACGCCTCTCCTCGCTCTTAAGTCGGGTGTCGACATTGATGCTCGTTCCTTTCGTTCCGTGTTTACTCATCTGCTTGCGTTTAGCCGAGCGTGTCGCTGTCGATCCGTTTAATTTCCTTGATTCGTTCCTCTCTCTTGGTCTCTAACTTTCTCGTTTTTTCACTTCGAGCACATGTGCCTTGGGGTGAGTTTTCTCGGGATCCAGTCGTAATCGAAGTAACGCGCAATTTACAGGATAATTTCTAGTCAAAAACTCAGGCAAACAATGAGTCTATGTTTTGGGCAAAAAAAACCAAGCGTATATAACCCCGAAGTCTACCAAAACCCAAATTTGAAATTATTTAACGTGGCCAAACCGTTGCAAGCAACTATTGCTCCTCCAAAGGCACCC
The DNA here is from genome assembly GCF_918797505.1 of Bemisia tabaci. Taxonomy (NCBI): domain Eukaryota; kingdom Metazoa; phylum Arthropoda; class Insecta; order Hemiptera; family Aleyrodidae; genus Bemisia; species Bemisia tabaci. The sequence goes on from NC_092793.1 coordinate 30,890,181, forward strand.
ATATTGCCTGTTCAAATATTGAAGGCGAACAAAGCAGATCGTGAGACGCTTTTGTAATCATAATGGGTACTGGTGCCACTTTGAAAAAGTGACCTTCTCAGAATTTTATGAAATTTGGCGTGCTTAGTGTCCATGCTTAGCTAAGTCAAAATCCAAAACTTCAAGTCGATTCAACTTCCCGTTGCGCTTTTGGCAAAATTTGGCCTTTTTTGATGATTCATGCCCGTCTGCAATGAATATATCGAATGAACCTGACCAAGAGACCACACGGCTGCAAGGACTAGTGCTCTTTTTAAAATAAAGACGTTGTAATCAATTAAACGAAAAAAAATTCTTCCTGTGAGTTATCATTTTATTTGTTCCTCGCAAAAATTTGTAACCGCCCTCGATTTGAACAGGCGTGCATAAAATTAATTTTTCATCCACTATCTAAAATATTCAGTTATTCTTTATTATATGAATTTGAATCGTATCATTCATTGTATCTTGTGGAAGAGGCTTGCATCATTTTTTCCAGTGACTTAAAATGTGAGGATCATTAGGATCTCTCTATCGAGTGGATCACGTAAGTTGTACTGTTAATTTTCAGGCGTTGAAAAACACTAAAAAGATTAATAGAAGAGTAAAGGTTCGGAAGGAAATCCCATAAAACCACTCGGCGATTTTACAGTGACACAGTAGAGCCTGGTACAATAGGTAATTTAATATAATCCTGGGTTGAGTGGATTAGGATTGTGGGAAGAGGGGGCCGGGAAAAATAGGAAGCAAAGGTTAACAGAGCCATAAGTGTTTAGTGGACAACGTCCGGCTGTAAATCTTGGCGGCGGCTATTTACAGCGCTGAACTCCAGCCAAGTGCTAAACGGGGAAAGGGTCAGTTCACAAATTAGTAGGCTTTTCATTGCTACCCTCGCGCTCCTCGCTACGAACATTATTGCCGTTTCTCATAAAAAATTATCAGAATTGGTCCACATCTGCTCTGAAGTTAAATATTTGTATTTAAGGGTGATTTAGCAAGGATGGATGAGAGCTTACCGCATACCCTTGCGCCGGGCTAAATCTCTCGTTTTACTTCCCGTTTTGGCTCTAGAATTCTTTTCATCATCGCCCGTTGCAGAAATTGATTCTTCGCCTCCTTGACGGGTGTTTTATCTTAATTACTTAAGTGCAAAAATAAATAATAACTTTACAAAAGTTTCGACTTCCGCGCGCTTTTTAATTTTTCTCTTGTAATGAGAAAAAATGTTTTCAGAAGAGGGATTTCAGATTTTGAAGCACGGATACAAGTCCGTTGACCGGAACTTCCATGTTGACACTATTCTTCTTTTCATTTGTATTATAACTGGCACCGTCTGGTCTCTCCATATAATTATTACTTTAAGCTGTCTCTTCATACCATTGCTTAAAATTTTCACTTACTGCAAAAACATAATACTCCGCGGTAGAAGATGTGCAGGAAAATTGCAGAAAAATGAAAAATTTCTTAACTTTATGATTACCTAATAATCCTTGTAAATTTTTCGAATTCAAATATTTGTCCTTTTTTCCTCTCTTGACCAACGTTTTTTTTTTTTAAATGTGTAAGTTTTGGAAATAACGCCCGTTGATTTAAGATCGCCCTCAATCAAGAGAGGTCAATCACAGACTAATCGTCAAATCACGCATTTTGTTGAACCAGATCGTCGATTTTTAAAAACTTACCAAGTTTTGCAGGTTTTTGGTGAGTATTTTGGAATGTTTCAGCAGTTAGAAAGGGCAAACTGATCAAAATACCAAGTTCTGCTAGCATTTGACGTTGCAAATTTTTCACTTGATATTTTCTTAACAAGACGTTTAAAAATTAGTGTTCCATGATGCATGGAGGTGTTAGTAAAGACAGATGGTTGCAATGGGCAAAGGTGGTTTAAGTTGTAGACTAACCAATGGCAATCCACGAGAGACCCTGCAGTTAGTTCATCATTCTCCTCTTAAGTCCCGTTTCAACCAATAGCATCGCTCTATTCTTCCGTCGTCTTCTTTGCCTATCGCTTTGTCTATCAATTCTAATAATCAGCCCGCGCGGAAAAAATGGATTGCTGATTTAACAATTAAATTGCTAAAAAAATTGTCCGACATGTTTCAAATGTACTTTTCACAATAGTAGAAAGCTAATTTAGCCATGGGGGTGGTTATTTTAGCATTTTTTTATTGTAAAATCTACATTGAAACATGTCGAACGCTTTTTTAAACCCTAAAATTGTTAAATCAGCAGTCTAATTTTTCCGTGCGCTGGCGTATTGCAAAGCGAAATTGATGGACTCAGACTAAATATTCGTCTTGGACGATGACAAGGGAATGTTGAGAGTGAGGAATCAGATCAAACAGGAACATCGGGCCATAATTGGACGTATTTCTGTCAAACGGAACTAAGCGCCATAGGGAGAGGAAGGTAGAGGGGGACTTGGATTGGCGGCGGAATCGGGCGTCGGGCTCATTCCGTCCTATACTCGCAATGCTTTTCCATGGCGCTTAGTTCCGTTTGACAGAACGCGCTATCCAGCATTCTAAATTCCTCAAAAGGAACTCAAATTGGCGCTTAGTTCCGTTTGGTAGAAATACGTCCAATTGAAATAATAGAAGCGGACGGGACGCGCGCGGTACAAGAATGATTAACAAGACCTCGATTAATTGAAGAGCGGAAGGGTCACCTAAGAGGACATCGTTCCCCGCCCCCCTCATCATCGCGGCCCCCACTTCAACCCCTCGACGCGAGGACCCCGGTCATCTCGACTGAAACAAAAGGAGTAGATTTGGAAGGAGATTGTCTTTGGCTCGTAAATTCAGGAACCAAGGGTCGGGAAACGGTCCGGGGCTCAGGGTCCTTGGCATCGCGTGATGCTCCCGCACAGTGGATCGAGTCAATCAGAGTGGTCTGACATTAAATTTGTAGCTAAAACTGCAAATATTGACGTTTAATTCGTCACATTTCAAATTGTAAGGGGTGCCCCTAGAAGAAAATTTCACAAAGAAACCTGTGGAGCCAAACCTTAAAGTTTTGTTAAAGCGGAGTTACTAGCTTTTAAAGTTTCTAAAGTTTGTCCGACCTCTCCCGTTGACTCGATCCACTGTGCGCCGCCCCGATGAAAGGGACGCGAAGGGGCGCCGAACAAGTGGACAAGGGTCATCCTCTCTTTCACTCTCGACACGAACAAGGGAGACAAGAGATGTTGACCGTCACCTCCCTATTGTACTAGTAATTTGGTTGTACTAACTAGCTAATTAGAGCCCGCCCCGGTGCAGTTATTTTCCTATCAGGCTCTCTTTAGTTAATCATAAGTTCGCCTTTACCTCGCTCATCGCAATAAAATCAGAATGGACTCGATTCCGACGGCGCCGTATTGAATTAATGAGTTCCTCTCGCCCGATGGTCTGGTCATTCGATCGTCGTTTCAGTTTAAGACCGTGGATAACAGCTTTTTAACACTGGCTTCAGATTAGATGGACTACATTTCGCAATTAGGAACTAATATTTTGGGCTCGTTTTAGAAACAACGTATGTGCTATTAATGTTACCACGTAGACAAATGTTTTTCCTTCCTATTCTTTTTCTTTTTCTGATCCTTCTCTTCTTACTTTTTTCTTCATCCTTAGCGTTCGTCTCTTTGTTCATGTTATCCTCTTATTCCTTTGCTTTTTTATCTCTTTTTTTCTTCCTCTTTCTTTTATTTTTCTTCCTCTTTACTTTATTAGTTTCTTCTTCTAACGTTACAACGCAGAAAAATGCTTCTTCTTGCCGTTCTTCTTCTTTTTCTCCTCCTTCTTTCCTTACTTTTTTCTTCTTCCTCATTGTTCGTCTCTCTTTACATGCTATCCTCTTCTTCCTTTGCTTATCTATCTTTTTTATATCTTCTTCTTTTTCTTCCAATCGATTTTATCAGTTTCTTCTTCTTTATCTCTTCTGCTGCTCTTTCTTTTCGTTTCTGTGTGTTTCTTTCTCTTATTTCTTTTCTTCTTTATCATATTCTTCTTAACCTCTAGATTTTACATTCTTCCATACAAATTCATGGCAATTTTGTCACATTTTCTCCCCTCCCATTCGGCGGAAAACGTGAGCGAGGTCTAAGAGAAACTCGATAGAAATAACTGCCCGCAGATAGAGTCACATCCTCAGGACTTTTCCGGGAGGGGCAAGAATAACGGGGAGGGAAGACAGGAGCTGAAAATGGAAACAAACAAACGGAGTGAAACTTGTAATTGGCGGCAGTAATCAATGGTTATTTACCGGGGCCCATTCGAGTTGCCCGGCCTGGCGTTCGTTAATTACCGACAGGCGAAATAAAATCAATAAAAGATTGCAAAACACAATAAGACGCTGCTGCGGAAGTGCGAAAGGGGATGGAAAGATAAGGGGGTGGGGAGGGGGGCACACGTAGGAACATGCACGCACGCTGACACCCTACGCCTACGGTATAGGGGACCCGGAATCAAGAACCGCTTGACTCCTATTCAAAGCTTACCAAGATTCGCGGTTTTTCCTCCGGGGAGTCGTTAATTGGTTCAAACGGAGGATCTCGAAGCTCAACCACGACCCATTGATAGCGGATAGAGGTGAATCCACATTTCTTGTTCTCGCTTTATAATGCAGCGGCGGGGTGGGTTCGGGTGGGGTGGGGGCGGGGGTGGGCCTGCTACGTGCATCTTAAGACAAACCCCCGAAGGTAGTTAAATCTAAAATACGCTTCCTTCTTCCAACACATTCAACTTGTGATGAGCTCCTATTCAAGAATTTCCACCCTTCATGTCCCTGCCGCGGGAGACCGGCGGAGACCTAACCCACCCTCTCGACCCCAGGCTGGAGGCGAGCCTCCCCTTTCTTTAAAACTTTTGCCCCCGAAATCTTTTGCTTCACACTTTCCCGAGTTTATGGCTCGGGATATTATTTATTTTCTCTAAGACAAAAATAACCGCGGCGGTTCATTTCCATTTCGCTCCTTATACTCGCCCCGCCGAGATAAATCTTCATTCCCGGGGCCGCGGCTTTTTATTTTATTTTATTATCTTGTAATTCTCCGCCACTGCACACACGGCCCCGCCCTCGCGGCCACTCTCGCGCCGAGCCGCGAAAAATTCCGTCGGGCTCACTGAATATATACCTCGCTGAATAATTTCTTTACGACGCTCTTCTCCGTGATATTTATGGTTCTATGATCCAAATCGCGCCGGTGGTGTCGTGCAATGCGATGAATCGATTAATCCGTCATTTAAACTAATGGAAAATGGTCGATTATCAACATGCTCGCAACCAACACCTTGATAATCGATCCCTTACCATTATTTTAAATGAAACGTCACTGCATCTAGTATCCTTACAAGGATCGGCTTTGACTCGGAGAGGCAATTATCTTTAAGGTAATTATTATTTTTAGGTAAATGCGACTTGGACTTTGGTGCAAATAACCTGGCTTTAGCAGTGGCGAGGCGTGAATTGCGATGTATCGATTTTCCTGCCATTTAAACCAATGGTAAAGAATCGATTATTAGGGTGTTCGCTGCGAACACCCTGTTTATCAATCCTTTTCTATAGGTTTAAATGCATAACAATCGATATATCGCAAAGCACGCCACGCCACTGGGCTTTAGAGGGGAACGCATTGATTGAAACCTTGATCCATAAACGGACTTATGGAAACTTTGATTATTTCAGATGGAAGGAAATCGGTGAAAGTGGTTAGTATACGGGGACTTAAAATTGCGATATTGTTATCAAACCATTTAAGAGCGTCTTTCAAAAATTTTCCATTCAAAAATGCTCAAAAATGTCAAACAATACCAGAGTTATGGCAGATTGAAGTTTGAAGTCTAAAACACGCAGTTTCGAGAGATGATATTTAAAATTCTTATCTCTCATGCATAGAACACTAGAGTCTCACGCTATAATAGTGCATATTTGCTCCCTCTGTTTGTATAGGAATGAGCAAAACATCTTGTAATTTATTCTTTCAGGCGCTAAGGAGATTTCGTCTAAATCTCAAAATCCGATTTTTCGAACAATCTTGACAAAATTGCTGTCCTGAGAAGTTCGTTCTCTTGGACTAGAGGCTCTTATATATCTTGGACGGTCACAAATACACGATATCCTAAGTAAATACAATATCAACTATGTATGATTTATGAAAACATCGAATATATTAATAAGTCATAGAGGTTGGAACAATAAAACGAACATTTAAAAATTATGTATCCAAAGAGGAATGTAAACTCTTTTTTTCCAGAATTTGATCTGATCGTTTCAAATATTATTGTTTTTTCGTTACGTTTTTGATACACCAAAAGTTGCAAACTTACATTTTGAGTTTCAATCCACAGTTTCGATCGGACTTTGATGCGACAATTTTCCCGTTCCTCACAATTCTGCATTTCCCAGACATACCATCGTTTCTTAGACGAAAGAACGTCACGAAATGTTTACTTCAAATTGCATTTTTACCAGGAACCTTTCGAGTGTTTTGGACTGAAAATGTCACTTACTTTTTCTCAAATTGTACACGCACAAATCAGGAAGACCATGAACAGCAATTTAATCGTATTTGATTGTATTCCTGCGAAAAACTGAATTACTCGTTTAAATTTTGCGGTCCTCAAATTAAATTACGTTCCTTCGTCTAGAAAACAATTATATACAGATTAAGAAGAAGAGGAGGAGGAGAGAAGAAGAAGAAGAAAGGAAAAAATCATAGAAAAAAGAAGAATATCAGAAAAACGAAAGGAAGAAGAAGAAGACGAAGAAGAAACCCCGCATTTGTTTCTGACAATCGCAAGTGGATATGTACTTTGATTGTCGAGAGAGAGAGAAAAAAAAGACCCGTAAATATTTGAAGATGAACTTAGGGTCATCGGATTCCAGAGAATGGTGATAGGGGGTGCGAGAGGGACGGGGGTGGGTGCCGAAGCAGGAGTAAGGGTTGGAAGGGACTCGGTGGAAGGTGTAGGAGGGACCCCTTCGAGGGGTGGCGGGCCGGGCGGGCGAGAGGGCCCGGCAAACGTTGCATCAAAGTGTTTTTCATGGGATTAGGGATGGAATCTAGATTAAGGGATGAGGAGATGTTATGCCCTACATACTGCTCACTTTTAGGGATGGCTTTAAGATGCTTTATAGTGGGCTCCTAGGTGCATCCGACGACTCGCTCCCTCCGACCCTCGCCCCCATCCCGTCCCTGCAAAGCCCTGCTCGCATTTCTTCACGTCCCTTCCATGCCAATTCCGCCGTCTCGGACCATCTTTCAGGCGGCTTTCTCCCGATGAATCAACGACTTTATGACTTACTTACATATCCATTGACATGAAAAAAAAACCGGAGAAAAAACTCGCGACGAGCCAAATAAACCCCGCTCCGGACAGATTTAAGGAGACGCTACTCGGCTCCTTCCCCTCTTCGGTGCCGGATTGAGTTATTGTAACGACGTAAATATTTGATGTTTTATTCACACAATTATCGATACGCCAGAAAGTTGACTTTTATGCTATCTCTTACGAGATTGAATTTTCATCGAGGCTCTGCTATTCCACTTCCTGTTCTTTCCTTGCAAATCGTCGGTGTTAGGTGAAGTCCCGAGTGCACTTACTCCGTTCAAAATCTCTCCGAGCTATCGAAAGAATTACTCCAGGCTTTTTATACGCAATTGCTGACAAGCTGATGCAACTGCTCTGCCGTGGTAAGGAAGAACGCCTTATGAACATTCGAGTATGTGCATGTATTTTCTCCCGACGTAACGAGCGTGGCAACGAAGCAACGCTCTTTAGCGAGTGACCGTTGATCTGATGAGGGTCAAAGTGCTGGTGCAAATCTAGGAATCTGCCTTCTCAAAATCGTTGCAAATGAACAGCGGAAAATTAGTTAGATTGTTTTTATTATTTTAAATGGCAGTATTCCATACAGAATGTGCAAAAACTTAATGGTGGTGACAAGTAGAAAAAACACCGATTCCGCGAATCAAACTACTCGCGCCAAACAGATTGCAGTCGCGCACATTAGCGCCTACATGACTGGAGGAATACTTCACGCATTGCGCGCACACTCCGGCGCGCGTTTCACAGCGCCTACAAGACTGCGGGAATACTTCACGCATGGCGCGTTTACTACGGTGTGCACGTTAATCGTTGAAAATTCGTAATTTCTCGCTACCTACCACACTGCCGTGCTAAGGAAGAACGCCGTATGAACATTAGAGAGTTGCCAAATTTCCTTCGACAAAATGTTTGTTTCGGGGAAAATTATGAATATTTTTCCTTAACATTTTTAGAAGTTTTAGATCAAATTACAAACAAAATTATCTGAGAAATTGGTAGACAAATATTCAACATTTTTCCTGAAAAATAGCGATTTTCTATGGGAAATCTGGCAACGCCTGAAGGCTTATACGGAGTTTTTCCCTAGAACGGCAGTGCTGGCTGCATCACAGTAACAATGAATTCATACTTGTCAGTAGATTTCATTTAATAAACACCTCTCGAGTCCTACCGTTCTGAGACTGGATAAATATGTTCTAATTTACAAAAAGATTTAATTTAGTCTGTCTCATTGTTCAATGCACTTGCAGTATCAATCTAGAGTTCAAAAACTGAAGTTCATTCTAAGACCAAAATTTTGACCAGACCTTGGAGTCTTCTGATTTACTCTGGATGGACTTGGATCTGTTAGACTCAAGACTTCGGCTTCCAAATTGGAGGACAAGGCGGATGAAAAAGAGGAGGAGGAAGAAAATGAGAAAAAAGAAAATGAAACAAAAAGGAAGAAAATGAGAAGAAGATTATTTCCCTTTTTCTTCTCTTTTTATCCTTCTCTTTCCTTTTTTCGATCATTTTTCTCTTTTTTTACTTTTTCTGCCTTTCGTTCTTCCGATGTCTGATGTGTCCTCATCTGACATAAGGCCACCATGAGTCCGACAGACTGAGTATAAGAAGTTGACATTTAAGAAAAGCAATCCGCGATCAACTCCAGAATTTTTCATCAGACGCTATCACCCTCCAAAACGCCTTGCATATATTACAAAAATATTTCGTGGTGACGGACGAAAAAAACCGAGTGCTCCACGGAAATACGGAAAGAAGATCGAGGAGCTCCCCATAAAACGTAGCATGTGATGATAAGCTGTTGAGAGGCGGAACTCGGAGAGGGTCGCGGAAATGCGCGGGGAAATCGGGGTGGGGAGGAGGGGGGAGGAACTTGAGGAGGGTTTTGTTTTGAACGCTTCAAATCGTGTGTGGTTTCCGACCGAGATTGAACGTCATATTTTTCCGGGTGAGGAATGAGGCCATGTTGACGGCGGAGACGCCATTCGTAGACGGATCGGATCCGGCAGCTGCGAGGTACTCGAAACACGCGGCTAAGCCACCTCGTGTGAAAATCATGTGTTTTCCGGATGTAATTTCGGGATTTTAGAGGTAAAACTGGCAACGCGAAGCACCAGTGGGTGCACACACTGCGGAGGGGAGAACCGCCGCGGAGGGAAAGGTGGATGGCCGGGGAAGGAATATCTTATTTTAATACACGTAAAATTAAAATTAGAGGCTGATTTGCATAGGGTAATAGGGAAAATATTCCCTCCGTATTGCCGTGACGTCTTGTGTAAACCTTTTGATAACTTTCTCATATAAGATTAAACATATTTCCGTCGATTTTTAATTTTTTCCCTCCTTTTCCTTTTTTCACGGGCGGGTTTCCTGGCCCGGCACCTCGTGGCCCGTCCTGGGTGACTTACTTTTGTGCATCATCTCGCCTCAAGTCATCCTCGCTTCCCACCTTTTCGCACTTTGCGTCCCGGCGTAATTTATTCCGACCAAACAAAGGGGGCACGGGCCTCCTGCCCTCCCCTGTTTTCTCACCACATCCAACCGCAATCGCGTTCCGCCGTTCTAGAGGTCTTAGCGCGAGTAATTACGTGTCCGGGTGTTTCGTTCAAAAGACACGCTTAGACGCTCACTTTTCAAGGCAGGTTTCGTCGTTTTCCGGTCGAAGAAACGTAAGTCCATTCCAAGGTTGCCTAAATGACTCAAACTATTCAATTTTTTTACAAGGACGCACCTGTTAGATTTTGTTTTTAATATTTGTCGAATTTTTGTGTGAGATCAGAAGAAAAGTCAGGGAAATTCTCAGTCAGAAACTCCCAAGATTCTCCTGGTAAATGCAATTTTCGAGGGAACTTTGGCAACATTGGAATGCAGTTACGTTCTTTCGTGAAAGAAACGACGATTTGAGATAACATTGCCGAAGCGATGCCGAAGATCAAAATAAAATTGTGTCGCTGTGTATTTACTATATCTTTTTACGACCCCATCTTTTACTTATAATGCAGTTTCACTTTTCAGTATATTTTCAGTACACTTTTAAATATGATATCAAGTGGTTAAATGACAGAAGTGACCAAGGATTTTTCAAAAGGCATGTAGTAACTCCATCAGAAATGTGATTACGTATCTGCCTCCATCCAGTATTTCTTAGTCTCCTAATATTTTTAGAACGACTAACAGATGTGACACCGAATTGCTAAACAGCGATAGTGAGATAAATCTTCAAGAAATAAGAAGGAATGAGTGAAAATCGCAGCTTTGTCGTAGGAAAGGAAACATGCATGAAGCCGTTACTAGATTAATCCCATAATGGCGAGGAACACCTTTGCAAAAGGAAACCAAGAGCATTCCAATATCGCTAAGATGGCGCAACTTTTTTTTCCTTCCATATACACTGATCATCTAAACAAGTTTTATCTTTACTCCCGATAAACTATAAATTCAAGTCGGAAATTACCTTTGTAGATTTAATTTGTTTGCATCTCCTCAGTAATTTCATTGCAAAGAAAGGAAGTTGCACACTCCTGGTAACTTTTAAATGCTCTTGGTTCCTTTTTGCAAAATGCAATCCATTTTAAGAAAACCAGCAGTAGTGCAGTCTTAGTGAACAAGGAGATTTCACTGCGGGTTTTGTATGTGCTCATTTTTGGCGGCCTTTTAAGAAGAGGAAGGGTAGAAGAAAATAACGGGACTAATTTAAGGATCTGCTCCGCGAAGAAACAACAGTGTCTCAAATAATCTGAAAATTTGATTATGGTAAAACAAAACCTTCGCCAGGGATTAGAATGTAAAAAGCCGGTCGGTGAGCATCGGGACGTCACTTCGAGGTGGGGGGGCTGAGGGGGGACCGGAGGGGGCAAGTGAGAGGGCTGAAGGGATTGGCTTAAAGATGCTGGGCTGAAGGCAGTGCCTGAGCTGGGACCAAGACCAGACCCCCTCGCCTTGTCGGCAGACTTGTGTTTGTTAACTTGGGCGATGTTTTAATAAGGAAAGCTCTGTCAAAGTTTGACATGCTATGTTTTCTTATTTAAGACTAGTTCAATATTTGACTTGTAAAATTGACTGATGAAGGCAATGCTCCTGCCGCTACCGCTACTTTCTAACCCTTTCTTTTCGTTTCTTCCGTCTTGCCTCTCGCATTTTTGATCAATCCCGTTTTTATAATGAGCGGGGATTCGCTCGTCTTGGCTCGGTCCCGGCTTCGATTTTATGCTCGTTTTGCTCACCTCAAACAGACGCCAAAGTTCATCAAAAATTAATGTAACCACGAGGAAGAGGATGAACCTCTCTCTGATTTTTGATTCGTTCTAGCGATGACAAAATCGAGCCTCCCCTGGTAAAAACTGGCAGTAGAATGTGTGTTCCAAAATACTATAGACCTAAAGCCGGCTGTAAGATTTCCAATAGCTTCTGTAGCCGGCTATAAACAATTTCTTATAGCCTTTCATAGCCGATGGCGACTAAGCAACAGCCAGACGATAAAATTTATGCTAAACGTTACTAAATACGGATACTAGGACTTAGTTAGTTTTTGGACTACCGCTCTCTTTTTTGCCGTAGTATCTTCATTTATTTTGCGAGGAAAGATCCGTACTTTTGAAGGATACCTGTCATTCTTAATATGTTGGAGCGCCTTCAATTTCTTATGATACTGTGCAATACCTATGGTGTGAAATAGTTGCTTCAGACGCCGTGGCACGCTGCGGCGCAGCGGGCGGGCAGTACAAACCTAACAGGGATACTTCACGCATTGCGCATTGCGTGAGGTATCCCTGTTGGGTTTGTAGGCGTCGATGCTCGTTTGCGCAATGCGTGAAGTATCCCTGTTAGGTTTGTAGGCGCCAGTGCGTCGCCGGTCCGTTTGTGTTAGGCTTTAATATTTAATATCTCGGAGTCAGCGTTTTTCAACTCATGATTTTGAAATGTTTGCACACTTTGTATGGATTATTCTCATTTTAATTGATGAAAAAAAAAATATGTTTTAAAGGAAAATATAATGTGTGTTTTGTAAATATTAAGGTAGTTCCGTATCAAACTTAATGATTTCCAAAGCACACGGATTTCTACACAATTCCCTAGAGCCTTTTATAGCCAATGGCGATAAAGTGTAAAGCCCGGCGATAGGAACTATAGCCCGGCTATATGATTTCCTCCGCTTTCTACAGCCAGCTATATGATTGTCAATAGCCTTCTTTAGTCGGCTATAAGAACTCCTATGGTATTTTGAAACGCAGCTCCTATCGCCAATTTTTACCAGAAGATCCTTACATGAAAAGGGTTAAAGAAAGGCATGTAATATCAAGACCTGCGATCCCCACTTTTTGGCTTACTGAGTTGGGGGCAAATTTTTGCTCTCCATACTGAAATACTCCTGACTATGTAGTTTTTTTGGTGTAAAATTCGTTTTTTATCTTTTGATTATGATGAAGAGAATCGAGTCGAATGTCAAAAACTGCAATCTCCAAATTTTTTCTAAATTTAAAGAAAACTGGCCTTTGGCATTTCCTTGAAATTTTCAACATTGAGTCTTGTACCTCACGAGCTAATCATAGGTCAACACTCATAAAGACGTGATGAAAACTTTTAGGTACCACAGATTTTTTAGGTTTGCCGAAAGTTGACCAAAAAGAAGATGACAGGTTTTAATACTGGGCGCCTCAAAACGTTTGGAAGAAACACTCCTGCAATGAAGCTTTGAACTCCCGAAGCCAAGTACGGATTTCAAATGCGAGAATATTCTGCAATCATCTCGGAAATGAGTTCATTTATCTCCTTATTTCTCTGTACTTTTTCTCTTCCCCCTAAAACAGATTAATTTCAAACGTGAATGGAGGAAAAATGGAAATCAACGTCACAGTGCAAAAATGTTACGAGGTCGACTTCGAAGCGTAGCGTTGACGTCGTATCAGCAATGTTGCCAGATTAGGGTGATGAAATGTGTCCATTTTATTGTGAGCTTTGGGTAGCTTACGAGCAATATATAAATGACGTCAGCCACTTTTTTCAATTTTAATAGACCGTCATTATCTAGGAACTATTTTTAATGGGTAGCCGCAAAAGTTATCGTAATTGACCAAGTAAAATGGTAGAAAGAACTGTGACAAAAAATGAAATTTTACAGGTGATCAGATGGTTAAAATAATGATTTTGTAGCTCTAATGGTAGTTTTTGGATTTTTTAGATTTAATTTACCCGCAGAATAATGTGCACCCAGCACTACTATGCCATGCTAAGGAAGAACACCGTATGAGCCTCTAGACGTTGCCAAATTCCCTGTGATAAAGGACGGATTTTCCGAGAAACGCGTGAATACGTTTTTGTCAATTATGCAGTGAATTTTCTCAGCGATTTGATGTACAGTATCCAGAAATTTCAGCAAAAAATATTCATAATCGTCCTCAGAAATACACATTTTATCGGAGGAGACTTGACAACATTCGGAAGTTCATACGACGTTTTTTCACCACCTTGTTACACACGGAAAAAAATGGATTGCTGATTCAACAATTTTGTAGTTAAAAAAAGTGTCAGACATGTTTCAAATGTACATTTTACAATATTGGAAAGCTAATTCAACCACGGGCGTAGTTAAATCAGCATTTTTACATCGCACTGAAAAAAAAAACACATTGGATCTAGAGTGCAGACTCTTAAAAACATTGACAAGAAAAAGTACTCTTGATTCAATCAGAATCTAGCTTATGTCAAGAACCAAGCCTCTTACTTTAAGCGGATTTCGTTTTGATTCAAGCAAAAATCCGATTGAATCAAGAGTATTTTTTCTTGTAAATTATTCAAGAGTCTGGACTCTCGATCCAATGTGTTTTTTTTTCCAGTGCGTAAAATCTACATTGAAACATGTCTGTCACTTTCTTTAACTACAGAATTGTTAAATCAGCAATTTCATTTTTTCCGTGCAGTTATACATCGGGAAAAAGTCGCTTTTCGAGGGCAATCGAGCAACGTCGTCGCGGCGGATTCGAGAGAACGGGTCGCGCAACAATACAGCGGAATCCGACTGTTATTACCTCTGGCCCGTTGCATAAATCTAAGGAAGCTCCGTCCTCTTTTTTTTGCCACCGATCATAGATCCCGGGGACATACATTAGGTTCCGCTCGGCTGGGTCAATTGGATGTACGTACAGGGAAATTCATGTTTTCATCACTCAATAAAAATATCCGCCCGGAGGGGATCCCGCGTTTATGGAGCCGAGTGAATAGGTATCACGAAACATTGAGCGCTTCAAATTGCCTGATCAAAATGCTAACAGCACATATGCCCGCAACGACTCCGGAGCCCGACACGTCTGCAGCCAGCCTCGGACCTTTGCGCTCCTCTCTCCCCGGCACTAACAACTCCCTCAGCGCTCTTCAACCTCTGCGCCTTTGATTTCCCAGATTCCTGTGGAGCAAGGGAGCTTTTCCACCGCCCCGACCCCTCTCCCTCCTATTCATGCCTATTCTGTTTTGTCACTCGTGTCGACTCGAACAAAAAATGAAGTTCTTCGTAAGCTACTCTGCCCTGCTGAGGAAGAACGCCGTATGAACATTCGAGAGTTGCCGAATTTTCCTTTGATAAAACGTTTGTTTTTGAGGAAAATAATGAATGTGGTTCCTCAAAATTTTCAGACACTTTAAATCAAATTGCAAACAGAATCATCTCAGAAGTCGGCAGAAAAACCTTCAAAAATTTTCCTGGAAAGCAGTGATTTGCTAGATTCCTATGGAGCGAGGGAGCTTTTCCACCGCTCCTCCACTGCCCCGACCCCTCTCCCTCCTATTCATGCCTATTCTGTTTTGTCACTCGTGTCGACTCGAACAAAAAATCAAGTTCTTCGTAAGCTACTCTGCCGTGCTAAAGAAGAACGCCGTATGAACATCCGAGAGGTGCCAAATTTCCTTTGATAAAACCTGTATTTTTGAGGAACATAAATGAATGTGGCTCCTCAAAATTTTCAGACACTTTAGATCAAATGGACGTATTTCTGTCAAACGGACCGAAGCGCCATAGGGTAAGGAAGGTAGAGGCTTGGATTGGCGACGGAACCGGGCGTCGGGATCATTCCGTCCTATGCTCTCAATGCCTTTCCATGGCGCTTAGTTCCGTTTGACAGAACGCGCTATCCGGCATTCTACATTCCTCAAAAGGAACTCAAATTGGCGCTTAGTTCCATTTGACAGAAATACGTCCAAATTACAAACAATATCATCTGAGAAATCGGCAGAAAATTTTCAAAAATTTTTCTGAATCAGTGATTTGCCAGAGGAAATTTGGCAACTCCTGAGGGCTCATACGGCGTTTTTCCTTGGCACGGCAGTACTGTGACACGATCGCACTATGCTTAGTTTGGTCCCTGAATTACGTCACGCTCTAGGAGGGAGGGAGGGGACGAGGAGAGCGTTACGGCATTTTGATGTTGCGTGTTAAAGTATGGGGACCTGTGTCACAAAAGTGTTACAAGGGGGAGGGGGAGGGTAAAAAATGCGGGAAAACTGCGTTACGTAATTAAGGGACGGCTCCTTATCAATCCTACAAGGTCGCCGTCGTTATTGGCTGTTTGCCCACCAATCAGAGCGCACCGCTAATGAATGGACGCGGGCCGACTTAGTGTGATAGCGCATTGTGATCCCATTGGTCGGGTAAGCGTGGATTTCGCGAGTCCGGCATTTTGTGCCTACAGCCCGAAATAATCAGATCCTCGGAAATCTGACCTTGCTAGATTATAGATTCACTCTGAGCTTGTGATAGAATAATTTTGGTGCGATGTGACAAAGAAAACATGGCGAGACCGTTTATGAAATACTTCTTATTTTTCTACTCATTTCGACCAAGGTATAAGCTCTGTTTGTCCAGCCATTATTATATCAGGCACGTATCAAATAGAAATAAATGATAAAACTTCGTTTTCATAAAAACGGTAATATCTAGGTTAGGAGTTAATTTCAGTAAGTGTGCGTCGCGCAAATTAATCTACGTGAAATTCTGAAGAAGAAACAATTACACATCTTGTCTAGTGGCCCTTTGTTCGACTTTTTGCAACCTTGACGCAGAGTTACTTTCCTTCCTCTGCGGTCTGATTACTGAATTCGATAGACAGAGCGATGGACAAAGAAGACAACGGAAAAATGAAGGAATCCTGTTGGTGAGAGCAGGTGCTTGCAATGGACAAATAAGATAAATAATAGACTAACTGGCACCAACCCACGAGAGGCACTATAGTTATTCCATCATTTTCTCCCTTAGTCTGTATAAGAACCAATCTGTCTACCCAGTTCAAAATGTCTATCGTTTTGTCCAACAGTTTAGACAATCAGCCCGTAACGAGAAGACGAATTTGAAACGCGGCATCGGAAAGATGACCAGGCCGCGGGAGAGGCATTTGCTGGGAAAGCGAAAGACGTAGTGAATAATTCATCTCGGCTATTAGTGATACGTTTTCGGAACGTCATAGCGTTAAGATACAGTCGTTGGGGAAGAATTAGGGGCCCGAAGCAGTGTTACCAACACCTGTGCACAGACGTTCGGTCTGTTATTCTTATATAACTTGCCGTTTTGGTCCCCTGATTTATGAGCTGTGTTCCTAACCACGACAAAATCGAGCATGGCGCACCGTCTTCAAGAATCGCTCGGTTATCAGATTTTCTCATCACTTCGGAGGGGTGCCGTGGAAATGTTGGGTTTATGCTTCTTTTTGGCAACACTGAGGCCTGCTTTGTCTTAACGCATGGTTGCAGCTGCAGCAAATCATAAATCCAACGGCTTTTTAGACCACCTTTCCCCACCTCCGACTCCCTCGACATAAGAGCGAATCACTTCGGGTGAGGACGACACAGTAAATTAACACGTTTAGGAGGCTACAAATTTCCGGAACCGAGAAATTCAAATCTAGACTTATCGAATTATCAGCTCTGGGTTCTTTACGAGACGTTGATATTGATTCGTTAGAATTCCATTACATCAAATATGAAGGTCTCATTTGCTTCTTAATTGAGGGAACCTTGAAAGGGTGTCTACTAGACTCGCCAGGAAAAAATTTCCCGACTTTTCCAGGTTTCCCGGACCGAGGTAATAAACATTTCCTGACTTTTCACATCGACAATTCACACGTGACAAACTGAAAATGAAAAATTTCAGGCATCGATATCACAGCAAATGACAGATACATGTAAACCTTTTTTCTTCAGATATTAATCATTCAAATAACAAAAATTGCAATAAACCACTCGACAAGATACGAATATGAAGCGTTCGTATACGCGATTCCTCTTCAAAACTGTACTTAGAACACGATTTGCGCAATGAAATTAAACCCCCTGAAGGGAAAATTCACGGTTCGTCCTGACTTTTTTGAGCTGAGCTGTACGATCCAAAAAATGCATGTAGTTAAATATAAATGCAAAATCCAATAGAGCTCTGGGTTGCAATCTACATCATATACAGTATTTGGATAAAATGGACTACATTTTGCAATTAGGAACTTTAAATTATGGTCCAATTTACAAACAACGTATGTAACGTTGGTGTCCCTGTACAGATAAGTGTTCCTACGGGTAAGCCAGGAATTGGAGTTCCTAATTGCAAAATGTAGTCCAAATATGATGGTGTAGTTCACAGGAATTTGTTCTGACACGCGACACTTCCGACGCTTGGTGACGGAAGAAGGTGATCTAGGAAAAAGAGATCACAGAATTTTCTCTGAAACACACTTCATTTGCATTCAGTGGGGTGGATAAAGACAGACGACGTAAAACAGAGGCTTCAGTGGGATCTTGGAAAAAACATCGTGCAGATTGAGGTTCAGAGGTGAATGGAGAGACTGCACAAATGAGGTGTTTTCAAATGAAACCCGAGTCATTTGTCGGTAATGACAGAGACTACAAACCGCCGTTCTACCGCTCACTGGGCTGATGGCAAGTTTTAACGCCAGAGAGACATGCAGTACGCTCACTTTCAACCTTTTCCACTCAAATTCATTCCAGTACAGTGGTTCATTTATGAACTGATTTGTAAAATCGTCTGCTTTCAATACTATATTACACGGCCCCGAAAGCATTATAAATTGTGGTATACTACTCTAATTTATTGCGTGATATGGACATCTCCAATCGAGTTTGGTAGTACCGAAACTCAAGTTGGGGTAGTACCGCAGCAACTGGATTAACTTAATTTATTGGGATACTACCACAATTAATGAGGGTGCTATTAACATTAATTGGAAATGTCCATATCATCCTAACATTGAGACTTAACCCGTGCTACCTCTTTCTTTCAGTGGAATATGAGGGATTTTGCTAAGCTAGTTCAAGACATACCTTTCATCTTCAAATTTGTAATTCCATCAATTTTCCTGAAATATCAGCTCAAAATTACTCCTACGAACATTGAGTTTTCATAAGCATAAAGGTATAAAGAATTAAACCGATACGAAATCAAACAAGGAAAAAGAAAAAAAGGAAACCAAAGTAAGTTACTGGATGAAGACGTTGTAAATTATTCCTACTTTTCGGGGTTCACTGGAAAAAGTCGCTTGGATCTAGAGTCCAGACTCTTGAAAACAATGACAAGAAAAAATACTCTAGATTTAATCGGATGTTTGCTTGAATCAAAAAGAAATCCGCTTCAATTAAAAGTTTTGGTTCTCGATTTAAGCAAAAAAACCGATTGAATCAAGAGTATTTTTTCTTGTCAATGTTTTTAAGAGTCTGGACTCTAGATCCAATCGACTTTTTTTTCCAGTGTGCGCAACATTTTATTATGACATTTCCAAGTTGTCCCTGACTTAAAGAGCTTCTTACATTGTTAATGCCACGACGTTTTTTGTGGAATGCCGGAATCGGGAAATTCGCTGTTCCAGGTACTATACACTGCGATCCACTGTACGCCGCGGCGTCGCGTCGAGGACTTGAAGAGGACCCTGGCACCAGGAGAGATCCTTTGTTTACAAAAACTGCCTCCAACAAGTGGCAGCGGGGGCCCGTGCGGGACTCGCTAAAAGCTCGGGGCTTAAATCAACCTCCTCATTTATATCGGGAGCCCTTTTCTCACATCTCCGTCGCGGGCCGACGCTGCGACAACCTGTCCTCAGACCACCCACCTCCGCGCCTATTTGTTCGCTCTCCGTCGGTAATCAAATTCCTTTCAATAAATCAATTTTTATGAACTCGGCGAGCTTTTTGTCTTTTCGCCACGACCGCCCGCCAAGAGCCCTGTCAAAGCTCGCGGTTCTGTTTAACGAACCTCGCTCGCTCTTGAGTCCCATTCAGCCTTAACCGAAGCTCTGCAAATATCCCCCAACCGCCCGTCGGCTCTGCACCCCATCTCGCCGCTTCATAATCCTCATTTACTCCATTCCGGAGAGCTCTTTTCCAGTTCATCAACTGCTCTCTAATCACGGACATCTTCCGATCATACGCCTGCAGCACTGTCTGGGAGTGAATACCATTGCACTAAGGGGGTGGCTACTCCGATCGGGTGACACTAAGCGAAGACGTTCTGGCATATTAACCGTGAGTGCAGTGTTCTATTTTGGCCTTGTTAGTCGGTTCATAAAACCGTACACTCGATTCGAGGAACCGTATCCTCGGTTCATGCAACCGAGCTATTTCTAGAGTTCGATATCAATAGATGTAAAGAAGCATTTTAACAATCATTAGCAATAGAGAAGGAGAGGTAGAATAATATATCGACGGTGAAAGTCGGTAATCACATAACTCGTTTGCGGTGTCTGAAAATATCCGCCTCTACGTCATTTTTTTAAAGGAGAACAAATTTATATTATTTTTTGAAGTTTTTGCAGAATTTTCTTCGCATTGAGAAGAAAAATCATGACAGTTTTAAAGAATTGCCGTTGAGTAGTTTTCCATTTAAAAAATAAAGTATGACAGAATTCTGCGACGTCGCAAACCGAGTTATGTGATTGCCGACTTTCACCGTCGATATGTATGTATACAGAGAAAAGAGTATAGTTAATGATATTTAAGTGCAGTACATACAAAACAGCACTTAAATATATTAAATTAATAGATGTAAAGAAGATATTTAATAATCATCAGCAATAGAGAAGGAGCGGTAGAATAATACATGTATAGAAAACTTGGTAGCATGAACTGTGAATACAGTTAAGTTGCGTGGCGTGCTTTGCAATAAATCGATTTATCTACCAATCAAGTCTATGAAAAAGGATCGATGAACAGGATGTTCGCAACGAACACCTGTATAATCGATTCGTTACCATAGATTCAAATAGGGAAATATCGATAATAATCGATCATTCACGCTCCGCCGTGGCATTGCACTGAGGGGGTGGGTGTTCTGAAGGAGCGACACTTAGAAAAAAAGTTCCGTCATATGAGCTGTAAGTGCGGTATTCTACATAGGCTATGTTATTCGGCTCACATAACCGTATTCTCGGTTCATGCAACCGAGCTACTCTTAGAGATCGGTCTGGTTTAAAAACTTGGTCACATGAACCGTGGATACGATTCCTGTTTGTAGGATCATGAGTACAGTTACATAAATCCAGTATTACGGCCGATATGAAACACAGTATATGGCATTTTATATAGAATGTAATATGCGATTTTGGTACTTATTCTAAGATATGCTCATCATTTTTTGCAGATATTTTTAAGTGTCTTTTTATTTATTAAAAAAAAGTGAATAAATAGTAGAAACAAGTTTTAGTAAGGCTACATATTTTTAAACTTAAATCATCAAAATGAAAGTAGCTTGGTAGCACTGATTGGTTATCTCAGTAGGAGAGCGTGAGTGAGCTACGCGTTGAAATATCGCAAGCACAGCGGCTTAAAAACAGGCCTGAGGAAATAATTGATAATTAATTAAACGTCCAAGTTGAGCGGCAAAAAGGGGCAACACGAGCTATTTTCCAAGTATGTGACGGGAGGGGGGGGGGGGTCTAGGAGGGACGGCTCAAGATCCTCGGCAAGACGGCGGCGTAATAGAATTCTATTAAGAAAATGGGCGGAAATTTAAATAAAAGTATTCAAAGGGGAAAAACATTGTTCACATACCAGCTCTCATTTTGTAATTAGCCGTTGCATTAGAGCCGATAGATTGATAGCTTCCCGCGAGCATCCGCTGAAGCTCTCGGCAGTGGCCAAAGGATAAAGATGGGCTGAAAGAAACTGGAAGGGCTTCAAACCGTCGAGGGGTGGAGATGGAGGAGGGGGGGGGGGTCACATTCTTATACTCAAGCTGGAGAGATGATGTGGTTGGTGGTCGGCACGACGGCAAAAGCGAAGGCACGAATTCCTTATCAGTGTTGTCATATCCACCCATGAAATTAATTAGGGGATGAGGAAAAGAGGCGATGTGGCAACACCATTTTCCAACCCCTTTACGACAAAACCGTCCGAACGCCCAGCCATCCGTTTTTGCAAGCCGATGCAAGAATCGACGGCTAACGACGTAAGAGAACTTACTTGGAGGAAACTTTATGTAATAAATTAACGCAAGACTTAGCTTTCGCTTTGAGTCCTGTGTCCACCCGCGCAGGGCTCAAGGCGCGCTTTAATGCCCGAGGACCTTCCTGTTCGCTTTCACTGTGCAGCATGGCCCGTAATAAAATACGAGCTAAGACATGCTAATCGGGACGTTTCTGATATAGTGCTTCATAGGCATCTGCCGTAAACATGCACGGTGCATGAATGCGTCGCGAGGCCATCCAACAAGGATGAATCCCTTCTTACGGACATTTCAAACAAATTAAATACTCTTGGAGCAAGAAAGATGACGAGCCCTGAAGTCTAACTTGTGAAAGGAATAAGCGACTGCTTGAATTTTATCGCACAATCGTGCGGCTACAATCATTGATCACTCAGAATTTGCTGTTTTGCAATAAGCAGCCATTATTTAAAAATCATAAGTTAAAAGAATATTTAGCTGATTTAAGTAGCGTAAAAATGAAACACAGCGTTATGAGCTACTGCACCGACGCGACAGGCACGAGGACGGCTACGGTTAGGTTCAAACCCAAGAATGGAACTATTCGTGTTCCTAGGATGTGTGGGTTGCATATTCAACAATTGAAGGCGGACTGATTTTCCTAACACTCACAGCAACGAGGCAACACGACATGACGCGCGTGCGCTGTTCCAACTTGCAAGGCACTGTTTCCAGAGGAGAGGATTTTCTTCGAAACGTTCCCCACCCTATTTTTGAAAAAGTACTTCAGTTCCAAAAGACTAAATAATGAGATTTTGACTGCTAAAGGTCTAATTTAATACCTTTCATCTTGGTCCAGTGTCAAACGGTGGGACATTCGCAGTTTGAAAAAAAAATTAAACGGTTTAAAAGACTAGTTTGCTTTCTTCTGGGGATTGAAAATCAGATCGGTACCTACCAAAGTTTACAAAACCGCTCGCAATTTTTTTCTCTGAGATAATAAATGCTTCATCAAGCCAAAAACTCCAACACCGATTTTTATGTCCAATTTTGACGAAAATAACTCGTCTTAAAAGTTTCGCTCCGAAAGGCATGATTATTTTGCGAGGATGGTCATTTTGAATTTTATTGCTACTAAAATTTTTTCCCAAGTAATTTAGGACTTCAGAAATAATATTGCAAGCCAAAAAAATTGGAATTCGTGTCCTTTTTTTGTTTCCTTCTCCTGAAAAAAAGGCACTGACGCCGTTCGTGAATGATAGTTTCAGGAAAATCTTAGAGCAGGATGGAATCTTGGAGCAGCAAAAATTACTTCAAGGAGAGAACGGAAAGAAACCCGAGAGGGAAGATCACTTTGCACGCATTAACTACGGTCCGATGCCCTCGGAATTAGAGGACAAAATAGTGTCATTTTATCGTTGGAAAGGGACAGAATGGTAGATCAATATAAAATGAGCGGCACTGGAACGCTGAGAGCTAAGATTTGTATGCAGAAATGAAATCAAGTGTGAAATCCGGCTCCAAATCTTCCGTTCTCCGAATCGTCCAGTCGTCTTATGCATAATTCGTCGCATCAGAAATTTCTCCCTCGGGTAGACCCTCCCATCACTTTTTTATGGCGAAGATAAATAAAAAAAACTGTAGACAACATTGTACATTGTATGCCATAGCTTATCAATAATACTCTGTAGAAGAACCATTTTTCCGGGCTTGTGATACTTAAATAATCATTAACGGGAAACAAACGGGAAATGATCATAAAAACTGTATAATTTATTGTGTTTATCATTTTATGCGCCCGTCGAATAAAGATGCCGATTAAATTTCATCATTAATCATATTTGTTCCTGGTCAGTTTTCTAGGAGTTATCAAATAAACAGCAAGTCAGTTCAGCGTTCAGTAATGATGAGTGTGCGAGTCAACGAGTTAATGAAATTAAAAGTGATCATTCGCGGGCAAAAATCGGAGTTAGAGTTTTTGACTTGATACATTTTTTAGTATCCGAAAGGAAAATTTCCAGCGGTTTGGTAGACATTAGAAGGTACCGATCTGACGTGCTAGATACATTACAATACTAGCGTTTCGAGCCCACAACAAAGCAAATTGATGTTTTCTTTCGAAAGTCTTCTTTTTTCAAACTACGAACATCCCATCGTTACAATTCTGATTGTGTTGGACACTGCTGAGTAGAATAATAGGTATTAAATCCTCTAGCCTCCAAAAATCTCAATATTTAATTTTTCTGCACTTAGGTGCCTTTTCAAAAAGAGGGTGGGGAATATTTCGGGGAAATTCCTCTTCTATGAAACAAAGTTCTTGCCATTTACAACAGCACACTCGCATCGTGTCGTGTCGCTTCGTCGCTGTGAGCGCAGCGGTAGGAAAATCAGTCCGCCTTCAATTTTTGGATATGCAACCCGCGCATCCTAGGAACACGTTTAGTTGTATTCTTGGGTTTGAACCCAACCGAAGCCGTCCTCGCACCCGTCGCGTCGCGTCGGTGTAGCAGCTCATGCCGCTGTGTTTCATTTTCACGCTTTCAACTACTTACCACAGCATGTTTTTTAATACATATACCACATTTTTAAATTTTATTTTATTTTATTAACAAATGCAATTCACAACTGTGAAATTCATCTTGTGTTTCGTTTTGAACATTTTTGGGGGAGAAATAAAGCAGTTAAACAGCTCAGCAAGACATATTTCGATCATTCTCCGAATAACAGCGCTTAAAGCAAAGCCACGGAGAATAATTCCAATGCAATACAAATGAAAAATGCATTTTTTTATGTATTTGATACTGGTGATTGAACTTGGCTGAGTTCTTAAAACTGAACATTGTTAAGTATATCCAATTTAAGAAAACTTTTTGTGGAGTATTATATCACTCACTGTAAAGTTTTGACTTTTTCCTTTCTTCCAATTAATCTAATTTATAAAGTCTGATTAATTTACAACACTGGGGAAAAAACATATTGGATCTAGAGTCTAGACTCTTGAAAACATTGGCAAGAAAAAATACTCTTGATTCAATCAGATTTTTGCTTGAATCAAAAGGAAATCCGCTCAAATTAAGAGGCTTGGTTCTTAATTTAAGCAAAAATTCGATTGAATCAAGAGTATTTTTTCTTGTCGATGTTTTTAAGAGTCTGGACTCTAGATCCAATGTGTTTTTTTCCGGTGAAGTATGATTTTAAAGTTCAACCTTTCAAAAGTTTACCTACAGACATTTAACCCAAGTGTAATGAGTGTATAATTTAGCGACTAATATAGTAATTTAATGTTTTTAACAGAAAAAACATTAAAATTAGTTTGCTTTTTCAAACTACGAGGTGCATCCCGGTACATATTTAGAACGAATTGCGATAGACAGTAAATTCATCTCGGGGATAAGAGCACGCGAATCGACAGTGTTCTGCAGACAACAGGCTAGCGTCAAGGCAGACTCATAGAGAGTGGCGGATAGGCAGAAGTCAAGGAGGATAATTAATAATTCATAAAATTGCCCGGGGCATCAGCATCGGCTGCGGATCGGACCGAGACTGCAACCCTTTGCACCGGTTCGAGCTGTCCCTTCAACAATCATCAATTAGTCAAACTCTATAACAATCGCCCCATCCCTCGTCCCCGGCCGCGCTGTCCCTGCCTTCGCCGTGGCCCTCTGACCCCTCCCTCCCGTCCCTACCGCAGTCTCGTCCGTTTTCTTAACCTATCATTTTCTACAACCTTAAATAATTGAACGGAGCCGGACCTAAAGTAGCCACCGAGGAAAGCCGTCGGCCAACGTAAACATGATTTTTTATTGATTCCGACCTCGAAACGAGGGAGGAGCGCTCTTTGTTTGCCTTTAAAATGATAGTGATTCTAACCACGGCCGTTCACTATCTATTGCGCTATTTCCGCAAATTTAGTCTTAAATCGAAGCACGTCTCTTACACGACTAAAATGATTCGTTGACGAGTTATTGAATTCAAATTTGCATTATCGCACTGGAAAAAAAAACACACTGGATCTAGAGTCCAGACTCTTGAAAACATTGACAAGAAAAAATACTCTTGATTCAATCAGATTTTTGCTTAAATCAAAAGGAAATCCGCTCATATTAAGAGGCTTGGTTCTTGATTTTAGCAAAAATCCGATTGAATCAAGAGTATTTTTCTTGTCGATGTTTTTAAGAGTCTGGACTCTAGATCCAATTGAATATTTTCCAGTGCGTTGCTTTCAAGACGAATAATTGTAACGCCTCTCTAAATTTTTAAAATCGAATAAAAAAATTCTATTTTCCACAAAAACTTCACTAAGTAATTTCTTTCTGAAAGTTTTACTGGTTTTTTATTTTCTATATTCGAAAGAGAAATCTGCGGAAAAATGAATCAACCAGTCAATTGAGAATTTCTACATCGAAGACATTTTCCCCTCAAAAATACCGAAGCGTTGCACGATGCTGTGAAGCGTCGGCGGGATCATATAGACCCACCGTTGTTTTGACAAATATGAAGTCAATTTTTGCAAGCTTACTGCTCTCATCTCACAACGCTCGTGGTTTGAAAATAATACGAATTTCAGAATTCCAGCGGAATCGTGTAATTCATTTAAATTAGATTAGTCAAATTTTGAAGAAAATACGACTCTAAAAATTGGTCGTAACTGCTGCTTTTGATGACACAGCAGTTTCATCGAGAGTCAGTCGAATATAAGCTAACGATACGTAGAACCCCTGGAAAAGAGCTTGGAAACTACGGTGGAATACGGCCAGATTTCTCGGACACCGTGCACCGTGAGGCTTGGTTGCGTTGAGTAAACAGGAAAAACCTCCGAGCTCGGGGGTGGTTCGGGCGAGGGGTGGAATTGCGCATCCCCCGGGAGGAGTTTACGGCAACAGGATTTTTAAATATGTATTGAGACGCAAACATGTCCAAGCGCAGAGCGGAAGTCCAGCCAAGGTTTCTGCTTCCGGTCGCCGCACGCCCAGGCCCGTATTTCGCTGGCTGTTCCGTTCCATTCGCCCGTCGCACAAGGGAACACAGTAAGAAAAAGTAACCGACATTTTGTGTTCGTATGAAAAGCAGAACAGAAAAATCTGTAAGGTTAATTTGTTTCGTCTAGCTGTAGTTTGGGTTACAATAACCAAAATTTGGGTTGAAAATATGCAACCTCGTTAAAAATCAAGCGCGAGCCGCCAGGATAGAATCTGGCTCACGTCGGTGAAAGTTCAATTTGATAGTCGCTCGCAAGTCAGTTCAGCAGGACACTTCCTTTGTCCGTAGAATGGCTCAGAGTAGCCTACGTTTTTGGTAGATTTAACTGATAATTTGGTCAAAACTAAGTCCTTTTGGTTGATCTGACCGGAAAACCATTAACTCAGAGTGCTCAAAAGTAATTATACACACAGAAATGTTTGGCTGTGAATGAGCTTTTGGGAGAGGTCGTACATGATGTAGAAACTTTAAAAGCTTTTTCTTCGTCGGTACGAGATGAAGTTGTTTGAGCCAGGTTTCGTTGGTATTCTCATAAACTTTTCTTTCTATAGGAATCCTCACAATTCATTTTGTGACACAATAAACATCAAAATTTTGTGGTTCAAGTTACAATGTCGTGTCCGAGCCCTCGACTGTCTTATTCCACTGTGCGGTGGTGCCGGGGGGTCGATGCAGGGCTTTCGATCATGACGTTCAATAACTTGCACCCGTGACTGCATACGCGATGCCACCCTCATGCAGCATTCGACGGGTGTGGGAACTTATCAGGAAAAAAATATTGAGGGTTCTCGTGAATGTTTCAAGACCTGAATTTTAAACGCTTCGACAAACCGATTGCCCACGAGGTATGGACGGCTGCAACCATGATCTGTGTAGTTGCATTGCAATTTGCCTATTATCCTCACATTTTAAAAAAAATTGATGATAAATGTCAATGACAACAACCCTTCTTACCCACTTTTTGGGGTCCCGTGGGTCTCCATGAGACTCAAGGCTGCATTCATAACCGTTCCTTAAACAGCTTGATTCCTCAGGGCGACCCTATTTGGTTCCTTCTTGTGACTGCAAGAGCGGTTTAAGGATACTCTTAATATAGCATCATAAAAAGGACAATATGAATGAATCTCGAGTAAAATTCAATATCACAACTTTGGAAATAGACCCTTGCAAAGGGCTATGATAATTTTCAACTGCAAAAAAGTAAAAAATAAGGAAAATAATTCTTACAATTTTAACAAACTGTAAGGTTAGGCTTTAAAATTTTCAAAAATGGCAAAATCTTGTCCGTCTTTATTTTTAATTTTTGCTGGACGCAAATCATTTTAATCCCTTACAAGGGTCTGTTTCCCAAGTAAGACTGTTAAATTTTACTGCAGATCCGATAAAGGTGTCCTTTTTATGATGCAATGTTAAGAATCTCCATAAAACTCCCTTAATCACAATGTAAACCATATCAATGGTGAAACTGCAAAAATACGTATCTCGGTTTGCGGCGTTGCAGACTACCTATCATACTTTATTTTCTTTGTGGAAAACTATTAAACGACATATTTTTAAAACCTTAGTGATTTTTCTTCTCTTTTCAAAAGAATATTCCGTGAAAACTTCAAGCCATGTTGTTGTTCGGTCTCCTTTCAAAAAACAAAATAGAAGCGGAGATTTCGAGACATCGCAAAAGAGATACGCCTTTTCTGCAGTTCCACCGTGGATATGGGGCCTTCCTATAGGAGCTGTTTATGGAAGGATTATGAATATAACCCTGAATGGCGAAGTACCCTACCTCAGAATTACACAAGGGGTTTTGATTAAAAGCCTGAAGCACTTGCAAAAAATGATGCGTCCGTGAAAAATGATGACTGTCGACGGTTCGGATGGACGGAAGGAAAATGCGTGTGCCCCACTCGGCCACCCCGCACCTCTGTCCTCGTGAGGATCGGGGGCGGGGGCGAAGGGGGGTGGGGATCCAAAGACGTCGCCGGCTGATACCATTATAATAATAAATGTGTAATTCAACACACCATACTCCGTTGGAACAATTATGAATCCGTTGGCCGCGGTGCCTTGGTCGGCTCCCGGGGGTTGCGTGTCTCGCGACAACCTGTTCTCGGCCTCGGCCTCCACTTATAACCACGTCGTATCCATGCAAAAACGCCCGGCAAATCCAAATCGGGGATCCGCTTAATTGCCCGAGCATCTTCTGACGAACGGCCCGAGTGCAGGTCGCGTTGCCGTTCCGTCCATTGTCCTCGACCGGTGATCGCCCTTGTAAATTCAAAAGGTTCCATCTATTTTGTGAGAATTGTCGTGGGTTTCAATGTTCGATATTGGAATTTCATCGTGAAATTGCAAATTATTATTTCATACCCTGAAATTTTCAGACTCTGTCGTCCACGTGCCTTTTGTGGGGCGTGCATGGTTCATATGGTTTCACCTGACAGACTCGGGTCTGACGGCTCCTAACATGTCAAATGAGGATGCATTAGGACTTTAAGGAGAGAGAGGAGATCAAAATAAGGAGAAAAAGGGGGGGGGATATTGAAAACGTAGAAATAGAGAAGGAGTGAAAGAAAAACATATAAGGAAGAAGGATGGAAGGAAGATGAGGAAGAAAACTAGGCAATGAAGAAAAAAATAAGAAGGAAACAAGGTAAAATAATAAAAAGAAGGAAAGAAAGGAGACGGCGAAGAGAATGAAATACAGATTTCTATTTATTTGTATTTTTTTACTTCTCTTTTCTATTACTTCCCCCTCTTTTCCTCTTCTTTCTTTCTTTCTTTCTTTCTTTCTTCATCTCCTTCGTTTTGCTTAATACTCTGTGCCGTCTTCTTTTTCTTCTTCCCTTTTCCTTTTTCTCCACCTATATTCCTTCTTCTCCTTCCTCTTATTCCTTCTCTTCCCCTTATTATATTTCGTCATCTCTTTCGCCTTCTTCTGCTTCCTTATTCCTCCTGTTCTTCTACTGCTCCTCTTTTTCTTCTGCTTCCTTTTGTAATTCTTCCTTCTTTAATTCTACTGCCTCATCTCCTGCTTCCTCTCCATCCGCTTCTGCCTCTTTTTTCGATTCGTTGTCTTCCGATTAGGCATTCTTTGTAGGAGACTCATTTGTCGAACTAGGGTTCCGGGCAATTTGGCAAGGGCGGGTGCCGGGGGTGCATGACATACGTGTCACAGGCGGGTGGGTTCGTGCCTGCGTCCATCCAGTTGCTCCGATGCAGTCGCGAACTGTTCCCCGGCGCGAATTATGGCCCCGTAAAACAGATTAGCCACACTTCTCAAAGCTCCTCCTGGTTCCGGCTTTCAGAGCCCGGTGCCTTTGCATGTCTTCCCCCGACGGCGACGGTCCGTCCCTAATTTCCTCTTCGACTATACCCATTCTTTTCAATTTATCGCTTCATCGTGCCAATTCCACCATTCCGCGCACACGGAATGGCCCTCGCGGTCCCCAGTCTGAAACTACCACTAAACTGATTCCACCTGAAGATAGGCTCAAGTGCTTGTTCTCAGCACTGTGGTCGGGGTTGCAAGCTTCGTAAAAGTTCAAATTTCCTTGGCTTTTCTCTAAATGTATCAAATAAATTTCTGACACCTAGTGCTGAAATCGCTTAACTTCGACAACTGCACCAAGATTCCCTGTCTTTCCTCTTGTATTTCGTGACTTTACCGGAGGAATCTCCTAATATTCTCTTACTGGTTGCATTCCACCAGGCCAGGTAATAACGCCACGGCCGTAAGAACATTTACCAGTTGACAATTTTTTCTGAGAAAATATTAATTTTGAAGAGACTTATGAGTTATGTAATGTTCAAGAGGTTGATTATTGAAATTGATACAGAAAAATCTGTAGACAAAGAGGAAATGAAGCGATCCTTTTGATTGAGGCGGATGATTGCGATGGGCAAGGGAAGTAGGTAAGTCATTTTTTTCAACCTATGGGTGACCTTACAGTACATTCTTTCACCCCTTGCTCTATAAGAACCATTAGAATCAACCAATAAGATCGCTCAATTTTCCCCCATTTTTCTTCTTCGTCTATGGCCTTATCTATCAATTGCAGTAAGCGGTCCGCTGACTCGTTATCATAAACTGTAGATTAAATTTTGTTAAAAAAATTCGAAAATATATAAAAAATATAGATACAATCACGACAGCTCCCGTTTCGTGTGCTGCAGTTTGGCAACATTCGAATAGGGCTTTTTTTCCTTTGCACACAGACAGCACTAGCATATCAGTAATTATCGATTGATCACGTGCATAGTTAATCAGTGTGTATCGGACGTCTTTTCAAAATTACAGACTCCCACCGGAATGTTTAACCAGCCGCTCCCAACTTATCAATGATGCACTTATAATACGGCCCTAAAAATTACGGGAATGAAACGTTGAGGGGACGGGTTCTCCGCCAATTTATGATAACAGTAATTATCAATCGGTGATCTTTGGCACGCGATGTCACGTTACTTTTCCCGCTTTAACAGCATTCACTCCTTTTAATCCAATTCTACGCGTATCAATGATATTCCTATTGACAGTACCAACGTTGTAATGGTTTTATGCACAGTCCACAGTGGGTAGGATATCGACACCGTAAGCCCGCAATCATATATCTCCTTTGCGGTGTCTGAAAATCTCCCCCTCTATGTTATTTTTTTGAAGGAGAACAAATTGACATCATTCCTTGAAGTTTTTGCAGAATTTTCTTCGCACAGAGAAGAAAAATCACCGCAGTTTTAAAGAATAGCCGTTGAGTAGATTTCCATTTAAAAAATGAAGTATGACAGGAAGACTGCGACGTCGCAAACCGAGTTATGTGATTGCCAACTTGCACCGTCGATATGCCTTAAAAAGTGACAAGAAAATATGTACTTGTTTTAAAAAAAATACTCTGAAACTTCATAGCTTGGAAAATCAGTAATGGCATATTAAATAATTTTCAACAAATTTTCAAGAAATTTTTAGAAATGCTGTTGAATTCGAGGCGTCTAGGACCAAAACCGGCTATCCTCATTGCCGTGTCTATAAAGTGTGCGATCAATATAATTTTAATATTGAAAGAACGAGAAAACTCCCATGTTCCTGTTTCCTTGTGAATTTTCTGTTATCAAGCCAGAAAGTATGGGAAAATGTTAAAAACAGCTAGAAGTTTCGATTTCTCCTCGCAGAAAATAAATATGATCACACAATTGCTAGATAGGGCAACGAATCATTGCCATTTTGGTTCAAGACGCCTTATCTAATAAAGGAGCAATCCCAAAAATGTTTAAGGCACATTTTTTGCTTGCATCTCTAGCTCATAGTAAAAGGTAATACTTCATGCACTCGACCATTCTTTATGCAACTTAACGCAAAGTTGGAATCATGAGCGGAGCAGTCAAGTCTGATAGCAGAACCCGGATCGACTTAAAAGTTCCGAGCCCGAGCATAATGTATCTTGACACAATGAAGTGACTGGTAGGTTTCTTTTTCGCTCGTTTTTTCACACGATCACACGATTGGGTTGCAAACCAGACAGGAAATGAGGAACACAGTCGGCCGAGGCCGACAAGTTGAAGCGACTCGGTGGCTTGACATGACGAGGAAATAAATTTGAAAGGAAAGGCGTGCGTCGGCGGAGTCTCGGCAACTTATGGAAGTAGTTAAAAAAGTTGCGGGCCAAAGTTTGAAGAATCGGGGAATGCGGGTGATACTAATGATAGATAATTTCAATGAGAATTCGGGCAGATAACAAGAGCGCGAATCACGGGGCCATCGTGACGTCACAGCTCTCGTGTTATCCCGTTAATTGGTGCCATGTTAATGTGGAGTGGCGAGATAACATCAGAGTCGCCTCGTGCCTGATACCACTCTCTCCGGCCCGCCGGCTTCGGGGTCTTCGTCGGCTAACCCCTTTTCTTCGTCCCTCCTGGCTCCTCCCTTGTATCTGCTACAGGATTAAGACCATTTTTCTCCTACTCCCTCGTCCCTGCCGGCCTGCGGGCTGATTATCGAAATTGATAGATACAGCTATAGACAAAGAAGACATAGGGGGTATGGAGAGATCCTATTGGTTGAAATATGTGGCTCCTATAGATTAAGGGAGAAAATGATGGACTAACTGTCGGGTTTCTCGTGGGTTGCCGTTTAACGGTCTATTACCTACTGCTTTTATCCATTGCAACCACCAGCTCCCACCAATAGGCTCCCTCTATATCCCTTTTTTGTCATCTTTGTCTATAGCTTTGTCTATTAATATCAATAATCGGCTCGCAGGGCTGAAGAGCCTAATTTCTGTTGCTCTTCATGCCAAATGTCGGGTACTGGCAAACCTCGATTTTCAGGAGAGCTAACTGAATTCGGATAGAATGAATCACTAGACATGGTACAAATTTTACTATTCTGAATATGTTTTCTTTACAAAATTTTACGTAGATAGGGATTTCCTTATAATATTTTTGGCGAAAATTTTTAATTTTCCCCTTACACGTTAAAGCAAGAGCTTACTTGAATCAAATCGCGCAATACTACGGTTTTGACGGACTTTTTAACCGAGCAATGTTCTTGGCATTTTGCGGACCCCCTGAAACCCGTGTTTTAACTGATTTCGAGTTTTCTAATGTCAGAATGGATTCAGCGTATCAAATTATGGGTGCATAGCAATTTTTATGAGATTCGGTACATTACCATTGCCAAAATGTAGTATAAAACAGTTATTCCCCAGAAATTTAGGGGAAGGGGCTATAGCCTCCTTAAAAAGCACTTTTTAAAAAATGTCATGGATAAAATAAGTATTACCTATAAAGTACCTCATAAGTATTAACCTATAGAACACATCCCTGCAGTCTGGCGGTTTAAACTTGGATCACACTGTATAATTTCAATAAAAATAATCAATTTGATTTTTGGCAAGTATATCATTTATCCATTTGTCTTCTCGGGTTGAAGAGTCCCGTGAACCCAAGGAGCTCCATCCTAAAGTCAAAGGGTCGGTCAAGGAGGTCGGCAGTCCCTGAAATCCGAGCGTGGAGCCCAACCCCGAGCCGAAATGCATGTCATCTCAAGTGTTTGCATTCGCTGCGCTCCTCCGGGAGCCCGCGAGAGCGGAACGGAAAAGAAAACAACCGCAAGCCCTCCAGGCAAAAGACGCAGATTTCGAGGGATCGTAATTCGATATATCGCTCAACACTTCCAAAGTAACGTATATCGACGCACGTATCGCACCGCGGGATCGGCGCCGAAAATTCAAGAAGTTCAACGCGAGGAGGGGTCGGGGCGTAGAGGGGGAGGGGCCAGATAAAGATTCGGCGGGAGCAAAATCGAGCGATGATAATTAAAATCAAAATTGAAATTCAGGGAAACGGAACCGGGGCGAGGCGGGAGCGGCGGCGGGACTTGTTAATTAAGTAAATGTTGGAAAGTAAAGAAAAGAGGCACATAAAGGCATTACCATTCCAATAAACGATTTTCACTGGCGCAGTCGTCCCCGCCGAGATAGGCGTCGCTCTCAGCGTCTTCGACGTGCATCTCTCATACAGATGTCACGCGGATTACGATCGCAACCGCGGCCTCCCCTCCCGCTCGCACACCCCTACACACCAGCACCCTCCGCCCACGCACCCGCGCTAATATAAAAGCCCGAAAGTACGGAATCCTTGGTTTTTGCATTTTCGATCTCTCGGAATTAACGGCTGCGGGTTAAATATATTCGGGGTGTCGTACTTGTGTCCCCCACCCTTCCGCCTCCCCCGCGCCACCTGAGGTATCCATACGCGGTGCCTTCGCGCTCTCACCCCTTTTCTTAAACGCAACCCTCTCATTTAACTCCATAAACTATTGATTTTCTCGCGTCTGATTCCCTTGGACGTATCAGCAAATCATGCGAGTTCCCCACTTTGAGGTTCTGTATCTATGAGAAATCGTCGTCTCCCGGACGAAGGAACGTAACCAGTGGCGTGGCGTGAATTGTCGATTATCGATACTTCTCCATTTGAAGCTATGGTAAAGAATCGATTCTTGAGGTGTTCGTTGCAAACACCCTGTATATCGATACTTTTCCGTGGGTTTAAATGGTAGATCAATGGATACATCGCAAAGCATGCCACGCCACTGAACGTAACTCCATTTCAAGGTTGCAAAATTGACGCAAACAATTCAATCTTTCAAAAGATTGAGCAAGTACAATGTGTGTCCGAAATTGTTTTGATTTTTGCATGAGATTGGAAGAAAAATCAGAGAAATTACCAGTTTGAAATGCCCAAGATTTTCCTGGTAAAAATACAAATAGCGAGGAGAAGATTCGGCACCACTGAAATGAAGTTACGTTATTTCGTGGCGACGAAATAAGAGTACAGAGAGGATAACAATGACTCACATTTCTCTGGAGCTGCTAGGACTGGCAGGTGCGAGAGATTAGAGAGGATGACAGGTCGATCGAAACATTTCGAATATCCTTGTCGCTTACCTGAAAAACACATAAAAATAGCTTGATTACGTCGATATATTTTGGGAGTAACAAAAAAAGTGAAACTCATTTACCTTTACCATTGTAATGTGCATCCTTGAAAGTAAAAAAGGGAAAAGATTAAAAAAAAACCCTTAAGTACTTTTTTGCTTTTTTAACCTAACTTTTTTATTTTTTCCGCCTTAGGAAACTGTAATCTGAGCTTCATTTTTTTATTCGCGCACACTTCTCAAGAAACTGTGTCTTGTAGAGAAAATTTTAAAAGAGAGGAAATTAGTTTGACGAATAATGCGAAGCCGACCACTCTCACGCATACCATAACATTTTTCAATAAGGAACTACTATTTCTGCCTCACTTTAGAAACAACATACGAGCCATTTGCTTCCAAACGCAGATAAGTCCTTCAATGGGTCAACCAGGTATAGTCGTTCTCCTTTGCAAAATATGGTTCATCTAGAACGCAAGAGTGTTTAATGTTTCTTGTGCAGTTGATTAGTATTCTATCCGTTGGCAACAGGGCAAGATAAATCTGAGGCCACCCATGAACCGTATAATGACGATTTTCTGAGCCGCGGCTTTATATTGATAAATATATTCTCGCCGGCTATTCTCGCATTGCGTCTGGTGCAATGCGAGACGTATTCATATAGTCTTGTAGGCGCTAATATCATTTTCACAGTGTCTTAGGATATACATTTTTCCAAGAAGCGGGCCCAGTTTGCCCAAAATATTCGCGGCATCTGTCGACAGTTCTCGAGGAGTATTTTGAAATTGAGCCCTCCTGGAACCAGTCTGATCCAATCACGCCGACTGGAGCCACTGCTAATCCTGTTGCCTAAATTCGCAAAGACGTAACCAGCCATTAAATCACGAGGAATTAATAGCGGCTGCGGATGTTTGCGTCTGACGCAAATATTAGACCGCGCGAAGTTGGAGATCCCGAGACACTTTGAAGTAACTTGGAAAATTGGCCTTGTTCTACCTATTTTTGCCGAGGAGGAGACGACGCGAGCGCGAGCGTGCAGTAGTGTTTGATGGAATTAGGGCTTAATTTTGACTGAGTAAGTAGAGCTTGTTTGAAATTTAATATAATTTTAATTAATTAAGCGTAATTGAATATTATGCAAACTGATAAATTAAGGGAGACCCGCTGCTCCAGTCGGGGGCCGGGCGGGTAGGCGCGGGGGGAGCGCGGTCGGCCCTGTTTTTTGTGTCATCGAAAATATCGTCAGATTGATGTCGTGCTTGTTATTATTGCCTCGACGACGTAATCATTATTCATCGTTTAGCACTGGGGCCGGGCCTTGGCGGGCTATGAAATTAGCTTAAAGGAGCAATAAGTGTTTCAGCTTGTGCTGACATGTTTTTCTGACGTTTCCTTAGCTTCCCCGTCGCCCTTTCGGCCATTTCCGCGACACTTGCCCATTCATCCCTTTGCCGGCACTGGGTTTTTCCCACAGTACTTAGCACCCTCGTGCCGCGACCCTGATCGTCTCCCCCTCGCAGCTTTGCGTCCACCCCCCCCCCCGCCGCCCAAGCTCTAGACTTTTTCCTTCGTAGTGCCTCCAATCGGATAAACAGCCGATTTTTCCCTGCTTTCCCTCCTGTCTTGATGCGATTAGATTTATTCCTTTGCTTTTTTTTTTCATCTGCGATATAATACCTTCTTCATTCAAGACCTCGTGGGGTCAGCAGTTCTGCAATCTAATCTTGAAAAAATAACTTCAGAGGTGACAGAGAGAATTTATGGTTATTAAAGGGAGAATTATCTTCTCGAGAAACAAGCTCGTTTTTATTTGGTCGGGCGAGGAGATCCGACTGCGAATCGATTCGTTTGAAATTCAAATGTTTGATACGTAAGAGGGGTAAATTTTTGAGCCTTGTGATGATCTGATGTCCAGAATCGGTGTTCGTCATTACATGCTATAAGCTAATTTTTGTGGAGTGCATAAACAAATATTTAATTTTAAATGTTTTATTTCTTTCATATAAAATTAGGCAGTATCTTTCGGGGGACCCTTCATCTATAAAATATCTTGAAATCCTGTAATTATCTTTGTCGCTAAGTCACCGAAAATATTTCGTTCGTGGTTCCCTCCCTCCCAAAGCAATTCTTGGCAATTCATCCTAAATGTAAGTAAATTTCTTGTAAGAAGAAGACTATCATGATCTGGAGCACTGATAAAATGTTGAACATAAAAATGGGTAAGACGTACAATATACGCACCCGGATTTGCAGAAAATATCTAGGAATAAGAGTAACAAGCATAAGAGGGTTTCTGTGAGAGAAAACCAGTCATTTTTTTTCTTGGATTTTGGTGGGATTCGATGGGAATTTTAAAACTAAGCGCAATTTTACATCAATAAATTATTTCCTTTCCGAGTAAGACAAAAACTAAAAGACCAGCCTATCTCACAAATGAAAGCTGTTGACTTTTTTTGTGTAGGTGACGTTAAAGACACATTTGGACCGCGTTAAACAGGAAGGAACCAAGCCACATCAGCTATTGCCAAATTTAACCGGGAAATTTTATTTTTTACGAGAGCACGTCTGTGCAGTTTTCTTTGAGAATTTTAAGAAATTTACCTTATATTATGGAGAAAATTCACTGAAATTTGCCCAAAAATCCGCACAACCGTTTTCATGTAAAAAATTTAATTGCCCGATTATATTTGACAATAGCTGATGTGGCTTGGTTCCTTTCTGTTTATCGCGGTCCATTTAAGGGGTACGCTCCCTCACCCGTCCAAGACGAGTATTTCACTGGAGAAAAGGTACCAATTCTATGGGTATGATACCCTTGAAATTCAGTCAAGAGCAAAAAAAAATGTATAAATAAAATGAAAGAAAGCCGGAGTGGTGATTAATCTTGGCAATGTTCACGGTTATTGGATGAATCGGTTACTCCGGTCGATAGGAAAAGATAAGCGGCATTTGGAGGCAAGAGGAGCCAATATTTGGGGAAAAGCTACAGGTATATTTGTGCCAGTCATTGAGGCCGCGGCTCAAAGTCAAATGATGTAGAAAATATTACATTTAATAGAATCGCGGGGAGGGGAATCGTTTAAGCGAGTCAATCATTCGAACGAGGGAAAGTGCGAGGGGAATACTGTGTATTGTTTCCCCTTTCTTCGGTTTTTTTGTGTTTTTTCTCGCATTCCAGCATTTTTTGTTTCCCTTCATCCCACGCCTCGGCTTTTGACTTTAATTTTTGCGCGGAGTGGCCCTCTCTGTCGGGGGAAATTTTGGAGTGGATAAATGGGAACGCTCTCCAGCAGATTTTGATTTTTTTTGTGTAGGTTCAAAACCCAAAATTTTTAACGCATCTTTCCCGGAAGAAATCACTTAAGAGCAGGGGACAAATTCGTCGTTTCTCCTCCAGAAAAACGTTACTCCATTTCAATGTTGCCAAATTTTCCCTCGCAAATTACATTTTCACTAGGAGAATGTTTTGAATTCCTAGTTGAGAATTTTACTGATTTTTCTTGTGATCTCATGTGAAAATCAGACAAATTTTCAAAGAAAAACTGCGCTGGTACATTTTTGTAAAAAATTGAATTGTGGAAGTCAATTTTGCAAACTTGGAAGAAAGTTACGTTTCTTCGTCCGGGAAGCAACTATATATGCATAGACCATTGAAAAGAAAATGTGATGAAAACTTCAAATCAATGCATATTTTCATACTATTACTGAATTGTCAAGTAAACTGCATAATGTTATTAGAATCTTGTTTGGATTTTAAATAGTTTAACGTTGTAAAACCGAGCGACGAACTTGCAATTTTTAAATTTTTTTTTAATGGAAAGTACTATTATTTGGTTTCTTCTATATAACTGTAAAATTGCCTTGTTGATACTGTAAATTTTGATAAACTTATAACGAAGAAAATAAAATTACCGCCGAACCTGGTTTAAGAATGAAAGATACGCAACCCAAAAATTTCCTTCGATCATCTTGACTTAAAATTACTAGTTTGCTGCTGATGGAGCCATGATTAAGAGAAATGAATTATTTCTCGTCAATATTTTGTTTTACAAAATAAAAAAATGCACAGTGACCAGTTACATTTAAACTATAAATCAGCAATAAAGGGAATTTAATTGTTCAACAACCATTGTCTCCAACGCCCGGATGAATGGTGGATTTTTTTTTTCGTGCGCATTATTTACCGACATTTTAGAGACATCTAAATGTCTCGCTCGCTTCTCTGAATATAGGAAAGCTAAAATCCTCCAATAGGAAAACAAAACTGTAACTTATTCTTAGTATTAATCCGACTCAATTACTTCCGTCAGATCGGAATGGTTGAAAAAATACACAAAATAATCACTAAAAAATAATATAAAAAATTCCAATTAATCAGGTTGTCAAAAGCTTATTTTTCTCTTCTGCAAGAGGATGCAATTTGAACCACTAGGATAACTGACAGGACAAAAGCGGAATACCACAAAGTTATGTCGCTGATTGAGACTCGCTGTTGGATATTAAAAATAAAATTATCAGTCAGGTGCACTTATTAATTAATGAAAGCACAGCGTAAAAGTGAATGAAAAATATGAAGGGTGCATACGTGCATACTGACGGAATGCACTGGGCTCACCGCATATAAAAAACAAATGAAAATTCCGCGATGGCGCGGCTAGAAGATCACTCAAAGCAAATGTAGGCGTGGGTCCCACTGTCGTGGTATTAATAAATTTGGAACTAGTATGCAAAATTGGCGTGCTTTAATGGCACATTTTTATATTCATTAGTACAAAGCTTTTTTGTAAGCTGCGCACGGAAGAACCCCTATTCCTTTCGAATAGAGCAAATTTTGATGCAAAACAATTTTTAAAATTAAACGGGTCTCATGAGGAATGTTTCCTACTGCCTCAGAAATAGGAATTTTTCAGGACTTAAGCACACCTTCATTTTGCGACTGAACTGAAATAATATTGAAACTTAACGGATTTAAAGAAGTTATTCTTTAGTGGTTTTAATCACGAAAATAATATGGTGTTTAATAATCCGGTAGGATAATCTAGTTCTCAATGCTTACTTTATCGACGTAGAATCGTTATAATATGTATCGCAATGTGCGAAATCGACCGGGATTTTAAAAAAAAATTAATCGAAAAACTAAGGAACGTCTTTTCTCGAAAATTTTTGTTATTGCCCTTTCTTGTGGGAAAAATAAAAGGGAAAAACGAGTTTGTGTTAGAGACACAAGACGAATGCGAAGAAAATTTTGCAAAAACTTCAAGGAATGATGTCAATATGTTCTTCTTTAAAAAAGTAACATAGAGGCGGAGATTTTCAGACACCGCGAACGAGATATGTGATTGCGGACTTACGTCGTCGACATGTGAGTTACACAAAAGGCGGTAAAAATACAATTTTTGGATCTTTTAGACAAACCCTCTCTTTTTTCTCGTGTTTCTTGTGGACATTAAAACCTATAGCGTTGAGTCGTTGTTATATAAGAGAAGACAACAGATGTAAGAGAAAATCGGAGCACATAATTCTAATCTATCTATTTAGATTTTTTCAACAAAGTCGAAGATGGTGGGTAGCAGCAACTCGTAAATGAAGAAATTTTATCGAAGGAACAAAAGCATTTTGAATTTCCCAGAAAATTTACCACTCACTTTTTACGTAGTTTCCTCTTCTAGCATTCCCTCTAGTTTTAAAAATTGTCATTTTCTGCGTAATCATTCAATCCATATTTCGTCACCTCCCTTCCTTTTTCTCAAAGAGCAACCACTAAGTGACTGTTTCCATCCAGATCCCATCCGAGTTACTATTCAGGCATACAACTAATAAAATAGCCATGCATTAACCTTAAAGCAGAGAAAAGATTGTATATTTCCTTTGGTTTGCACCCCGTTCGAAAATTGTAATGCAAACATAAGATAAGCCTAACATTTTCAAACGTACCTTACATGCATTTAAAAATACTGGCGTAATGTGATAATGTTAGAAATCATATTGAGGCACACATATTAAAACACATATTCAATATAGTTTTCTCGTCTAAAATTCACGGAACTCTTGTGCAACAAGCGGAAAAATTACTTTAAGATTGAAGAATTTATTTGAAAACACAGCCGCATAAATTTATTATGATAGGAATTAAAAAATGGTAATTTCCTAATAAGAGAATACATTTACATGTTAATTTTAAAAAGGTTGGGTTGTTATTTCCTGTTAAGAACAAAAATGTGATTTACTACTTTCAATTCAAAAACTTATTTTAGAAAGACCAGCATGATAAAAATTTATTCGTGATGTATTGTTGTATCCATTTTTCTCATCTGATTTCACATGTCATAGAAATGACGCTCTTAAAATTACGGACCAACCCCATACAAAAAAACATGAGAAAGCGATTAAGTTCCCGTCAAAGTTAAAAATCTAATCGCTCTTCGATGGGTCCACAATAAACCGACCATTTGTATAAATTCAGTTATGAGTAAAACAAGCGTATCTGATTAATTTGACTTCTAACGGTCTACAGTGCTTACAGTAAAGAGACTACAGAGGACAAAGTTTTGATTTGCAATTTTTTAAAAAAGAAAATGCATCGCTTTCCCAGATGACCTAAGAAGCTCAAGTGAAAGTAATGTTGAGTTTATTTAGAGTGTTTCAGTTGCAAGAAATAATAGGACGAATCCCCAATGTATATAATCACGATTTTTAAAATTGGCATTGCAAGTCAAGAAATGATTCTCCTGTGAAACACCATAATTTGCCTTGAATCGTTTTGAGTGAATTAATGACAACAGTTTTCATTATTGACGAAATCACGTGGAACAAGTATTACACGCATGAAATTTCGATTTTTGTTTCTATTTTTATACCTGCATACTTCGTATATTCAAATTAAAATATAACAAATAGAAGTATTTCTCATAACGTTGTTAGCTTGAAAGCACACATAGCAGAGCGCATATTTTCTGACTTTCTGGGAATGTCAGTATTGTAACCGTTTGTGAGATGAAGAATAAATCTCATTGGTGCCACTTTAATTAAACCTTTATGTCTTGTATTAGGCCGTTCACAGGTGAGTGAAAAATATCGAGAGGAGCCTGCTAGTAGAGTACAGTAGTGCAGCGGCAAAAGGCCCCTCACCAAAAATCTCAACTTGCACCGGAAGTGTTTAATTTTTTATGAAACATCGAAGGATCAAAACGTTTCAATGAAAGTATGACCTGAATAATTTGAAATTGTTAATATTTATTTAAATTTGGAACTATGCATTTTTTTGTGCTGAGTATTAGTTACAAACTAGGTGCAGATTTTAGTGGTAAAGAGTTGAAAATACTGTCTTCAAATACGCAACATTCACTGATTTTCAGACCGATTTTTGGTGGAAATAACAACGGCTTAAAACAATTTCTTGTTAGTACTTGAATGAAACTCGCGCCTACAAGTAATACGCAATTACTTTTGATCTAGAGTGAATTTCCAACTACCTTTTACTGACCGAATCTTGGTGACGCTATTAACAATTATCAGAGGAAAAATTGATTCATTACCATGGACTTGATTGTCATCTTAAAAATATGCTAATTTGATGGCAAATACATTTGTTTTCTTTAAATGCACCACATTCTAAAAAAATACAATTAATTTTGAACTCAAATTCATGATAAAAACTGAATTCAAAAATCCAACTGTTCTTGGAAAAAAGAGGAAACGATCATTTGAAATGTTAAACTAACTAATTCGTAAATTAACTTGATATGTTTCCTCCCGATAGATACAATTCCGAAGATAAAACGCAGATAGATAAAAGTTTTGAAGAAAAAATCGCAGATAGATAAAAATTCCTGAGTAAAAAACGCAGAATGGTTTCAAATCAATGGACAGGCTTTTTATTAACTAATTGTAAGTATGAGGATTTCATTTCATGGTATCTTATTTTCGGTTAAAAATTGTAATTCCCCTTCCCCACTTTCCCGCTTATAATGATTCATGTCTTTCATGGCTCCTCTTATTGACATCTGAATAATTTTACCCTCTCAATTTTTGCTACAGCGCGGATTCTTCTAAAACTGTTTTTTTAATTATTTCATTTTTCCCCCTGAATTTTCTGCCATATTAAGGGACACCTCCAACTGGGCAGCATTGTCGGTCCAGATGGTAATTATAGGGTGATGGAACGAATGCAGGGTAGTCGGTGATCATCGAAAACAAATTGATTCGCTCAAGCACGTTGATTCTCGAATCTGCCGACAATACTTTCATTTTTGTCTTGATTGAGGCAGAATTTCTCGAGGAGCAAGGAACAAATCCTTAAGTTAAGATAAAGTGTGTTTTAAAGTAAGCAGTCTCATTCTGGATTCAAGGATAGATTTCTCGCGGCGGCAAATCAACGAACTTTTTTTCGGTGATACAACATAGGATTATCTTAACCCTCAATGGCATAGCGTTATACGAATTCGTAACAACGTTTTTGGGTTTTTTTTAAAAAAAAAATTCAATCTTTTCTCAGTGGCATGATTTTGCAAAATTTTATCAGTTTTTATTTTTTTGAATACCTGATTCCCAAAAATTTTAAATTTTGAAAAATATTCGGTACTCTATGATTTTCATGCAAGCTACATAATAGATTAGTATCCCTCAGAGTCTGAGATCCAAAATTAATTCGTGCCTTGGAGCATATACATCGGAAAAATTGAGTTCAATTGAGAACCGGTATGCTATCTAAATACGCATCGAGAAAAACGGAAACGTTTAACGGATTTTTTCAGATAGAAACATCGCTGGAGCAAAAAATCCTTTTAATCAACAGCTAAAGCTACAGAGAGGGTTGGCAGTCACTTACCATCTCGCGCTAATCGCATTTATTCGAATTAATACTCTCAGTAAACATAAGTGAAACCGCGTGTGATGTAAACCATAGAAACACCCACAAATTTTTATCCAATCTCGTAAAATTTAATATTTCATCAGTGCTTGTCTTTAAAACTCAATTGCCTCGCCCGCATACCCTAGCTGAAGATTCTCATGTCATTATCATTCCACCCTCACATGGACATCCGTAAAATTGGCTCTCATTTTTCGACCATAGCCACTGAAACCGCTTTCGGCGCTCTCGCGAGGGACCATGTACAGGGCGTTTCAACTTCATCAATGAAACTCTAAGTCTTCTCAAACCACTTTCTTCATTTCACTTCGGACTGACTATAGAAGAATTTTCCATTTTGCTCACGAAGTTATTTAATAAGAAGATTACTGTCGCACTGCCCTAAACGAGAGAATTGGCTCAACTATTTTACAAACCCATAATTTCGTTGAAAAGATCTTGCAGAGAATCGCCTTTTCCTTTTGAAATAAAAGAAATTTTTATTTTATTTTATTTTTTTCAAATGACCGCAGGAATAGGGGTGATCGAATAAGGTATCAATCAAGTTTAGCAATTGTTCAAGTTCATCCATCTTAATATTTTAAAAATGTTCTTTAGACTTATGGAAATTAGCATAAAGAAATTATTCAGTTTATTTTGAGAAGGCTTTCCACGTATGAAACAAAAAATAATAGAAATCTATGGACTTACAGGGTGTGGATTTTTGAAATTGTGTAAAAAGTGATAAAGTGATATAGTAAAACTATATTATCCAGAAAAATCTCACCCACAATTTTCTCGGTAAAAAAAATAAATGCGCCGTCAAAAGTTCATTTCATTTTACCTGCATGTTTGGGTAAGCGATTCTCGAATTA
Source organism: Bemisia tabaci (assembly GCF_918797505.1). Lineage (NCBI taxonomy): Eukaryota > Metazoa > Arthropoda > Insecta > Hemiptera > Aleyrodidae > Bemisia > Bemisia tabaci. The sequence continues at coordinate 30,935,035 of NC_092793.1, forward strand.
TAAGACTAAATGACGAAAATAGATATTTTCTTAAGAGAGAAGTCTCTATCTTCTTCTCCCAAAATAATTGAAAGAAAATTGCATTCTAAAAATTTACGCACAAAGTGTTACCAGGAAGGGAAACGATTTGATGTTTCTTTCACGTATGAAAACACATTTTACTAAAAGTTATCCTGAAATTATACTTCTCTCAGGCAAGTATGCCAATGAAGTACTTTTTACTATTTTCAGGGACCAAAATACACCAATGCAAAGTGGCTCTCGTTTTATAAAAAAATATTAAAATCGGAATTTACTTGCATTTTGCTAATTAACAATAAAAAAAACAATGCCCACAAGCTGAAAATAAGTCTGACCTAGTACAAAAACTTTCAGTGCACTAATTACTTGAAAAAGACTCTCTTTTAAGCACATAAACAAGAGGACCAATCATATAAATTCACATAATTGAGACCAATGGTTGCTGTCTCTATAGAATTTGAATTCATCTTCTATGGCGAAAGACTTAAAGATACGTAATGTTCCTGCTCGATACGTAACAATTTTTTTTCGCACATTCCCATTTTTTCTCCTCTCTTACTTTCTGTCATTAAACATTTGATAGAGGCAAACATTATTTTCGGGAACTTTTTGTGAATTAATTTTTCAGTCTTGTTGCCTCAATTGAGAGAAGGACATTCCAAAGTGAAATTAGAGGTGATCAACATTTTACACCTATGTCTGGTCACAAAATGAATTCTTCGAAAAACTGTTTCCTCTCTTTGTAGTAAATGTGCTAAACTTCATTCCCGACACATTTCTTTTATGGACATTTTCTCTATTCACTCTAAATTAGATTTAGCTAATCATTTCTTGTATAAACTATATTAAGAATGAGAAATTATCTCTCGTAATTTTCTCACTTCTCATTTGGCAGGAAACTGGTGCAAATTCACAACTAGACATATTTCTCAAATTACCGACCCAATTAAAATGTTTGCAGTCATAAGTTTTATGAGCCTCAGTTCACAGTCTACATGAGCATGTATCTGATCTATAATTTGATCACTTAGAACATTTTGGCAAACCGAAAAAAGATCAGCAAAAATGCCGAAGAAGTTGAGAATTCAACACAAAAAAGAGAACTCATGACTATTCACTCGGAAATTCAACAAGTTACTTGATTCTACCTCAGAAATCATTATTCAAAGACGGTAGTGTCTTCAATTTAATGGAGTATTACTCCATTATTTCATATAAGCGAGAAATAAATAAAAGAGAAAATGGGACTATCGATTAGTAAAGAAATCAGAGGTTCAAAAAAATGTATGAAAAATACCGAAAAAACCCAAAGATCAAGAAAAAGCTACACAATGACAACACACGATGATGCATTAATAAAGTAGACACACGAATGGAGAAAAAAAATGTAAATGAAAATATTACCTACTGCCGAAAAATAAGGAGTTGGTGATAAAAGCTGAGATTCATTAACAGCTTTGAACTTCGTATTTTTTAATTGAAACATGCCTAATTATTCGGAATTGCCACAATATTCTATGACGACAAAACGGAACAAATCTTAAAGAACTGAAAAACCTACATGCGTATGTGCGAGGATAAATTATGGTAAGAGAAAGGGGGTAAAAAACACACGCCGCGATTAAAAGAACGCTTAAGAAATTGTAAACGCGGAAACCGTTCCACTCGTGAAGGTAGCAACGGATACGAGTCAGGCGATTGGCGCGAACTTTTAAAAAATGAAGAGAACGGATTCAACCATTCACAGCGTGATCGCAACATGTTTCCCTACAAAGCACAATCGAATCAGTTGAAAGCAAAATGATTTGACATTTTGGTAACTGGAACATTCACGAGCCTTAGAGTGGGTGTCTGAGAGTATCTGAGAATAATATTTTGCTTGTCACGAACAATTCACTAAAACCCGAAAAGATCAGCAAAAACTTTGGAGAAGTTGAGAATAGAAGCACAAAATTAGGATTAATGACTGCTAGAAAGCACAGGGGATGGGGGAAGTTTTAAAAAGTTTGAAGATTTCAAGGTATTAATTTTTACAAAAAATTATTTTTTTTTATAAAAAAAAACGAAAAAAAGTTTAATCTAGAATTTTTCCCGAGTGAAATGAAAAATTAATTGAAAAAAGAAAAGAACGAATTCACCGCCGATAAGAGCGATGGGACACTGACGCTCCACACGAGTCGAAGCCCGACGGAAAAAAAGAGCCCGAAAAAAGCGGGACGGAAAAGCGCGGAAAGTGGTCAAAAATGATCGGTCGGATTCAAAAGCGGAAAAAAGTTGGTATTCGGACGGGAGTTTATTTTTGAAACTAGGAAACAAACTTAAATAATTAAAAAGTTGGAATGGATAATTGGAAAACTTACCAAAATCTAGAAAGAGTTTTTTCGGCAAAAAACAAGAGAGCTTGGAAATGATACTAGAAGAAGTTGAAAGTTGGCTCCACGAGCCTGGCGGGAGCCGAGCGGCGCGACTCGGGAGGCGGAAAAGCCCGAGGTTGACCGAGGGGACCCGAAGCGTTGCGGCACCGAGGGACGAAGCGCGCGGGGGCTCCACGACCGTACTTGCCAGTCGTCCAACTAACTTTGAGGGGGATCAATGGGATCGGAGGGACCGGAGGGACACCAGCCTGGAACTGGAAGGGACGGGTGAGCCCTTATTGATTGCAAACCGTGGATTACCAGACTTCTTCTTCCTCCTCTTCCTCTCTCTTTCTTCTTCTTCTTCTTCTTCTTCTTCCTCCACCTCCTCCTTCTCCTCCTTCTTCTTCCTCTTTTTCCCGGGACCCCCCTTCTTTTTAGAGGCGGGTACCCAGCTCCCCGAACGGGTTAAACTGGTGGAGCCCCCGTGCTTCCATCCCGTCCAATCAAAAACCATTTTACATGATAAATTTTTCTTTCCTCATCTTTCATTTTTCCCGCTTTCCGACATCTCGCATCCTTTGCAGGTACCAGCGCCCCGCAGCCTCCACCTCCGCCCCCCTCTCCCGCCACCACTCCTCTCGTTCGGACTAGACACCGGAACAGGATAAACCAGACCAGCATGATGGTACATTGACATGGGAAGCAGGTTCACTACCCGACCAAGCAAATTAGACGGATCTGCCATGGAGGATGAGTTCTGAGCCGCAGCTGGGATGCGATAAAATGGAGTTCGCATCAGCATGCAATAACTTTGGTTAATGCACTAGATGATTCAATGGTATAGGTTTAATCCTCGTAATTTACATTTTTGTAGTTTCTAATCTCATAGTTGGAAAATCACAATGATAACCCTCATGATCCACAAAAGTTTAGAGACTGAAAATTTCGTCTGCACCACTTCTTTTAATACGTATAATACCTGATTTCAGACTAGCTCTACTCGAAACATTAAAATTTCAGCTGCGCTTAAAGTGTCAGTTCAAATGACCTTAGAGACCTATCGACTTAAACACAAAACATTTTCGATAAACCAGTCGTGGCCACTCTCCAAAAGTTTGATAGAATTTCTTAGATACATACCAGCAATTCATTTTACACTACATCTAGTCAGGAACTTCGACATCTCTCCGTTCAATATGACTCTTTTAAATGTTGAAATTAGACTTGTTAACTTCAATTCTAGTGCTAACATTTTAAAACCAAGCCCCATAATTCCGAGGTTTTATAGATGGTTCAGCTCCTCATTAATGAGGTGCACCCATTTTGGGCCCTCGTATATTCAAACTTGCCGCTTGCTTAAAAACTTATAACTACGTACATGTGTCAAACGCATAGGCGGTTCTACGGGGGTGCCAGTGGGTGCCAGGCACCCCCAAGCAAAAATTACGGTTATCGAAACCGTGAAATTACTGCCTTTAAAGATTCTGTATTCGCTCACTCTGAGAAAAAATCCCAGCAATTAATTGAAAATGTTTTAAACAGAATTAAAATTGATAGCCGTGGTTTACAAAGATTCCACTGTTTTTTCATGGTAATATTGTAGTTTTGAAGGAAGGTTTTGCTAAAAATTTTCTAAATTGAATTTACAGGTATCCAAGTGGAGAGGAAGGAGAGAAAAAGAGAAAGGAGGGTAGGGAAGGGATAAAACTTGAGGGCAGAAATTTGGGCCTCCCCTGAGCGACCGTCCCCTTTGGAGCCGGTCTCCGACGTTTTCCACCTCTGGGCACCCCCAAGAATGAAGGTCTAGAACCGCCAATGGTCAAACGGGTTACGAACTAATTTCGTTGCTGTTTATGACATAATATGTTGAATTTTCTGATTTTAATGAAACACTATTTTCCAACTTATTGGTCGAGTTTGGGATTTTTTATACGTATTAACGTGATCTGCGGGTCCGTCGATGAGGTATTATATCTCTGATGAATTTATGTTCACTTTGTTTGAAGGTTTCTTCTAAATTACGAATAATAACAGTCATATTAATAGAATAATTCGTCTTAAAGTTTTGACATTTTGTTAATGGTCCGATAAGGGCGACTTTGAAGCAACCAATGACTGCAAACTCATTCAATTAGACATGACATAGGACCTTTTTTATTTTCATCCGTAAATTCTTTGTTTCCTTGACGAAATGACACGACTACAATTTGCACATTTCAACATTCTGATAAGCCCACTCGCAAATTTCTTTTATTCCAGGAAACTGTCGAGCGTTTCTGACTATAAATTCCATAATCTTTTTTTATTACACGCTAAGGTAAGCGAAGTCATATTCTTGTAAAAAATGTATTAAACTTTGATGTGGAATTGCGTTCCTTATTATAGACGCCATTAAGCGGTGGGGAAAAGTAACTGACATTTTGTATTAATATATAAAGAAAGTGGTACACTATAAATAACCTAAATGTGCGGATAATACTTTTGGTTTAGTTTTTCTCAGAATTAAATTAAGCAAATCATTGGGTTAAAAATTTGGAGCATCGATAAAAATCAGGTGCGAGCTGCTATGATCGAATCTAAATCGCATTGGTAATAGCTCAGCACGCTAGCCAATCGCAAGTCGCAACCTCTGAGTGACTAGGAGAGAAACTAGAGTACATTAGTTTAGCAGGACTTTTCCTTAATCCCCACAATGTTTTAGAGTAACCTATACAGTTTCGGTCGATTCATACACAAATTTGGTCGATAGACCAAATGTAGTTGATCTGACCAAAAACAAAAAAAAAAGGATAGCTCAAGCGACCAACCATGAGCGCCGTAATTTTTAACTGTATAGTGTCACGTCAAAAAAAAAAAAACAATATTCTACGATGTACTGTAGTCAGTGGCATTGATGGAAGTTACGTTATTGTTATTGTTTCATTCTAATTTGATCAAATGAGGAACTTGCAGGACAAGGCGCATAAATGCAGCTCTCCAAGAAATTGAGATATTAATGATCTCGAGTAAAACAAGTTTGATTTCATATTCTGGGGAAAGTTCGCTCCCAAAATCCAATTTCTAAGCATCGAACAGTCAGTCTGAACTTCTTCTCTGCCAGAAGGACTGGTGTAATTTTTCAAAACTTTACACATGTATTTCTCGAAATAGCAGACACTGCACTTCTGCGCCTTGTCCTCCACACCCCTCAAATGAAGGTGCCGTCATCACTACTAGCGTCTATAGGATACGACGAACCATTTCTACACTGGAAAAAAAAAACATATTGGATCTAGAGTCCAGACTCTTAAAAACATCGACAAGAAAAAATACTCTTGACTCCATTAGATTTAAGCTTAAATCAAGAACCAAGCCTCTTAATTTGAGCGGATTTCCTTTTGATTTAAGCTTAAATCTGCTTGAATCAAGAGTTCTTTTTCTTGTCAATATTTTCAAGAGTCTGGACTCCAGATCCAATGTGTTTTTTTTTTTTCCAGTGTACGACTATTATGGTTGTGTGCTTGAGATGGGCTGAGGAATAAGGGACTGCATTATCCAAGGAAATCCACTATCTGAGACTTCGTAAAGACGAAAGGGTGGCGAGGCGTTAATTGCTAATTGGAACCCCATTTCGAGCCCGAAAAATCACCGAAACAGCATGTTTGTTTTCAATTTCTCAGGATGAGTCCTCCACAACGACTTTTGTTCCCGGCGACCGAGAGTTGTTTTTAATCTTCCGGAAAATTTAGAACAATGTTGATTAATTTCGTCGGAGCGGTGACTCCTTGAGGTCCCGGCCCCAGCCTCTGCCGCGACCGTGGATTCTTATTAAAATTCGCGCGAAACTCCCGGCAAAAATGATGCCTCTAAAAGAGGATGGCGGAAATATTAAAGCCAGAACAAAAACATTTCCTCTACCTTGCGGCATAGATTTACGCGTCGGGTTATGAGTTTATAAAAGCTTTTACTCGCTGGGTTAAATCGACTTTTTTGACAGGTTTTCATCGGGATTTTAACGCTGGGAATAATCCTGGAGGTTACGCTTTGTTTTGTGTTTACTTCGGTAAATACAAAACAGTCTAGCTGAAGAGGTAGTAAAGGGGAAATTTTTCACTTAATTTTTACTTCAATACCGAAGTACCATCTCCAGGTCGTTTTCAGTTAACGAACTCTGCTATTTTCGGCCGGCAAAATCAAAACCAAATATGAAATCAAAGGTAAAAACCCTTTAAAAAAAGGTACGCCCTCTGATTATAAGTTTTCATATTCCGTCCGAGTTCTTGTACTCAACCGGGTTAATGTTAGGAATATTCCGGCAAGTGGTAATTTTAATACGCGTGATTGGTGCCGCACGAGTCAACAATTACATTTTTTTTTTTTTAATTTGACACAAATTTTAAAGTTTGAGAAATGCTATGGTGAATGGTGCTAGTGGGTTGAATTTTCGTCTGTTTTTTAAATCAAGTTTTAGATGGTAATTTCTAGGAGAATTTTGTATTTTAATTTATAAAATCGAAGAGAAAACCTGCTTAGTGAAGACTGCGAAGTGGCCTATTGAATGTGCGGGGCACGTGCTAGGGGTTGGACCGCGATGCGGTCAGTTTAAGGTACCCCTAAAACCAGTATGACTTGTGCATGTGATGAGCAGGAGAAGGGAGAGAGAATTCAGGGTGAATCGGTGGCAACGCTGGGATTGAAACACGCAAAGCACACGGGGAACATGTTGGATGAATCCAGCAAGTTGAGGTCAGAGCCGATTTGCTTATCTGAACAGGTACCCAGCACCAGCTTCTTGGGAACTTGTTCGGCGCCGTGTTCTTTTCTATTTTATTCTCCGTTCGTTTTCTTTATCGTGGCAACCGAACAGCAATAAATGCTAAACGTTAACATCTTAATTGAGCTAATAGGGCGCCAACACGAGAACTTAAACGACCGATTTGATATTTATTTTAGGTTTGTGTCGCCCCTCGGAGCTCGCCCCTGTTACGGCGCTGCGCCCAGCTCTTTCGCTTCACGCTCCGCTGCAAACGCCAAGTATTCAATTTCAAGCAGGCAGCTCCGAAATGCCTGGAGTTGCAATAAAAATACGTACATGATTGCCCACAAGGAAACAGAATTGGCTCGCAAAAACTCAAAATTGGAGAGCATTTTGCGATAAGGAGCCTCTGCTTTTTGCCCATCTCCAAAACAATTCATACATGATAGGCCTATATACTCGATTAAAAATGAGCTCATCAAAAATTACTTTTTAAAAACATTTTGAAACAAAAAATGGTCAACGAATGTCAAACCAAACTGTAATTATGGCAATCTGATCGCGGATCGACGTACGAGCGTCGTTTAGACAGAAAGTTTGTAATGGAGCCAACATGCGTTACAATTCAGTAAACTGAAAATCTCAGTAGAGAGGAAAAAAGCTCATAGGAGCACAATTTTCTCTTAAAGAGATATGCTGTTTGGTGTAATACTACCTTCAAAAACTTCAACACTTACTTCACTAAGTTCAACTCCTCGTAACTAGTGTTCCGCCAAGCAGCATATCTCTTTGAGGGAAAATTGTGCTCGAATGAGTTTTTTCCCTCTGTATTAAGATTTTCAGTTTACTGAATTGTAACGCACGTTGGCTATATTACCAACTTCCTATGTAATTATGGCGGTCTAAAGTTTGCAGTTCAAAAACCGTAGTTGCGAGAAAAATCTAGAAAAAATTCTCATATTCCATGTTCAACGCAAGCAATTGTTGGATTAAAATGTCATTTTACGCCTTGTTTGCGCTGCAAAATGACTGAACCGCTTGTAATGTAATCTACATGTCACGGGAAAGTCTTACGCAGACATTTCAAAATCCTACATATTTTTTGACTTAACATCCGAGAGAATTCTCTGCTTGCTTTCGTGGATTAAGATCTCTTTTACTGAGAGGAGTCTCATAATTGCTCAATCCTAAGCCTACGTATCTGTGAAAATTACGTGAAGTAGCTTCTTTCCTTAGGAGACTCCTTATGGGTTGTATTATGATTACAGGAAGTTTAAGAAAGAGCTTAAAATAACATAAGAAGGACAATTTTTGCTGACCTCGAGTAGAATTTAGCAGTATACATTTCAGCAGTTTGAAATAGCAGAATATGAGTCCTTGAAAAGAATTGCAATGATTTTCAACTTCATGAAGTACAAAATTCAGAAAAAAACTACGATTCTGTCTAACTTTAAGGTAGGTAGAGGCCCAACTTAAAATTTACAGAACTCCAATCGTGGTAATCCCTTTCAAGGATCCTGTTCCGGCGTTCAACTGCTACATTTTACTCAGGGTTTACAAAAATTATCAGTTTTGTGATGATATTTTGAGGTCCTCCTTAAACCATCTCTAATCACAATATAAACCAAATGGAGCCTTCTAAGGAAAGAAGCTGAAGGGACGGCTATGAATACGGCCCTGAGCGTGGGCGGACGAGTTATCGGTGTCAAAGAAGGACGAGGCGGGCGCGATGGTTACTCGCAGTTGAACTACGTCTGAGGATCGGCGTGAGCTCGTCGCTGGGTTTTATAGCGTGGCCGGGCCGAGCGGCGCTGAGCGGTGAGTGGCGGGTTGCCGAGCGCTGGAGACGCAGGCGCTGTGGATCCGCTTCGTTGGTTCGCTTGGGAAGCCCGCTTTTACGCCTCCCCACCCCTCCCACCGCAGCCCAACGAGCGCCGAGCAGACAAACTTTTTCTACACAAACTTTTTTTTCCTTCCTCTCCGGCTCATTGGAAAACTTTTCTGTGCACGCTGAAAGTTCCCCGAGCCGAGCCAGCCAGCTCACAATTTTCACCTCTTACGCTTTCGAAAATAAAACGAGGGAAATATAAAATTACTCTTTTATTTTCTGCATCTGCATACACCGCTCTAACAAGTCAGGGGCTTTGAAGACACGGAGGACCACGAAGAGGCTGCGGTGCGTTCGGCGCCTGCAAGTTTAAGAACGCAGCGCGCCTCGCACTCATGCAAAGCGGGCCGAGGCACAACAGTTTTAATGAATATTTAATCAATAACTCGTTTTAGCGTTTCACGCCGTGCAGAACGCGTCAAGTCAGACGTGAAGCTACGAATCTGCAAATCTAATAAGGAGCTTAATGAATTCTTGAAAAATGTTTCCTCGGCTCAGGTGTCGGTTCACGGTAACCCGTGTCGGTTGGAAGCCGAGATGGAATTTTGAGAGACAGACGGGAGGTTCCGAGTGAGGAGGATTATAAATTTCAAACCGAGCATCAGAAACTTTTTTCATGAACTGTGGAACAAAGTAAGTGAAGGATACGGGGATGTGTATACACACCGTGATTCTTGTCTAGAATGTTTGCAATGTCTTCGGAATCTAAAAATTCATTACAAGATGTACCTGAGTATAGAAGATTGGTGTGAAAAAAAGTTTGCATACACTAATTTGAAGTAAATAAGTTCGTGTTCTTAATGTTTTGATGTTTAGTTGTTCTTTATGTTGTCGTGGGCGTTGATCACGAACAGGATCCATAGTATTCTCCAGATTCCAAACTCCGGGTTTCTTTTTGTGACTTCGTTTTGCGCTGATAGAGACGGAGACTAAAGACAGCATTAAACTCCACCAGGCAGCCAAATTTTTTGCGAGACATACAAAATCTCAAAATTTGTTGTATTCATTATACTTTCTGTGGAATTAGATTTCGCAAGTTTTCCTGGTTTTCCGATCTTTGAGAACTCTGTAATGTACTCAAAGAACAAAATATCTTCAATTCTTCGTGTTACCAGATCAAATTAATATGCGCTTGTGATTTCAGACCATGTAATATAGACAAAATACTTTATAAAATATTTTCATTTAGGACAAGACGAAAAATTTTCACTTGCAGTAGGAAAAATGTCTGAATCAAGACTGATTCAAGCAGCACCAACAATAGGACTGATAAATGTCGCGTTACAGAATCAGCCAATTAATCGTGCCAAATTGGTCTTGGTGTCAGTCAAACAATACTAGGTGATCATTCGCATATTCTCAACTCTTACAATCGTGATCACCACGACTTATTCTATACACATTTTGATGGTTTCTGGACGAAGCAAGTTCAAATGAGCAGGTTCAAAACTCCACAGATGCTCATTTTTCTGTGCGGGGAAAATTCACAATTTTCAATATTTTCGAGCCGTTCTGTGTGATATTTTCTGGGAAAAAAAACCCAAATGAAGCGAAACGTTTGTTTTATAGCCCTAGGATGACACGTTGTCTTTTTCCAGTTATAGCATGATGTCATAATTAAAAGAAACTCCCATCGAATACGGACTTTTCAGTTGTGAAGATAACGAAGAAAACATTGGCGTAGTGTGCTTTGTGATGCATCAGTTGATCTGCCCTTTAAACATATGCACGGAGAAAAAAACTGCGTGCGTAGGACCCGAAGTTTAGGTCATATGGATCTCTGAAGTTTTCCGATTGTGCATCTGAACACTTTAGATCTAGCTGTCGAGGTTCGGATCACACATCTGAAACTTCAGTTCTTACATCTGAAGTACTTCGGTTTTCACATCCGAAAAACTTCGGTTCTCACATCTAAAGTACTTTAGATGTAAGAACTGAAGTTTCAGATGTGTGATTTGAACCTTGACAGTTAGTTCTGAAGTGTTTAGATGCTTAATCTGAAAACTTCAGAGATCCATATGACGTAAACTTCGGGTCCCACGCACGAGGTTTTTTTCTCCGTCTGGAAAAGGGTCGATAAACAGGGTGTTTGCGACGAACACTTTGAAAATGGATTCTTTGCCACGACAGTTTCAAATGGGGAAATATCGATAATCGATCATTCACGGCATGTCACTGGATGGCAAATTTAAGGGAATCTCTACGAGAAACGAAGCTGAGGACCAGCCTCCCAAGGATTTGGAAAGTGAATGGAGTTGGTGTCAGGTATAGCCGAGCCGAGGCAAATCAGCGTTTCAAGTGTTCGGTAATTGGGTAAAAGTTTGAAAATTAACTCGTATTTAATAAACATGGGAACGTGGGAGACGGACAGGAGCCTGAACCTGTTACGGGAAGGGGAAGGGGGGGAGGAGGCAGGGAACGGAGGCACTCCGGAGCCGGCAATAGAGGGCCTCATTAAAGGCCTCCCTCTTCCCCTTCACAACATTCCGCTCTTGGCTGTCATATTTTCCAAAAACTCGCGTATTTTCCAGCATGTTCAAATTACCTACCAATTTACGCGTATGTTCCCATACAGGCGTCAAAACCAGGGGTGTAATAGAGTACCTATATTGAGAGAGTATGGCCACTGGTGTTACCACCTCTGATTGGCTCAGCCATCTTAGGCTGAATAGAGCCCTTAGGACCCAAAAATGGCGGATGCCATAAATTAATGTAATGCAAAATGACACAAAATGTAGTTTTCTTTGCTTATCGTAACGAGAAATTTACCCAAATGCACTATTGCGACTTCTTTACATATTTTTAAGGCTAATCGTGTGCATTTTTTAAGAAAAATTATCTTAGATGTAGTAAGGTTGGCAGCAAGTGCGGTTGGTGAAAACCGTCAAAAGTTGGCAATGACCCCCCTCCCATCCACAAAAACCAAAACAAAGCACCGCCATTTTTGGGTCCTAAGCCTCTCCATGGGGCCCAGTGGCCATACTCTCTCAATATAGGTACTCTAGGGTGTACTTGAAAGAAGAGTAGGGAAAGGGAAGGCGAGCACCTGAATGGGGCGTTCATAGTCATGCTAAGAAAATATCATCAAGAAAATAAAAAATTTACACTTCAAATAGCATTAACCGATCTCCTTCCGGCTAATCTACGAGGCAGCTGCGCTATTTACAGAATCGTGGTTCAGTGATTTAAGATTACGCATCGGCAAAATTTGATCAAATCGTCGTCTCCTGGACGAAAGAACGTAACTCCATTTCAATGTTGCCAAAATTCCCCTCGCAAATTGCCAATTAATCAAGAGAATCTCGGTCATTTCTGACTGAAAAATTCCCTGATTTTTCTAGATTTTAAGCAAAAAACAGATCAATTTTGGATAAAAATTGCTTGCGTACATTTTTGTAAAATAAATTAATTGATCGAGTCGATTTGGCAACCTTGGAATGGAGTTACGTTCCTTTGTGCTAGAAACGACGAAATGTGTTCATACGCTAAGCCTTTACGTCCAATATTAAGGAAGACATCGCTAATGAAAAATCACGGCGTATGACGTCATCCTCCGTATTTGCCTGTACAGCTTTGTCTCTTCAACCTTGGTTTCAGCTGTTTTTTACGTCGAGCAAACAGGACAAACGTGTTTTTAACTGATTGATGAAAACAAGGTTGGAGAAACCATGATATGCAGTGTTGCATTCTCAGATGTCCGAGACGGTGTTTCCTTCGATGAGCGAAACAACACCAGCTTGGCATTCGACAAATCTCATAATTCTATGATAACCTACAAGCCTAAGCCACCAAAACACGATCCTTTGTCTAGCGCGAATGACCCACTGTAAACGTAGAATATGCATGATCTTTGCAGGTTCCTTACTGATGGGAGATATATGGTGCAACTGGTGCGCGATAAGTACAAAACTACAAGGAGTTTAAATTAAGAAAAAATAACTGACATTTTGTGTTAAATATAGAAAGTGGGACAGTCTAGACATGATATAAATATTTCTGGTCAGTTTTTCTTTGGGTTCCATTGACTAAAACTTTGGGTTGAAAACCAGCAACCTTGTTAAAAGTTAGGTGGGAGCCACCGTGATCAAACCTTCATCACAAGGCTGCATATCCAATGCGCTAGCCTTCCGCCAGTCGTATCCTCTGAATAGCATCGAGAGAAACTAGAGTGCATGAGCTAAGCAGGACTTTTCCTTCATCCCCATTTGTCTCATAGGAACCTACGGTTTCATGCGATGGACCAAGTCCCTTTGGTTGATCTGACTGAAGAAGAGTGACTCAAAGTAACCCAGAGTAACCATAAACACGAAAATGTATGACTATGTTGGAGGACGGCACGGCTCTCTTTTCGGCGGAGGGATTACAGGCGAAGCATTAGGGAGATTTTTCGACAGCGGAGGGAGCCGCGACTGAAGAATCCACCAGTCACCACCACTCGAAAGCTGCGAGATTTTAAAAGGGGCCGTAAAACACTGGCGCATTATCGCGCATTACCGCGATGCACTGGGCTGAATACTGAGCGGGAGTATGCGGACTATCTTCGACTCTTAATGATAATAAATGATTAGAGGAAGGAAGAGGTTGATCTCGCTGATTAAGCGGCGGAAGCGCGGATTGCTGCGCCGACGATAGCGTCGCTCGGGGTGGGGGGTGGGGGGAGGGATCGGTATCGAACTCGATTTTAAAGGCGAAACAAGGAATAACAGTTTTTCAGCCCTCTCGGCACCTACTTTACCGGATTAGTCCCATAAATCTGGCGCGGGGGTCGCGCGGGGGAGGGGGCTCCAGAAGGCGTCAAAGGGTCGACCTTTGGTTTGCCATCCAAATTGGAGCAATAATCGGCGAGCGTCGAGAGTCCCTCCCGGCATCGGAGATTTCCCGGCATTTTTGTCCCGATTACTTTCGACTTCCGACGCCGTTCCCGAGTCGAGTGTCGCCCTTGTCCTCCTCCGATTTGCGGCGTTGTCATGTCGACTGTGATATCTAAGTTTCTTCGTTCCGATCTTTACGACGCAGTGTTGCAATTCTGAAATTTCACGCCCGATCGATCCATTGCTACCCTTGGAGGGTTCGAGCTCTTGACACGAGTACACGATCGAAAGCTCATTTTTATTGCTTTTCTTGGCCTGCAAGCACCATCAAGCAAGTCAGAGTATTGAAACACTCGGCCTCAAGGATCCTGTTTGAATTGTATTCTATATCTATTCGTGAAGGGCTCACACTCGTAGGGAAGTTGTACAAAGACATGTTTTATTAGGAATTTAAGAGTGCTGAAAAATGACTATTGAGTTTAAAAAACGCGAATCCATATTTACGGCATTGTTGATTCTCCATGACGTTTTGTTTTCGTATGGATTGACAAATTACATTATTTCTTTAAGATTGTTATTCCCCCCGGATGAAAACACCTATTATTCTCATTAATTTACATTTTCTCAACGCCGTTGGAAAGTACACCGTATGAGTGCAAATTTTAACAGAGCACACAAATTTTAATGCTCACGAATTATTTCCCTCGGAGAAAATGTGTTTAGCACTTAAGAATTATGAATTCTGATGAATCGAAAATTATGGAGCTTACTTAAAAAGCTGGAAAGAAATCACAACGTTTTGAGCAACTCAGGCAACGAGGGCAGATTGCTTCAGTTGGGTCATGCAACTATTCGTGTTCCTAGGATGTCCGCGCTGCATATTCAAAAAATTGAAGGCGCACTGCCTTGCCAAACGCTCACAGCATCAAAGCGATGAGCGTGCACTGCTCCATTGGCAAGACATATAGCTTCCATGGAAGAGAGTACTGTCTTCTAATTCTTCCTCCCTTCTCTTATATGAAAGGAAAAGGATATTTTTAAGGGTAGATATTGTAATCATTATTTGATTTATATTATGTTTTAATTAGATATTATTATTTACGTCGCGAGAAGTGTAGTTTTGTTTTCAATGACAGATATTGCCTCACTTCTTATTGGTGTGTTTTTGTGAGTAGGCGTTTTAAATTTACAAATTTTAATGGGGACTAACGAATACTAACTCACACTGATGATTTACTTTTGATCTTTTATAACCCGTTCACCTCATTTTTTCTATAATTTCAATGAAAAAATGTGTCTTGGGAAAGTTATAGTGTGTTATTTTTTACGGTGTTTAGTGGACCATAATGGTCGCGTGCCATAGAAAAACGCTTTAAATGAACGAGAAATTGAATGATTTTAAATTGGCAATAAAAAAGTAAAATTGATCAAACCTGGCCATTCATTACTATGGTGATGACAATTGTACATTAACGGTTGGTTAATTGTTAAAACGACCAAAACATATTTCAAATTATTCAGTTCATTTATATAACATCTCAAACAATCCAAAACATTCAAAAAATATGTCTTACAACTGAAAGACCGTGTTAAAATATTCACCTGTCAAAATTTTAGTCGGTTAAACATCCCAACAAAAGCATTCAGTTTGTCGGCGCTTTCTACCTCAATAGGCAGACATCCCCTTCCCTGCCCCTCCCATCGGCTGAGGAGAAAAAATAAATACAAAATAAGATAAAAAATTGAGCGGAAAGCCGTGTCTAGTGGCCGCTGAGGATGGGATAAGAGAGTGGATTGGCAGGGGGTGGGAGGGTGTTCGCAGAGGGTAAGAGGGGTTGCAGATCAAGCGAAAGGAGCACTTGAGACCGGGAGGTTCATTAAGCTGTTGAGAGATGCGTACAAGTTATTAGGTTAAATTTTAAAGGACGACTGTCATTTGTCCATTAGGTTGACTTAAGTCCGTCGGCCGCTGACGCTAACGCCGCCCACTGCTCGCCGCTTAAGTTCCATTATTTCACGGTTAATCAAAGGTCACGCTTATATCTTCAACTTCCCTTTAAATAAACCAAGAAACAGGAAAATTCCATCAAAGTAAATACGCGGCCTAATCTGTCTCTCTCTCTTTCTCTCCAGCCCGTTTAATCATACCGATCTGGTTGGGTCCTCCCGCGGCCTTGCGGCCGCACACTGCGATGTCCGACCTTCAAAACTGGCCAAATATACCGTGGCTACAAGACGGCTTTCAGAAAATAATGTGACGATCACTTAGTGTAAAATGTTAATGACTGAAGTAAAAAAACGCGATCCTTTGATTGCGAAGTTGTAAATATCCGATACTGTTGTATTCTTTCTATGCTTTCTTAATGAGATTCCCTAACAGTTTTCTTGAGACTTTCTAGGATTTTTCGATACTTCAAGCATACTCTGTCAATTTCAAAAAGATATTTGCGTCATTTTCTCGGCAAGGAAAAAGTATATATTTAAAACATCCGAGGATTTGAACTCTTTCGGTGGAGATACGCACTTGTCAAATTCAGTCATCGCTGTCTCTCTTTTTTCTTTTTTTTTAAAAAAAAAAAACCGAAAATCATCGTTCAGAGGTGCCACTTTGGTCGAATCTTTGAGAGCAAGAGAGACAAACACTGTTTGGAGGCGGGGCAAAACTTAAAATGTCTTAAAATGCTTGCAATTACCGAAATAATCATTAAAAAGGTCAAAGTTTCGATTTCTCACTAACTTCATAATTGGTGCTCTTGTCACTCGATCATGTGTGTGCTTCTCATCTTCAAAACAACGAAGTTTGTCAATCATTCAAAATGTAATTAAGAAATAAATAATAAAAAAAAAATTACGTACAGTTGGATTTCTAAGAATGATTATACACGGTTAAAAATTTTCGTGTTTGATGTCGATCTGTGTTACTTATTTGCGTTACTTTTTTTTGTGTCAGATATATAGCGATATTTTCTTATTGGAAGCTATGTTAAAGAATCGATTATTAAAGTGTTCGTTACGAACACCTTATGATAATCAATCTTTTTACACAGGATTAAATGGGAGATCAATGGATATATCGCAAAGCACGCCACGCAACTGCAACACACATATTCGGTCGATTTGACGTAGAGAAAACTAACACACAAAATTACCCAACGGCTTGTGTTACTTCGCGTTTTACTTCCCATATCAACGCACAATTTTAGTTATTCTCTCTCGCTGAGTAGGTGACGTGTGATTCTCAAATTGGTGAGAAATCTGTGATGAATCCAACATTTGGCCAGTTTTCGAGACCAAATACCAGCGTGTGAGCCAAGACATGACTTCCCCTCCGCTCATCAATGGGTATTCTCCAGTGGCGTGGCGTGAATAATCGATTATCGATATCTCGCCACTTGAAACTATGGTAAAGAATCGATTACTAAGGTGTTCGCTGCGAACACCCTGTTTATCGATCCTTTTTCATAGGTTTAAATGGCATAACAATCGATATATCGCAAAGCACGCCACGCCACTGGTATTCTCACCCTCATCCTCATCGGTCGGTGGAATCGAATATCTGTCTCCGTCCTTGCGTGGCGTTTAAGGACCCGTTGTCACCCGTCGCCGCGCTCTCTCGCCGACGCACAGTGGAACGAGAGAGATCGATCATACAAAATTTAAGTAATACGGCAAACTTTGATGTTTATCTCATCGCAATTTAAATTTTAAGAGTTGTTTTTAATGAAAATTTGGTAGGAAAAACCCCACTTTTAAACTTCATCGTTTTGCTGTATCGGCGGTGTACGCTTTTTAAAGTTTCTACATCATGCACTTTTCGTGTATTGACTCGCTTTTTTGTGCGACAATGCGATGTGTCCAGTCCGCACTCCCAGGAGTAAAGACCACTCAGTGCGGATCCGATCCCATCATCTTTTCGTCATCCCTCCTTGTTCCTTTACTTTACGTCGAAACGGAACGTTTTATAATTGACGGGAGACGCCCTTGCAAACGAGTGAAAATAGCGTAGTGACGTGGTTATAACCGGGAAAAATAACAATCGTCGATCATGCATTATATTTTATGCCGATTTATTGTTGGGCTAATCGAGGGTAAAGCAGTCAGTACGATTACACTTCCTGTCATGCTTTATTTTCCACATGAAAAAAAGCTGACTGTCTTTTTTTCAAAATTTCAGGGATTTTTTTCTTCTGGTAAAGTATATTCCGTGAAAAATTCAAGCCACGATGTTGCTTTGGTCTCCTTTAAAAAATAAAATAGGAACGGGGATCTCGAGACACCGCAACGAAGATACGCATTTTTGCAGATTTAACGTCAAAATACACCCCACTGTTAAGAGATATTTATTCAAAATTTTTAAGTGGGCAAGGCCTTCCATTCATAAGAAATGAACGAAAAAATTATGGAAGAATAAACATAAATGTGGTTCGATGATTTTAACTTCCGCCGCCGCGCCGCGCAGACCACACTGTGTTTGGCGCAACGCGTGAAGTATTCCTCCAGTCTTGTAGGCGCTATATTTCACGCCGACCGCTGCTGAACTCACTGTGTATGACGCAATGCGTGAAGTATTCATGCATACTTGTAAGCGCTATCCGTTTCACGCTGACCGCAATGACCTCACTGTGTTTGATGCGATGCGTGTAGTATTCGTGCAGTCTTGTAGGCGCTAATATGTGTTACATGCCGATCGCCGCGCCGGGGTCTTCTCCTTTTCATCTCAAGTCCTCGTTATCATTTCTCTCTAAGTCGCGCCGTTCTATGCCAAATTGCGTGTTTGGTTTCTCTCGTAACTCGACTTGTTGAGAGTGCTGTCTCTTGTATCACTAAGAGACGACAAAATTAGAAATTACTATACTCTCAGGAAATGAGAGATTTTGTCGCCTTTTCTCGTTTGTAATTTTGTTTTTATAAATCCGATTTTTTTTTATACCTACACTTTAAAAAATTTCAAACTTTTGCCGCCCCTTAGATTTGCCGCCATGAGCCGCGGCCCATGTGGCCACCCCCTTAATCTGGCCCTGCATGGACATACCGTTCATTCTGGCTCAGAGGCCGAAAGTTCCGGATGTAGCAGCTGTTACTCCGGTCACTGAATCCGGAGTAGTCAAAGTTACTCCCGCAACTTTCGGTCTCAGTGCCCGGACGAACAATTTGCCTATATAGCCCGCAGTTACGCTTTTCATAGCCGGAGCTTTTTTCTAGTGGCATCATTAATTATTTTAGACAGGTCGGGAGTAGAGGAATGACTCAATTGCAATGCATAACTGCAACCAAGAATGCACAAACTGGCGCATTCCACCGGTAGATTAACTAAAAATCCCTATTTTAGATGTCGACGCGGCAATTTCGAGGGAGGCAAGAGCCATTAATCACCTGTAAACAGGCCTGTGGCAGGTTTGGCGCTACTTCTTTCGTCTTCTCACCGCCGCACCACAGCTTCAGCGTCGCCGGTGTACCCTCCACCCCTCCCCCACCCCCACCCCACCCCCCCTTCCTGGCCGACCCAAAACCGCACCGAACTCATCTCGACGACCCACGGGTCAAATAAACGTGCTTTATCTGTTCGGCAGCTCTTCACGACTGAAATTACTGAAATCTCCTCTGACACTTTGCAACCCTTTCCCTCTCGAGCCCGGCCCAACACCCTCTCCTAATTACAAGCTTTCGGTGTATACACATGTAAAATCAACCGCCTCTTTTTCCCGCTGCCAACCCGACGGATTTGAGTGAAGCGTCTAATTATGAATTTTTAAAAGTAAGGAGCTGGATGAGTTTAAAGGGATGAGTTCAATTGCCTCTCGTTCTAACGTTTCACGCTGCGACGTTTTTGCGGATGCAACCATCGATTTATCATGTCTCGTCGAAGCTCCCTGTAAAAAGTTTTGGGAAAGTGTTTTCAATATGGCGCTTTACGTTACAGAAAAATTAGTTACTTTGGCCCCTCGTACGGAGAAAAATATTTCGGCTTATATCATGCAAAGCTGAATTGTTTTTATTCATTTTTCGATGATAATGAGCCATATCCTGGTATGGTCCTTCCTTAGTCTTGCACTGAAACCAATTGAGGTGCAATTTATGCCTCTAGTTAAAATTTTTGGATTTTTTTGCTTTGATTTCCCCGCAGCATAGTGTGGACTCAGCACTTTTTTACGATTCTGATTCTTACAGCACTCAGGCCACATTTTCAGTGTTTTTCCGGAATCGAAAATTTTTAAGTGATTTGATGAATTTAATATTTAAATAGAAACTACTGAGTGAACTATACATCAGGGTATCCTTGTTTTTTAATTGAACAATTATTGGAGGCGATACGACGAACTGACCTAATCTGATAAAATACATGTGTTTAAATGGGAAAAACCACCACTTTTAAACCTATTTTCTCTAAAATTTTCCTTATTTGAAGAAATTTATAATGGTCTGGTTACACGCTCAAATTTCCGTCAAATTCCGATCATAATGATGACCAAGATGGCGGTCGAGAGTTATCTAAATTGATGAGTAGAATTAATTAAAACAGCGTGTTGATTGAAATAATCATGACGTGAGCATGAAATAAGCACGGTTGTGTGGAAATCAGATGAAGGATGAGCCCCACAGTTCCATCATCTACCAACAAATTTTTGCAGGCCGCAGAAATTTGATGGTAAATGGTGCGCACCAGTCACCATTTGATCGGAAATAGATGGAAGTTTGAGCGTGTAACCAGCACATAAGAAAAAAGTACTACACAAGATCACGAAGCACTCTCAGAGAACAACAACATTTTTGGGCGAATACTCTATTGATTCGCTTCTATATAAAAGATCTCCAGGGTCCCTGAAATACCTCTGCTTCGTGACATCTTCCAGACGCTTGAAAAACCGAAAGTGTAGAGAGTTTAAATCCAATCATCAGGAGCAACTGACCGGAGCCTCACGATGCAAGGGTGAGAGAGGCAGTGAGTATTAGAATAATTTACATACAGTAATGACATCGGGGCCAATTTTCTGAGGCAGGTCTCGGCTAGGGCAGGCCTTGTGATGAGGGTCCAATTAGCTGGACAAATTTTCGGAGACAAGGCCCACAGGCTCCAAGTCGCGGGCAAAATATCACCAAGGCCCACCACGCGCGCGACGGGACAATTCGTCGCTCCTCTAACGTAAGGGCGTATCCTGATTATCGCATGAGCCTCAGAAGGCATGGATCTTTATGTAAAACAGGGCTCACGTAGGAATTGAGATACGCCGTTACGTCAGAGGAGCGACGAATTTCCGCACGATCTTGTGAGCACGGAGGGTGGATGGCTGTGCGCTGGGCAGCGTGTCACGATGTGTCGGTGGCTGATGACAGTGGCGTGGCGTGCTTTGCGATATATCGATTGTTATGCCATTTAAACCTATGAGAAAAGATCGATTATCAGGGTGTTCGCAGCGAACACCTTAGTAATCGATTCTTTACCATAGCTTCAAATGGCGAGATATCGATAATCGATTATTCACGCCACGCCACTGGCTGATGACCATCAAATTAAATCATCCATGAATAATAAACACAATCGCAAGTCGGGTTTAACCTCGAGGAGGCCTCTCGTCACCTTGATTGCCTTTCTCCTGGTGAATTTGATTTTGATCTGGTATTATCGTGGCGTGGCGCGTTTTAATATCGTGCCTTTTCGTCTCTCGTTCCATGAAATAGACCACTGTGAGAAATTGAGCACTACAGTGCGTTTTTCCTCGTTGAAATTTTACGCAAAATGAGAAGAGCGTAACGAAAGCTTTCAAAATTAACTCATTAGAGAATAATAAACACTCCTGGTTTACGTAAAAAATAGTGAATTCATCCACTCGCGAAACAAATATGATCAACGCCGGCCGAGTCCGGCATTGAAAACCTGAGGACGAACCTAGGAAATTATCCTATACGTAAGAGAGTAAATAATGAGAGCTTGGTTCGTTACAAATTTTCCGTCCTCTCCTGATACACTGTAACTTCAATTTCTTAAAAAAATAGAAAAAAAAAAAAGAAAAAAAAAGTTAGTATTCTGGAAGTATTCAATGATAAAATATATCGGAATTACCTAATTGCTAAATCTGACCCTAGTAAACTCTCGTTTTTTGTGAGATTTGAGAATATACGTAGAAAAGGTGTTCTTTTCCGACTTATGAGATTAATTTTATTTATTTTCATATTCTACGTAAAGTTTTTCTGCTAGAGGGTCGTAACTAAAACTTTGGTAAACATCGAGTTAATAAGGTTAAAAATTAGAGGGCAACAGAATTCGTTAGAAGAAATACGGTATATGAGACCAGACTGACGGATGCAAAGACTGCGTCAGTTGGGTCAAAGGCCAGGATACAACTATTCGTGTTCCCAGGTTGCCCGTGGGCATATCCAAAAAATTGAAGGCGCACTGGTTTTCCTACTGCTCGTAGCAGAATCGAGAATGGAACATCGATATTCAATGGCGCAAAACATGTGCCTCGATCACGCTTTTTTAAAACCTCCGCTGTTGTAATATTTTTTTTTAAAGAAAATCCGATAAGGGTATGGTCGGGATATTTACGAAATAGCTTGTACGTCTAGAAGTAAAATGAAAGGAACCGATATTGATGATTGATTTTCCTTTGAGAAAATATAATAAGACATCAGCAGGACTCAAATCGAGATTAGCGTTTTTACATGGGTTCAGCTAGCGCAATTTTCTGGGCAAATACAATCGCTCCAGAAGCGCAATTTTCTGGGTAAATACAATCGCTCCAGAAGTGGTCTCCGTTCTCCCAGGATGGCTCAAAATTTGATGGACACTTGGTGGAGCTAGCTATCACACGGAGAAAAAAAACTCGTGCGTGGGACCCGAAGTTCAGGTCATATGGATCTCTGAAGTTTTCAGATTAAGCATCTGAACACATTAGGTCTAGCTGCCGAAGTTCGGATCATACATCTGAAACTTCAGTTCTTACATCTGAAGTACTTCAGATGTGAGAACCGAAGTACTTCGGATGTGAGAGCCGAAGTACTTCGGATGTGAGAACCGAAGTACTTCAGATGTAAGAACTGAAGTTTCAGATGTATGATCCGAACTTCGGCAGCTAGACCTGAAGTGTTCAGATGCTCAATCTGAAAACTTCAGAGATCCATATGACCTAAACTTCGGGTCCCACGCACGAGTTTTTTTTCTCCGTGCAGAAGAGATCGGACATAAATTTTTTTACTTAAATTGCAAATGTTGATGTTTAAACTTTCGTCACAATCCCATTCCCAACGGCTGTTTCTGAGGGAAAATTTTACGAAACGCTAAATAGAACCTTTTTTAAACTTCTCGTTTCATAATTTCGAAGATACGAGGTTGCAAGATTTCCAAATTTTGTCCAACTTCTCCCATTGCTTTGTTTCACCACGAGGCCGTCCAATTTCGCTCACAGAAGAATGCTACACGGTGACCAACAGACATCAAAATGTCTATTTTGATCGTCATTGGTTCGGTATTCGATCGTCTATCGAGGCCTTTAGGAGCTACACCCATGGTGTTCTGCGACTTTTACCATCGAAATTTTGAGCTGCATAGCCTCATTTCGACCAACAGCTCATAGCAATACGAGATGGACAGACGGACAGGAGGGGACTTTTGCGGGTGGAAAAAGGTCGGACGGGCGAGCAGGGATGAGCAGCGTGATTGCTCGGGCTGTGTCGGCTGGGAGGGGAGGCGGGGGTGGTTCGCTTTTCAAGAAAGGTGTGAAACGAGTCATAAATTAGGGATTTGCAAACAAGGCGCGCTGAGAGCCGTATGGGAATATTAATTGATGCCGATAGAACCGCGACCCCTGTCACGTTGTACGATCGACTCCTAGTTCTCACCGCCGCGAATAGCAAAATCCTGCCTATATCTGCCACATTTGGGTATGGTGTCGCGCCACAACCGAAACCACACGCACGGTTGCCACAGAGCACATACGTAAAGAGAGAAAAGCCATCACCTGGAAATATTTTTATTAATGGTGTTTTGTTTGAGTATAACAAAAATTGATGACGAAGTCACAAAAGCTGTCTACTCTAAAAATGGGGCAAGTTGTGGACAGAGGACTTGGAATGATTTAAGTTGTTGCTGAAAAAAAAAATATTTGAATTGTCCATTCATGAGAAGGTCACAAATGCTGCCTAGGACCAAGCGAACATGGCTAAACCAGTGGACTGATGACAAAATGACTAAACTCGTTGCTTTGAAAAAGGAAAATTGGCAAAAAGATATTATGTGCTAATTCAAATGAAGGTTCCTCTAATCCATTAATATTTGAATTGTTTTTCGATGTTATGGTCACGAAAGCTTCCTAGGACCAAGAAAAAATTGCTGAAACAGTAGACGGTGGACAAAATTACTATACTTAATGCTTTAGGAGGGAAAATTAGGGATAAAATAATTCATTTAAATAAAGGTTCTTCCTCTAGTTAAAAAAATCTTATTTTCCGTGGATGAAAATGTTATGAAAGCTAAGTGGAACCAAAAAGCGTTGCAAAAAGTATTGGCAAAAGGCTTTAATTGATTGAATTGTTATTTCATCTGCTTGTTACGCCGCAAGTTTTCCTCAAATTACATATTTTGTGACATGCAATACAGTTCAAAATCAATATTGCATATTACATTCGACAATAAAAAATTGTTCTATTTGGAAAACCCAGCCATCTTCAGATTTTCCCTGCGAACTTTGAGAAAACGGATTTCGCTTGCATTTTATTCGAAACCAATCAAAATATAGAAATGCATAGCATAAATCGGAAAAATACAAAATAAATTGAGAAAAAACCTCAGCTCATTGAGCTGTGAGTTTCACAACCAATCCGACAACAATGTCAGTGATGCGTATTTTACATATCATTCATGAAACAGCCGCTGCGGCCCAAAGCTCCCTCGTGGCGTTGGTTTGTGTATATGTGTGAGGATTCCTAGGTGCGTGCACTACCGTATTCATACAGACGAGGGATTAATCCCATTCATACGCGTATTTTCACCCCTCCTGCCTCCGCCCCCTCACATTCTCACACCCTGCGCTCTCAAAGCGGCTCCCTGCTCTTTTGGTTCATGTTCCTCATCTCAGGAAAATCTCCAAATCCTTACGGAGACTTTCTGGAATGATTCGGATGTCTAACCAATAAAAGATACAAGAAATTGGCCGCGGAAAATACATAGAAGTAATAAGGGGCTTGGGGGACATGTTGCATAAGTGCAGTTTTTGCTATTTCGAGAAACACGTGTTTGAAGATTCGATTTTGCATGGATCTTTATGGCAGAAAGAAAGTTCAAACCTACGTTTAGATACTTAAAAATTAGAATTTAGGAGCGAATTTTTCACAGAATATTCATTATGACTAGTTTTACTTGAAATCATTAATATCTCATTTTTTTTTCGAAAACTGCACTTATGCGCCTTGTCCTCCAAGCCCCTTAAACGGCTTTAATATGATGAAAATGTCTGAAGCTGAGAGGCCTTTAAAACACTTTTGAGATCACTAACATCTTTGGGGAATAAAAATAAAAGTAAAATAACGATAAAGATAAGAACTGCTGAAAACAAGTACCCAAACTTGTGCCTCGATTACAGTGCTCGAAACATTTCTTTCAGACTTCAATTTTTTAAAAGAATATTATTAGCCATTTTAAAGAAATGTTTAAAAAAAAGAGGAAAAAAAATAAAAAAAAAACCTTGAAAGTGCTTCATAAAACTAAACGGAATTCGTTGAAATAACGATGGCCACTTGATTGAAAATAAGGCGATATCATTCAAATCGGTCCTTAACGAAAACTTATGATGAGATAATCCTCCAGTGAAAAATTTAGCTCAAAGAATGCTTTATTTTTCGTGTATCCTGCCCAATGGCTGTGGAGTCATGTTAAAAACAGTATTCATCTCCGATTAACATCAGTCTATAAGTTTTGCTTCAGAATACACAAACATAAATTGAGTAAAGTTGTTATTTCTTAATGTAGGGATTCTAAAATATTAGCATTTATCAATGGTCAAAATTGTAAATTTTGTAACGCTGTATTGTCAAAACAGCTGTATACTCAAGTCAAACTAAAACTTTTACCAAAGGATATTCTCATCATAACGTTTCAGTCGAGATAGACTTAAATGGTATCTCCGCGATTCCAAAACGACGCACAAAAAGGCTCTTTAGAGGGAGTAAATGGACGTTTAGTAATTTGTTTTTGTCATGTTACCCACGTTGGGCATTTCTGTATTTTGAACATTCTGGCCTATCACGCGGTAGACTTTTTGCGCATAGTAGTTTTTACCAAGAAACTGTGTCTTCACGAGGAACATAATTTGAGCGTTTTTTTAAATTAAATTCGATCATTTTGAGGTTTATCAAGTCGTGGCGATGCAAAATCTTTCGCGGACCAGCAGACAAACTCTCATTCTCCGATACGCCCTAGCACACTGGGTCACGGAGAGCCCTTTGATTTCGCTTGGCAAGAATGGAATGGGGGACGGCAATTTTTGAGAGTGTAATACGTGTGTCGAAACTGGTGGATTATTGATATTTTCGAAGGCAATTCGAGCGGAAGCTCGGGGATGGTTGCCAGATTCCGCTCAAAATTTAGCACTTTTCTCACATAACTAAAGGCGAGGCAAGCAAATTTCATCGAACGATTTGGCAACCTTAAGCCCGGATCTCCGCATCGCATCATCCCCTATCAAAACGCGTTTCTCTACCTCATAAGTTAATGCATTTTAAAGCTTAAGAAAATCGTAAATATATTTTCTCCAACTTAACATGCACCGCTCCTGCGCCATAAAAACGCGATAAAACATGCGCCGCCCCCTCAATCGGGATAACCTTGAAAATATCCTAATGCCGTATTTCTAGCTCAACATAATCGCTTACTCCATCAGAAACGATCACATAGGCAAGATTCGAAAAGCATATCATCACGTTTCTTATCCAAAAATGTTTGCACTAACGTCATTTTCGTCTGATTGTATGATGGTATCAAATGTAAGGGTAAGGCACTCATCATAATTTACTTACTACAGCTTATTTCTACGCCAAATTATACTAGTTCAGCTATCCATCAACTAATATTTACCAAGTTTCTGTGCATTTTTAAATATAAAATTAACATTTTTTTACGAGAATATAATACATTATAATACGAGGATATTATATTCAGTGCGACGCGATGACTACGCACGTGACGTCTGATTTTAGTGTAAATTTACCATCACCAAGACTAGTGATGGTAAATTTAGTTCAATGCATACATGACGGATATTTTTTCTCACATGGATAAAAAACCGATTTTTTCGCACAGAAATTATTACTATAAGCTCTCTGATCCTCTAAATTTGCATTTTTTGTTATAGTTCGTTCTACCATTTCTCTAGGCCAATTACCAAGAATTTTGCCGCTATCGAAAAGTGAAAGTCCCTCAAATGGGTCCGCTCTATTTAAATTTTTGGTAATTTGACCCACGCTTTCTAATCTTACGTGCGTAAAAGTTGCGAATTCTTTCATTTAAACATGTAAATGTTCATTTTTATCATAGTTTGCTCTAAAGATCTACCGGACTGATTTTCATCATTTTTGCAATTCTCGATAGGGGATGATCCGTAAATGAGCCCGCTCTATTTAGATTAACTCACAGAAGCCCGAATGAGGGACTTCAGAGGGAGCGAAGCGCCTACTGGCGGCTAGGTCGCGTAGGGGCAAGGGAGCGTAGCCCCTAGTATCATTATGACGCCGAATGAAGAGGAAAAAAATGGGGGTTGGGAAATATTCTAGATTCGATGTTGGAGTGTGTCTCGAGACGATATCCACACGGGTGCGATGCCCGGTGCAATGAGTGAGGGGAGCGAATCGGGGAGGACGCTTGTTTGTTTGGTTAGGATCGAACTTTCCTTTTAAACAATCAAATCGCAATGAAAAAGCGTCCTTGGAGTCGGAACGAAGACTCCCAGAGAGGCGGAAGATTGAGGCGAATTCCTCAGTCATAGATCAGCCGAGTTTCCCCGGGCAGTCGGGTGTGAGGGTTGCGGGGGGGGGGGGGGGGGGGGCGCTATGGAAAGGGGGAGAGGGTAGGTGCAAACCCGGCGACTGAGCACCCTGATTTACGAAGTCGATCCCTTTTTATTCCCTTTATCCTACTTCATCCTCCTTATCAATATACATCGATACCGTTCCGTTTGTTTTTTTATTTCGTCCTTTTCTCATCCCTCCCCCGAGTTTCCCGTCATTCATCTTAGTTTTGACCCATGTCGGGAGTGTGGCTTAGCTTGCTCATCATTGGCACCGCGAGAATTTTTTCATATTCAGAATCAGGAGACCTATAGTGCTGGATCAGTTTTTGTTGTTTTAATTCCTTAAGGAATGCGACTCACTTCTCAAAGATCTCTGGCTTCAGCAAGCAAATCGACGGTGTAAGTCGGCAATCACATAACTCGTTTGCGGTGTCTGAAAATCTCCGCCTCTATGTTATTTTTTAGAGGAGAACAAATTGACATGGTTCCTTGAAGTTGTTGCAGAATTTTCTTTGCATAAAGGTAAAAAATCACTGGAGTTACTGAGGAGTACTGAGGAGTTACTGGATACTGGAGTACTGAAGGAAGTGCATTTGGTCTTTTTAAAATCTGATTTTGATTCATTACAAATTCATTCCCCAGGAGAGATGTAAATATCTCCAAGGTTTACATAAACCTCAACAGATTCCTGCTCCAACCAGTCTTTTATTTTCAGAATTCTGTTCTTGAAGGCGAGGACAAGGATTTCAAAGTTTGGGAAAAATATAAATTATTGCCACCTTACGATCTCAATGCTGCGCATATTTGGGACGTAAATACACTTTAGTTGATTGAAATTCCCACAGTATTTTTGCACTATGAGTTCACTGAGAGTAGGTTAGGATTTATGCATCTGGGTTTGATTCATGCAGCATACACTCTGCCAAATCTGTGTTTGATAGCATTAGGTTGAAACGGCACAGGTGCCCACTTGAGATTGAACTGTATTGAGCAGAACCACCTCTTTCGATATACCTGACTCCAAATTTAAACTGTCAAAACTTTGATCTGTGCAAAAGTCTCGGGACTTTTTGTACTGGAATCCCTTTTCACACACCTTGCAGTAAACTCATTACTATCTTAATTTTGAGTTTTTAGGTGTTGAAGTCTCTTTTCCGATCACGTATACCGACACTGTGAAGAGGAAGGGAGGGGCCGGGGGGGGGAGGAGTCCAAAGACGGTCATCTCTTCCATTGGTGTGTAATGCCTCAATAGCGACCAGCAATGGAACAGAGCACGCGCGTCTCTCCGTTGCCATTGGAGTGAGAAAGGCCAGTGCGCCTTCAATTTTTCGAATATGCAGCAAGGACATCCTAGGAACACGAATAGTTGTATCCTAGGTTCTGACCCAACTAAAGCAGTATCCGTAACCGTGTCACGTCGTCGATCGATGAGCACTGTGAATGAATAGTTCCGGTAGCTCAATCTTGAGCTTTTCATATCTTCGATTCCTTTTTAGCGGACAGTTGCATATTGAGTTACATACAAAGAAGAAGAAAGCAAACAAAAAAACAAAAATAACACCAATGGTAAAAAGAGTGGGACGCTTCTATATCCTAATAGCACCGGTTCAACTGGGAAAAAACACTCAGTAAAAATAATAAAAGGTAACAAACATTTCAAAACTATCATATCGCAGTCGGGCAGTAAAGCGGGTGTATTTTGATTGTAAAAAAAGAAATGTTCGGTCTTACGTGTTAATTACAGAGGTTTGGGTGGTGAGGGGGTTCAAATGTACAATACAGTTCATGGAAGCGGCAGTTTTGTTCCCGGACTGTTTAACGTATAGGTCTTTTTGAGTTTGTTTCTTCATATGGTCTCTTTAAAGATCATACGTTTTTGGGACCACGAAATGTTCTGAGCTTTCGATATCCTTGTATATCAGCCTCGTCAACTAATTTTCCTATGTTTCTTTCTTCTTGTAGTACATCCTACCTCATTAAAATATTTCGATTCTTCTTCTGAGAAAAGAAGTGGCGAAAATTGACGACAGCACAGCCGAATTGAGGAGGACAACCTTATAAACATTCAAGCTTTGTCAGAATTCTTCCGATACAATAAGTACTTTTGGGAAACTTGTGTATGTCTTCCCTTAAATTTTTTCATTAATTTTATTGACAATTTTATCTAATTTATCTTAAAATTTTCAACAAAAATTTCTCATATCCTCCCTTAAATATGAAAATTTCATCGGAGAAATTTGGAGAATTCTTACTGCTCATACATGCTGAATAGACTGATCTGCAATTCAAAAATATGGGAAAGGATCGATTATTAAGGTATGTTCGAAGTGAAACTTTTAGTAATTACATCTTTACTATCGCTTCAAATCAGATATGATCAATAGTCGATAATTCACACTCCCTGCTGCGTGTCATGCTTTGCGACGAATCGATTGATTCCTGTGGACAATTATCGATTATCAAGGTATACCTTAACGATCGATTCTTTACCATAGCTTCAAATTTGATAAAAATCGGTTGGCGCACGCCTCGCGCCGCTGATCCGACGTTTTTCCTCAGGTGAGCAGTTGACTGGCGATCAAACCCGAGTCGAAGGCAAGAAGCTCAAAATTGGATGAAAGAGAGCGGTGGCGCTGTTTTACCTCGGGAGCAGCAAAGGACGCTTGAGGGAGGGGAGAGGAGGAGGAGGTGTACGGAGAGAAAAGCGAAAAGCGAGTCTAGACGGAATTTGATACCGAAAATCAGGACAATGGGATTAAAGCGGAGGATCGGTTGAGCAGTCTATTAGACTATATCGTCGCCCCTCTGACAAAAGGGCGTATCTCTATTTCAACGTAAACCCTCTTCTCCGCATAACTCAATGCTTTCGAAGACTCATGCGAGAAATAGAGCTACGCCCTTACGTCAAAGGAACGACGATTATCCAGGAAGAAACAAAGCGTTGTCGCGGCGACGTTTAAGCAACACCAGTCATCCGTGAGCCTTCTCTGCCGGCTGCATCATCAAGCCGGGCCTGTTCGCCAATCACTAAGCAAGAACTACGTATGTGCATTCGAACGTCTTCAATTTTATTAATCTATAAAATCAAATTTTCAGAGAGACTTTGCGGTTTTGATCTTGTAAATTTTTCAGAGAAGTGTATTTGTAATCGGAACTAATATGCGTAAATATTCCCGGGAAAAACATCCATAACTTCCCTTTGAAATGAATATTTAATCAGGGGAAATTTGGCAACGATCGGGTGTTCATAGGGTGTTTCTCCTTAGCGCGGGCCCATTCGTCAATTGCTCCTTATTTATTCAACGCTGCGTCACTCTTTTCAACAGGTTTTCTCTCGATCCGCCGAGCCCGGCCTCGGAAAGAACAATGGCACCGCGGTCTCCGGTTTCCAGCCGCCGCGCCGTGCTGGGTAGGCAACCCGAAGTTGAGACGTAAACTTACAATAGCGCCTCCCCGGAGCCGGCAAATGATCAGCTAATTAATTTACACCTCTCCCTGCGTCCCTTTTTCACGATCCTGTCGCTTTGATTTCGAATCTGTATCGGATTATGACGCTTTCGTAAATTTGAAGCTTGTTAGTGGGGTTGTTGTTCGCTTGGTGGTCATTTGGCGAGGTGACATTGATTCGCGTATGTTCCTTTAATTGAAAAAAAAGTATCGAATGTTGGCACGAGAAGGTGTTCAAGTATAACATGCCACACATTCCGATATATGCTGGATTGCTGGGTCCACAGTATTTTAAGAAAAAATCAAAGCGAGAAGTTGCAGTAAGTAGAATTGGGGGGGGGGGGGGGAGCAATATTGTCATCACGAGGAGGGGTGTTATGTAAAGCTTAAGGTATAAGTCTGAATTTTCCTCAACTTCCATTCCTAATATGTTAAAAATGGGATATTTACTAAGAATTTTTGGCAGTTATGAAAGGGTCAGCGTGTGAAATTCATCGTTTCCCGAACGAAGGAACGTAACTCGATTCCAAAGTTGCTTCGACTCGAAAAATCTAATTTTTGGCAAGAATGTACCTGTGCAATTTCCGTCCAGGATTTTTCAAATTTTAGCACGAGATCAGAGGGAAAAAAGGAAAATTTTTAGTTAAAAATTCCCAGATTCCCCTGGTAAAAATGCAATCTGCAAGAGGAGCCTTGGAATGTATACGTTGTGGGAACGAATTATGAATCGGAATAAATAACTCCGGACAGTAGTGAATGACACTACACTCAAGTAAACTATGGACGCATTTCGACGGTGTAAGTCGGCAATCGGCAATCACATGACTCGAGAAATCGTCATAAACGTTTAGCGCGCAATGTGAATCACGTAGAGCATTGAGTTTTCATGAGCGGGTGGTTTGAATTCACGCATCAAGAATTATTGAATATCTCGTAAGGATGTGATTTCGGTAATTTTCGTTGTGCGCATCGTGTTTTTCTTGAAATGTTGATTGAGAAACATGTATCAAAATGCTGAAATTTGCACCTTGTCTAGTGGTCCATTATAGGGATCGACGAACCAGGCACGTAGCATGAACGAACAGGCCGCTGAATATGGTCTCGGCCGCAACGCGAGGCAAAATCCAGGGAAGACGGGTCCGAGGAGTTTAAAGTGGTTGAGCTGGTTATTTACGTCGGGGTGGACGCGAGCTATAAGTTCCCGACGAAAATAATCGTGTCAGTATAAACAATAAAATATAATTTTATTACCTGGCGAAGCAATTCAGTCGTGATGGTCGAGGAGGGCCCGCGCTGACGCAATGACGGTAATAAAATCAAACATATTGCCCCTTATAAACATTATCTGCCGACAGTTACCAGCCCCATTATTTCTATCAAATATTGATTCCCCACTCGGAGAGGTGAGAGTCGCATGCGTCTGATGATACGTCATCATTGCTCTATTGTCTTCGGCTCCATTCGGTCCGATCGTAGCGCTTCATCAATGTCTCGTCTCGCGTGAAAAATTATTCTCACCGCGGTTCGACTCGGCTTAACTCCACGCTTCGCTGACCCATATGATTTATTACTAATTAAACCCCCCCCCCCCCCGGACTTTAGCACCCGATTGAATGCATCTTCCTAGAGTACTCATACGTAGAGTACCTTAAAAGTAGAATGGGCCACTGGACAAGGCACGAAATTAAGCATTCATTTTTAGGGTGTACCAAAAAGAAATTTCGGAGGCTACTCGCATATGATTAAAAATAACATGAAGTATAGTCTGTTCTGTTCGCCTGCATAACCGTGACTTTTATTCATTTTACACAGTTAGGCGTGCTCACTTTTAATTTCCAACTTTTCAAGAGATCGTAAGTACATTGTTCATTATTGTACCGAAATTTGCCAGCAATTTTGGAACAAGGTTCTAGCATATTACCGAGATTAGCAATTTTACGATCATTTCTTGAAAAGGAAAAAAATAAAAATAAAAAAATGAAAAAATGAAAAAATGAAAAAAATGAAAAAATGGAATATCTTCTCAATTGCATGGTTGTCGAGACTTTTAGTTGATAATGTGAACAGGATTAAAAATTGGAGCTGAGGTTAAGAATGAGAGGAAGACAGAGACTGAAAAATTAAAACTACCGCCAAGAGACCAAGGAATTTGGCTCGGTAAATCAAGACTAAACGATTATACGCCACAAGAATAAGGAACTTGATGGGTCGTGAATGTACCCACCGCGGCCGGTGAGCACTCAGAATTACCCACGGCGAATTTAATTTTATCTCCTCCCCATAAACATGAAATATGATTTTAGGCAGTGTATAAAGATTGAAACAGGGTGAGTGGCTGAGAGAAGTAATCAGGTCCGCAGACACATCCCTCCGTTGCCGATTTTGTCGAATTCTACGCATTCTCACGTCTTAAGCCCTCTTTATTTCGATAACAACAGTAGGTATAGGAACAGTACCCGATAGCACTTCTTATTGCACCACCACCGGCTAGATTGAATGGATTGAATGTAGCATACATTTAACATTTGGAGAGAAGTTACCGTTGATAGCTGCATTACATCGCAGAAGTAAAGCATTTTCGAGACTATTCAATTCACCTAGAGTCAATTACCCCCAAAAAATATCAATACGGTCAGATATTCACCCCTCACCAGGTTAGAAATATGTTTAGTAATCCTCTTGAAAAATAAATTCCAGTATTACACACTTTCTATACCAACAACGTAGACATCCTGACTGAAATGGATGCAGCCCGTTTAATTTGCTGGAATCATTTTTATTGCAGCTAATTGGATATTTTATGACCAAAATTCAACCTAAGGGTGAGACCGTGGAAACTGAAAACTAGTGCAACTTTAGAATTCTTCGCCACTTGCAACATCTGGGAAAAAATGACCTTAGTAACATCTTAATTGGACGTATTTATGCTAAATGGGACTATGTGCCAGTAAAAAGTTGGGGTGTGCTCGTTAGTTGAGTGCTACAAGAAAGAATGGGTATTTTAAAGCGCCAGTGACGTCAGCGGCAACGAAGCCGTCTCCGTTATCGTTCTCGCTCGGTTTTAACTCGTGAGCCCTATCCACGACGCTCTTGTCACATGTCCAGGGCTCACGAGTTGGCGCTTAGTTCCTTTTGATTTAGTGTAAAATCCCGCTTTTCCATTTTCTCAAAAGGAACTATATCCACTTTTACATTGTTTCTTGTCCAGCTCACCACGAGCACACCCCATATTTCCACTTGCACATAGTTCCTTTTACGTCCAATTTTTCACTAAAACTTGGCAGTGCCGCCTAAGGTGCGAGGTATTAAAGGAAAACGCCAATCCAAGGACTTGAGGCTGTGCTTCGGCGACTGGCTGAGGGTACTATAGCACATTTATCTAAGCTCTAATCAAATTACGTCTTGCGCCTTCTCTCTTCCTCTACCTCTGTCCGTTCCACGGATGATGTCGTAAGTAACTTACCTATAACACAGAATCTCATGTGTTTTCTCTACTTTTAATCATATTTTTTTTTTGAGAATGTACTCAAAGAGATAGATAAAATAATCAGGAAGTCAAAACTGAGAAATGGAGTTTTTGAACTCTTCGACATCATCGACATTTATTCCTGCTTATGGCTCTTATTCTTGGTTGGTTGGTTGGTTGGTTGGTTGGTTGGATGGTTGGTTGGTTGGTTGGTTGGTTGGTTGGTTGGTTGGTTGGTAGATACGTTTATTTGGTGCTTTTAACAATTGAGCCATTGACACCTTAGAGGAGAGATCAAAATATAGTACAGAATTAAAAAATTTTAAAATTAGGGGTCACAAACTTGCCTTCTCAACATTATTAATATTAGGAGTGATAAAAATTGTTTTAAGGTTTAGTCTAGTTATTTTTTTCCCGGTCAGTTTTTTTATAAACCTTGTATCGAATTATACAAAGCCAGTGATCGATAGAAATTATTTTCATCGAGGGAGAGATGAATGGAACTAATATTTAAAGGACAATTCTCGGCGAAAATATCCAGCAATTTGTTTCCGAAATTATGTCTAAGTTTGAAATAAGGAAATCCATGATGGCTTGAAGTTTCTTGACCAATCAGAGAGAAAGATCAAGATGCAATATCTGGGATTTCTCTACTTATAGGTACTCTGATTCGGGTGTTACAACTAACAAAAACTCCCATGCATTTCTGAGAAGACGAGAAAAGCGAAAATGCCTTCAATTTTGAACACGCACACGCAACACGCACATCCGTGGAACACTAATAGTTGCATAAAGGCGCCGAAACCAACTTACAATTAGTGCAGTATTCGTTGGTTGAAGGAATCATTGATTTGAATAGGTCATTCTAGAAAATATTTAAGCACCAGAAAGTATAATGCGAGAGTGCAAACGTTTCAGTCGAATCGTTCTTAATTTCAGAGCTCCGAAATATTAGAGCTACATCAGAAGCGAGGAAAAATATTTTAATTTTTTTTTTTTTTTCGCAAGAATGGTTTCTAAAAATTCACGCAAGAGGCAACTGAAACTGAAAAAATAAAATATATGTATTCGGATGAGCACAGTTTTGAAACTATTTGAATTATATTTCTCAAGTGATGAACATCATTTTACAAGGAATGATGGCATATTTTATTTTTCCCAAGGAACTATTTCCATCGTTCCGTTCAAATGATACACTGGGGCTTACAGTTTGATGAAACGTTTTGTTTGAAAGGATAACAATAACTCTCATCTTTTTTCCCTTCAGCAGGGGGCACCCTGCAAATTTTCCTGGTCCAACAATGGCTGTATCAGAGATAATAACTCTCAGGCATAGCATTGACTCTTAGCTACCGTTGTGCGGGAAAGAAGAGGAAAAGCAAGAGGATCTGAAGAGGGGTCAAGTGGAAAGTAAATGGAGCAAAGGAAAATCGAGCACAGAGGCTAAGAATTAAGAATTAAGTGGGGTTTGTCGTGAGTTAAGTGGGTCGAAAGGAAAAGAAGCTCGGAATCGTTTCGGGGTTAATGAAGTAAAAAATATGTCCATACATTGAACATGACAAACTAACAAAGTGACTGAAAATGCTCCGCTTTCCAGTGTAATTGAATAAGAGGGAAACAGTATCTTGCGTTTTAATGTCGGATTATTTGTCACAAGAATATGCTCCTCCGTGAGATGCCTCTGCCATTCTTTTTCCGACGTCTCTCCCTCGTTTTTTTAATGGTGCACAACGCGAGGCCTTGCGGCGAGCGATTCGTTTTTCCGTGCGTTTTTCTTTCCCCAATTCTTTCCTCTTCTACTTCGGCTCATCTCTTAACCTCTGCTTAATCTTAACCTCTAACACCCTCCAAAAACCGCGCTTGGTGACTTATTATGATCCGTCATAAATATTCTTGCTTAGCCACGGAGCCTTTTACGTTCTCCTCAGTCAAATATAAAATAAGATCGCGCATCGGATAACAGAAGTGAATGACCTCCGATATGTAATAATAATAAGTAAGCTATTTAAAGCTCGATCATAATGCTGCCATGCTAAGGGAAAACGCTGTATGAGCATTCAGACATTGCCAAATTGCAATTAATAAAGTACGAATTTTCAGAAAAACTTGTGAATATGTCACCTCAATTTTGTTAAAGAATTTTGTTTTACCATGATTTTTGCGGTTATCAACAGGCGATAGTCCCTATATGAGCTCACTGTAATCAGAATTGGAAAATAGAACCCAAGTTTTTTTTATATTAGAGGAGACCAGAGAGCTTACAAAGGGGGGCAAAATTTGAGATTCCCGCCAATGAAAAATGGCGGGAATTCCAATTTTAGCGGAAAATTGAAGTAACCGTAAGTATTGATGAATCTAAGTCAGTTAGTGGGGTAAGTGAATCGGTGGTATGCTCCTTTGCTACAAACAATCCAAAAGTGACGATACGCTCCGTTTCGTTTCATGTAAGTCTTGGCGAGAAGTTTGAAATAAATGCCGATTTTTTTCATTCGATTCCTATTGGTTCAATTGCTCCCGGCCAGAGGGAGATTAGATAAATGAGAGTCTAGTCGGCTATGAAAATCTTTCCATTATTTTTGGTCGTTCTTTTGTCGACGCGGGCCTAAGAGCACGCGAAGCGTCCTCCGGGGGTCGAGCCGCGTAGCGGCCAGGGGGCATAGCCCCCTAGTAGGAAATACTGATACTCGGATCCAATCATTTTACCGCGGTTCTTTTTATACCACTCAATGCTCGATTCATACGATTGCCCGTGTTTCATGGCGGGTTGCTCGAGCGAGGGACGAGACACCTCCCGCTGAGCGGAGCTGAGGACGGGGTCCTGTCTTGACGGAATGAGACGGGGCGAAGATGTTCCTGATCAATGTTCATTACGAGTGTGGACACGCTCTAAACAAATACGAGGAGAGACATCCGGGAAGCGCCGCGGAGAATTAGAACGAAATGGCACCGACTGCTCAGTGTTCACTGTCAACAAAGTTTCGGCCGATATTCTCAGGCAGGCATTGGGGTCCTTCCGTCAATACTCGCCGACCCGACGTTCCAGCATTGCCTCCGCGAGTTGCCGAATGTATCACTTCAAATACCACAGACAAAAAGGACGTCCCCGCATTCACGGAAAAAAGTGTTAGGGGTTATCCCTTGAAATTATGGCATTGCTCAAATTTGTTGGATGAAATGGAATTTTCGATTAATTTTTGTACTACCGCAATGTTTGGGCAAGTAACCTACTTTATTTGGATATTACCACAATCAATTGGGGTACTACCACAGTCGGTTAGAAATGCACATAATATCCAATAGTTGGGACTTATAACCCCTAATTCCCTAATTATTTTTTTCCGCGTTTCAAACGTCTTGGAAAAAGGTCTAAGACGTTAGAGGGTACATGCATTTTTATCATCAATTTTCAAAAAAAAAAAAGAAAGAAAAGAAAAGGGGAAAAAGCGTGTTTGTGTAATTACAATTACACTTCAAAAAGTGGTTAAAATTTTAATTTGTGTTGAATCGCGATGCAACGATGAAAACTACGGCCCGTTTTCCGTACTTCTAATTCCAGATTTTGCAGGGTTATTGACGTCATGTTGTACCAATTTACAAGTGTGAACAAACTAGAGACTTCCACCATCCTCCCTTTTCCTCTATGCTTTCAGGTGAGATACCGCTGAGATTCCGTGCTAGCAAAGGTATAAGCTACTCTCTACAATTTGTTTCATATTGTAATAGTCGTCTTTGTATGTGATATTCCACGGGTTAAAAAACCTCAGTCCTCAAGGACTCAAAATATCGGGCTAATTTGTGAAATTGATAAACAAAGCTATAGACAAAGCTATAGACAAAGAAAACAAAGGGGAAACGGAGCAAGCCTATTGGTTAAAACACGATATTGCTATAGCTTGAGAGCGAAAATGATGGACACCTACAGGGTCTCTCGTAGGTGACCATTAGTTAGTCTATCACTGATACGTTGTCCCTTGGAAGTATCCGCCTCTACCAATAGGATCGCTACATTTCCCCTTTGTCTCCTTCCTCTATAGCTTTGTCTACCAATTTCAATTAGTCATTTTCTCATCTAGTCCATTCCGAGACTCCTTTAGTTTTAATTTCTTTTATGGTACTAATTGAAACTATCAGAGGTTTAATCCGATCCTGATCTTTACGAATCCGGTTCATATCTAATATAATTTCGGGCCATTTACTGATAATTCCTCTGGGAGATGGGTTTTACGTACTTGTAATTGAGTTATGCTTATTTCTCTTTGAATATTTTGTTTGTTTTATTCAAGCCTTTTCTCTGTTTTATTAACTCTTCATTCTAGAGAACTCCACCTGTTCGCTTATTTAATGTAAATCATCAAATTAAATAACGACACTCTAGACCTGATGAAGGATCATATGAAGGATGGCCGACTTTCTATTCTCATGGGGAGGATAATTTTTCAGGAGGAAATAGTTGCTTCAGGCGCCGCCGCACGGCGGGCGGGCAGCCTGCGCGAAACGCGCATTTGCGCCTACAAACCTAAGTGGATACTTCAAGCATTGTGCAATGCGTGAAGTATCCACTTAGGTTTGTAGGCGCCAGTGAGCCTCTCGCGCTGGCAGCACGCCGCTCCGCTCTTTTCGGCTTTAATATTTATACTCGCATAGTCAGCGTTTTTTAACTCATGATTCTGAAATGTTAGCACACTCTGCATTGATTATTCTCATTTAAATTGATGGGAAAAAAATATGTATCAATTTACCAAAGGAGAATAATAATATAATGTGTGTTATTTTAAATATTGGTGGTTCCGTGTCAAATTTAATGATTTCCAAAGCACTTTAATTTTTTCTTTCACATTTTGTGCTTTTATTGTGCTGCAGCGAGGTGTACGCGCAACGAAACGCTCAAAATTTGACGTATTGGACTCTAAAAGATCGATGTACAAATGGGTTAAAACTAAAGATTGCGTGCTTCTTGGTTTTTTTTTTCCTCTTTTATTCCTTTTTGCAACGACACTCTAGACCTGAATAAGAATCATATGAAGGATGGCCAGCTTTCTATTCTCATGGGGAGGATAATTTTTCCAAAAGCGGCAACGTCATCTGGGGGCTCCTCTTCCCAGGGTAGTTAGCTCTGAGTGTTTGGATTCAATTATCAGGAACGTCGTCGAAACTTATCACGAAACATTACTCATTTACTAAGACCAATATCATTTCATTTATTTCTTCCCTACTCATTTGTCCACCTGTCCTCCCGGCTTCCCGGCTCCTTAACTCTTATTTCCCCGATCCAACGACCCATTTCGATTTCTTTCTTCCGGACCGTTCAAGTGCTTATAAAGTTGTTACCTCTTTCGTAAAAACTCGGTCGACGGTGCATAAGAGGCCAATGTTACCATAATCCTTTATTCTTTACATTATTGTAAGCAGCGAGAAGGAAAGAATTATCGATTATTGGAACTTCCACATTTGAAGCTATGGTAAAGAATCGATTTTTGCTGTTCATTGCAAACGCCCTGTTTATCGCTCCTTTTATATAGGTTCAACTGACAGATCAATCGATGTATCGCAAAACACACCACGCCTTTGATTATGAGATGCCTCCACTGCCTCCGACAGTCAATTGTTCATACTGTGAAAGGGTCCTCTTTGGGTAAAAATAAGACATTTTTCCTTTAAAAATGTTTTTTCAGAAGTGCCCTTCGAAGAAGCTACGCCGCTCCAATTGCTCGGGAGAACCGTCATTTTTTCTGAATTTTTGCGACGGTTATAGACCAAAACTCATGAAAAATGGCTGGCGTTTCAGCGTTTATTTCATCTGTGGCCTCAAAAATATCTATAGCTCAAGTAAAAGAGCGCGGAGTCTTGGGTCTTTCTGGGCATAAAACTCGGAATTTTTTTGACTATACATGAGGGGAGGGGCTATACTGGACGTCTTAAAATAAAAAAGAACTGTGTGCATAGGGCCGGCGAGTAACGAAGTCCTTTCGGGCTTAATTACACCCGCACGTCAGAACTGCTTTTTTTCAGGAGGAGCTGAGACCTTTGCAACCCTTATAAAAAGCAATGCTATGATGTAGTAAAATTAATTTTGATGCTCAATTACATCAGAGAGGGGATCCCAAAAAAAAATTTGCTTCAAAATCGCATTAAGTGACAAGAATCCCTCTAAAGTGAGAGCTGAGACGTGTGGAATCCATTTCTGATTGGTTATCGTTGTTTAGACTTTCGTGGTGTTATAATCCAGTAAAGAGATCATGCTTTCACCAGTTGCAAAGATTATACGATTATCTGAACCACTAGCACAACAAGGAGCTAACGGAATCAAGATGCACGGAAAAAAAACTTCGTGCGTGGGACCCGAAGTTTAGGTCATATGGATATCTGAAGTTTTTGTATTGAGCATCTGACCATTTTAGATCTAGCTATCGAGGTTCGGATCACACATCTGAAACTTCAGTTCTTACATCTGAAGTACTTCGGTTTTCACATCCGAAACACTTCGGTTCTCACATCCGAAAACCTTCTGTTCTCACATCTGCAAAGTGCTTCAGATGTTAGAACTGAAGTTTCAGATGTGTGATCCGAACCTCGACAGCTAGACCTAAAGTGTTCAGATGCTCAATCTGAAAACTTCAGAGATCCATATGACCTAAACTTCGGGTCCCACGCACGAAGTTTTTTTTCTCCGTGTGAAATGTGAGAGAGGAATTCGGGAAAGAGCTGAAAAGAGTTTGAGTAACACGTTACTAATTCTATAAATTTTCTGCCCATTATTTTACATCGAGGGACCGAGGTATCAGCTCAACTTTTCTCATGGGAGAGGAGGAATTTTATTTAACGTATCACGAACCCGAAAAAAAATTAAACCAATTCTAGGTTCCTGGTCCGACATGCAAAAGACAAAAAGCTCCCTGCGTAAGCTCTGACATTATTCAGGGCCTTGAGAAGGAACTGAAGAATCTCTCGAGTAGAGAAAAAATGACGAAGCTCCGGCTCGTGATTTGTTCAAATGACTTGGTCTGGCATTAATGAAAGATTAATTAGAAAATGTGAGCGTTTTCCCGGGGTGCTCGGAGGGTTGCCGAGAGGCAAGGAGTCGTTACGGGCGACCGCAAGAGCTCCTAGAAGCGCGGGCTCAGAGGTTAGGAGTCAAGAGCTCCGTGCGAGAGTCAAGAGGCGAAATGAGAGGCCTTGTCGTGACTGTCTCTCGCTTCAGATTTTCGGTGAAGCGAGAGCGAGTGCCCTGCCTCGGATTCCACAGTGCCAACTTGAAGGCTAGAGCCCATAAAAAAGGGCAGAATGATAAAGAAACGCAAACGTATCTGTGTTAATTGTGGCATTTTAAAGGTTCCTGTCTCATTTTTGAACGAACGCTCTTTGAAAAAGTTGTCGAAAGACAATTTTTATTTTTTGGAAAAAAAAGTTTTTCGACCATAAAAAGTGTGTTTTTAGATCTAGAACAGAAGTATTTCCTGTTATTTCGAACTCAACGAGCTCCACTCTTTCACAAAGTTATTATTTTCACAACCTTTTCCCCGATTTTGAGTGCATCAAAGAATAGGAAAGTGACGTATGGTGAAAATTGTCCATTGTAACTTACCACATGACCATTGCTCAGACAAGAAAGAAAACGAGTCAAAATATTCACCTGAAACGAAGAAAAATAATGTCATCAGGTACATTAAAAGAGAATAATTTCCTAAAAATGTCGAACGGTGTTATCAGTGCATCACGAACCATGTTTTCATGAGCAAAAAATATATTGTTTTTTTACTTGCATTTTTCAGTGTTTATTCATATGCATATACATTTTGAAACATTTCACCAATGTCTCTAATATTTTGACGTGTGGAAATTACTTGGTGAAGATTTTGCTGCTAAAAACCAATTCTTTCATTGAAAATACGTATTTTTTGTGCACCGAATAAACTATTCTGAGAAGTGGAACCAATATTTATTAACGATCAGAGAACAATTTAATCAGGAGCTACGAACCGATGCAAGTCGCTCATTCCATTCCATTCGTAAAATTTGATTTTACACGACAGATTCCACAACGGTTTCGATTTATCTTTTTCCAATATTCAAATTTGAAAATTAATTGCTTACTCTTTTAGTCATGGTCAATATAGAGTATAGAAATACATTTCACGTCCATCCAACTGATTATTATACGTTCTGATGTATATTTTCTTCGCTTTTAAGACCTCCCTGCCTATACCAAGCATTATTTTTGTTCTAATCGTAAGTGCACTTTTGAAGTCTCACGAATTTAAAAGATGTTAATATTTTCACTGGAACGTGGTGAAACCAAGAACAGAGCAAAACCACAAATGCTCGGATCCAAAAAAGCATTAACGTCACGCCACAAGGTAACGTAAGAAAGCGAAAGTTTAAAGTTTTGACGAAAGAAGATTGAAAACTGGGGACTTGTTTTTGAAGGGTCGGTTGTTTGTTGCCTCAGGGTTAATGCTTGATACTCAAACTTAAAGTTTAAGACTAATACCTAAAGACTTTCGTACGAACGTGTCCAGCATTTCTCAAA
This sequence comes from Bemisia tabaci, assembly GCF_918797505.1. Taxonomy (NCBI): domain Eukaryota; kingdom Metazoa; phylum Arthropoda; class Insecta; order Hemiptera; family Aleyrodidae; genus Bemisia; species Bemisia tabaci. The sequence continues at coordinate 30,978,287 of NC_092793.1, forward strand.
ATATTATCCTTTCTCCGTCGCATATCCCTGCCTCCCGTGCACCCTCCCCTTCCCCTGCTTCCCCTTATTTTCCTTCTTCTTCTTCTTCTTCTTCTGCTTCTTCTTCTTCTTCAAGAATCCACCAGATCCGGAGGGAATGACTAAGGTGGCGTTCGGTGGTGTGTCTCTTAATATACAGTCCCCGAGGTCAATCAACGACCAACATAGCCGCCTCCATGCGTTATTTCAACTTTGAACGAGTTCAGAAAGTAGATGACATTAGCGGGAAACGAACGCTAACGCTAACGAGTCAATCTACTCTCTACGAGTCTGATTTATAACAAAGAGTCAACGTTTTCCTTTCCATCATCTGAGCTTCAGCGGAACGTAGCCTTGTAGGTTACCGCGCGCGAGTCCAAATTTTAATGGGGAGAAAATGGAAAGTCCAAAATAATAATTGAACTATATTCTGCAAGTAGCAATGGTAGGTATTGCAATATAGCCTCTGCAACTTCAACACTTTGGCACTAAGATACGTGGTACCTTCAGAATCGATGAACTGGTTACGTTGTTGGAGCAATGTGGGCAAGTCGCAAAATTCTATTTTTTACTCTCTACCCGAATTACCGGAAAGAGAGATAACTCTAGAAATAAAGTTTACAGATCCTCCGCTCTTCGTATAATTGTCTATAATCATCAATGCTTATAAATAGAAATGGTTCAGATGATTACAAATCGACGAACTTTAGCTCATTCGCCCCTTGGAAAAAACCTTGCTCACTTCATAATACACAAGACAGCAGGATAAGCTATTTTCAGCATGTTTGCATCGGCAAATCTTGCACCAGTGATAAACACATTTTAAGGGTAAAAATTTGCTGGAAAAATGGAAATTAGTGACATACAGCAGGAAATACTGCTTTCTCATGCACAAAATAATGTGGACTTTCGGCTGTTTTGTTAGAAATGACGTCGATTTTCTTGCATTTGCCTTTTTTCTCTTAAATCTCGTTCATCACAAGAAAATACCAATTTTGCTATTTTAGCTAAAACTCATATTGTTCATTGCTGCTGTCCTCCGTGACACATCAGCAGAATGATTCTTGAAATTAATGGACTGAGAGACAAATAAGACAATGGAAGGGTGGAGCGATCTCGTTTCAGAAGTGGATGGTTATATAGGCAATAAGAAGGTAAGTATCAGACTAACTACCGGCAACCCACGAAAGATTTATTATTAGTTTATCGTTTTCCCCTCTGTCTATAAAAACCACCCGATTCAACGAATAGAAGCGCTCCATTTTTTTTCGTCATCGCTGTCGAGAACTCTGTCTAATTTCAATTATCGGTCCATGCTAGGTCTCTTTAGTCTCTTGTTGATGTTGCGTTTTTTATTGTTGTATTCTTGTACGGTACACTTGAAAAAAACACATTGGATCTAGAGTCCAGACTCTTGAAAACATTGACAAGAAAAAATATTCTTGATTCAATCGGATTTTTGTTTAAATGAGGAACGAAGCCTCTTAATTTGAGCGGATTTCGTTTTGATTTCAGCAAAAATTAGATTGAATCAAGAGCACTTTTTCTTGTCGATGTTTTTAAGAGTCTAGACTCTAGATCCAATTGTTATTTTTCCCAGTGTATGCCTTTTTTTAAAACACAGACACTTTTTTGATAAGACACACTCTTTTGAGTAAATATTTGTAAAAAGAGATGTGTTTCGGGTCCTCAGGTTCCACCATCAGTTGTAACTCCCTTGCGCCCCTTTATAACAGATATTTTGCAAGTGAGGCCGTTTTATCAAAAAAATGTTGTGTTTTCAGAAATTGAGAACTTGAAAAATAAAAAAATAAATGAATGAAATCAGCCGGCAGTGCTGGCGAGGGGACCCGGCTATTTTTCCCGAACTAACGGCATCAGTGTTCCAGTTCTCTCGGCTACCCGACCCGAGTGCCGGAGAAATAATAACATTTCAGCCGAGTCGAGTCGAGTCGAGTCGAGTCGAGTCATTTCAGTCCGGCGCGGGGTGGCTGCACCCAGCTGAAACAACAGGGCAGGGATGTTCATGATCGAAGGTGCAAATTAAGACGGTGGGTGAGACAGTAAGACGCCGGGGAATGAGGTTAGTTCTTAATGCCAGAATCAATTATTTCGGGAGCCACCGGAAAAGGGTAAGAATGGTCCGCGGCGTGGGAACGTCGGGCGGGGGCGGCGCTGAAGGGGAGGGGGAGGCAGACGCGAGGGAGATAAGAGCAAATAAGATGATAGGAATCGGAGGGATAATTATGAGGAGCTGTCGGTATGCGTTAGCGATGCTGACTCTGACTCAAACAGTGAATAACGAGCGACAAAGCCCTCCACAATGGACCTGAGCGTCTGCCGCGCTTCGCTGATAAATAGGAAAGCCGTCTCTCGAGTCAAGGGTGCGCTCCCATGATTGATGCACCAGATACGGCAACACTCTGCTCCTCTCCGCGGCGCCAGTATACACAGCAAGAAAAAGTAACCTACATTTGGATTACATTTGCAATAGGGAACCACTGTTTATGGCTCATTTTAGAAGCAACATATGGATTGCATTTTGCAAAAAGGAACCAGGAGCGTTGCAATGTTGCTAAGATTGTGCAACTTCTTTGTCTCGGAAGACAAACCTGATTATTCATTAACAGTTCCTATTTTACTTGCTAAAAACTTTAAATTTAAGACAAAAATTATCATGTAAATATAGTTTTTTCCATGAAGTCAGCAATTTTATTGCAAAGCATGAAGTTGCACAATCTAAGCACCATTGCAATGCTCCTGGTTCCTTTTTGCAAAATGCAATCCATATGTGCCATCGATTTCTCTATTCAGATACGTGCTTTCATGGAAGAGCCGGAGATAGTGGTTCCGTACTGCAAAATGAAATCCATTTTGTGTTAATACGGGAAGTAAAACACTAAGATAGTGAGATAGCGTTGCACCAAACAGTGTACCTCTTGGAGGGAATATTGTGCTCGGATGAGCTTTTTCCTCCTGCATTTAGATTTTTAGTTTTCTGCATTTTAATCCACGGAGGCTACATTTTCAACTTAAAGTCTAAAAAACACTAAGTAACCTAAACACGCGATTGATATTTGGACCGCGTTCAGTAAAGAACCAAGCCACATCAGCTATTGTCAAATTTAAGTGGGCGACTCAATTTTTTACATGAAAACAGTTGTGCGGAGTTTTTTTTTGCAAATTTCAATGAATTCTCTTTATAGTGCGAAGCCAATTCCCTAAAAATGTCAAAAAAATCTGCACATACGTTCTCTTATAAAAAATTAAATTCCTCACTTAAATTATGCAATAGCTGATGTAACATGGTTCCTTTCTACTAAACGAGGTCTATTTGTTAGTCAGTTTTTATTTGCAGCTTACATTGACTAAATCTTCAGGTTGGCAATTTCCATCCTCGTTAAAAATCAGGCGCGAGACTGGTATGCATCGCATCAGAGCCAGTCAAATGCACTATGGCCTGACGCAAGTCGAAAAACTGAGTGCATCCCCAGATGTCTTTCCGTCAATTTAACCCTTAGAAGCCCAACCCGGGTCAACTTGACCCGCGGTTTCCTACAAACACGAGCCCCCCTAGTTGTATGGTGCCAGTACATACTAACTTTGGACATAGCTCTACATATACACCTCAAAAAGAGAATCAGACATCAAATTGAAAAGACACCTCATTGGCAGCATAAGGCGGAGCAATACGAGTCCAGGCACGCTTCGCGCCATCGCGCCTTCAATTTTGCAGCTGCAACACGGACATCCATCAAGCACGAATAGTTGTAGCTATGCGCCGTCATCAACGCACAACTTTTCCCTTGCTCTATTTCCATATTGTGTTTGTTCTCGTTTATCTTATTTGTAGTGGTGCTTCAAGGGATACGTGCGCAACTCAGACAAAGATAGGAGAGAATCAATCGGGTCTCGTTTCGCAAATTTTGTCTCTAATCTGAGCGAGACCTGATAGGCAACGTATAGAGCGGAACAACCGACGTGGCTTACCTCTTCATATCAAGAGATCTGTAGCCTAACTATGAACTGTCAATATTAAAAGAAGAAGAAATAAGAAAATAAATAATGAAGAAAAAACCCACTGGAGGAAAAGCAAAATGAAACAATTCACGAAAACATGTATTCCTGGTTAAATTACCGATTGATTTGAATTCTCTCCATTCCTTATAACGTATCTTATAGGGTGGGATCCTGCGATCTAGTACGATCCTCACAACGTAAATTCTATTTAGGATGGACGAAGCGAGCGTAGAAATTGAATCACTAAGAACGGAAACACACCAACTCGGTACCTCGAAAATTTCTCTTCACTAAGAACAGACAATTTTCATAAAGGTCATTGAGGTTACAGTACCTGTGCCAACTTGGACATTTAAAGTTTCCTTAAATACTTGCTTTTAAGCACCAACAATCTTTTTCTTAGACTAACCTCTTCACCTAATATGCAATTTTGTGTGTGTCTTGATTATTTTCATTTTTTCGAGTTGGTGTGTTTTCGTGCTCACTGATTCAATTATCATTAGGGTCAGAAATTTCCTTGCGAACTGCGGAGCTTCAAGCACATTCTGTAGCAACATACAGCTACGGCAGGCAATGGCCACACTCTGCGCAATTGTAAACGACAACATCGATGAAAAGGGGGATTTCGATTCGGAGGGGGGGGGGGGGATCGCAAGAAGGGAGGTATGAAAGGGAAAGACGGCTGGGACACTGTACGTAACGTTGAGGTTAAGGCGCTGAGTAAGCAAGGGAGGGTTCAAGTAGTGAAATTACCCGGCAAATAAGATTATAATGGAAAAGCTCCGGTCAGCCGCGCATTTGGCTTCAGCAGCCCACGTCCCGGCGAGGTGCTGAAATCCAGTGTTGACGATACTAAGTTGAGCAGGAATGGACCAAGACACATTTTAGAAAACATAATGAGTTGGCCGTTGTTTTGCCGTAACTTTTCTCCTGTCAAAAACCGGTCAAGATAAAGAAAAATTCTTTCACTGAAGGCCGAATACATCGATAACTCGAAAAATTTGTATCATTGATTTGAAGAAATTTCGGGTTCATTGATACCTCAGTGACTAGAAGAAATCGTTGCTTTACCTCTGTTTCTCGAGGAACGCCCCTTTTTTCTCGAAAAGTTACCTTATTCAGCGAATTGCCTTTGTAACTCGAAGAATTTTTTGTTATCTTAATGAGTTTCTATCAAGATCTCTTCAACCTGCAGCAGTTGCAGAACCTAAAGCAGTGGGGCACATTTCCACTTTCGAGATATCGAACCAACAATATCGCTCCGTGACGTCACCACTGAATGCGTCTATAGCGGAACATTGCGAGTTCACGCATCGCATCTTCGCGCCTTCAATTTTGCAGAAGCAACACGGTCATCCATCAAGTACGAATAGTATTGTATCTCTGCGCCGTCATCAACGCGCATTTATTTCCTGCTCTATTTCCGTATTGAGTTTGTCCCCCTTGTATCTTCCTATCCTTGCGTTTCCTCCTCCTCGTTTTCCTCAATTTTCTCTTCCTTTTTCAGTCATCTCTCTCATTTGTTTCTCCTTCTTCTTTCTTTTGCATTTGCTCTTTTTTGTCCTCTTCCTTTAATTTTCTTCTTCTTCTACTTTATCTTCCTCTGTTATCTTCTCCTTCACCTTCTTTACCTTCTTCTTCCTCTTCTTCCTCAACTTCCTCCCCCTCTTCCCATTTGATGTTTTTGTGTAGAAAAGTCCTTTGATAGATGAGCCAAAAACGGTTCTTCTTCGTTTTCCTCTATTTGTTCTTCCTTTTTTTAATTAGCCTTGTCCTTTGTTTCTCATAACTCTCTTCTTTTTTTCGTATTTACTCTTCCTCCTCTCCTTCATCTTCACTTACGACTCACTCTCCTTCTCCCGCAATCATTCATCATTGCAAAATGTGAGCAAATTTAGCATCTTGCAGATCCGGCAAACTCGGAGTGCGGTTCAGGGGGCTGTTGACAGGCGCGCTGTAAAGGGGTAGGGAGCGGAATCTTGAAGGTGCGACTTCGGGAGGCGAGGCTGCCCGACACCGCATTGGAATAGGAAATGTCTTCAACAGATGTTTTGACCGCAGCGGCTCCTTTCGCCCTTTCGGGCGTCTGCAGCCGTGGCCAGCAGGGGTCACCCGCCGCGCCGGGCCGCGAGGAAATGGCGGATTGCGGAAACAGTCTCATATGTTACTTAACGCAGCGGCGGCGCCCGGCCAAGCGTCCACCCTTTCGCACCCCCTCTGCAGCTTTTCAGCGTCTTCCGTGCCTGATTAATTTCCCTCGCATTTTTGTTCATTAGTCCGCCACCCTCCATCCCCATCACATCATCCCTCCACCCCTTCCCGCGATTTGGAATTCTCCATGTGCGCATCGTACCAAAAGAGTTTTCTGCATGGGAAGGTACGACTTCTAAAAGATATTTTAGTGATTTTCTTCTTCTTCTGTCCTAAATCTCGGAAGCTCGGTACCACAAGCGAGTCACTGGCCAAAGTCAGTAGAAACTGGTAAAAAAATTAAAGTAAAATTAGAACACGGAGAAGTAACGTGGGCTTCTCTCTCTTGAAACTTCGTATATTTCAGAAAATTTGTCATTTCTTGACATTTAAATGCTCAACATTTTAAACCGAATGAAAATTTGACAGAAAATCTTTGGAGAAAATGTTAGCCTACTCGATACACATTAGGATACCATAAATAAAAAAGAATCCTTAGCAAGCTTAATTTTGATAATTTTCGTGTTTCTCCTGAAAAATTAACCTTCCTGTAGTAGTGTCCTCTCAGTAATACGGGAATCCAATGTGGTAACTTGAGTCGAGAAATACGGTTGCACGAACCGAGTATCACACCAATAGACTAATATGATAAATCGCATTCTGGCTCGTAACACCGAACTTATTTTCTCCGTGTGTGAATAATTTTCTCGCGAAAACTTCCTCATAAATCTCAACGAGGTATGTATGAAATCAAACAAAGTCTGGTTAGAATTGAATTAGTGAGGACGAAAACACACCAACTCGGTAACTCGAAGATGCTCAATTTCCATTGAAGCCAGTTAATTTACAAAAAGGTCATTGAAGTTAGCGCATCTGTTCCGACTATGACCTTTAAAGTGTCCATAAACACTTGTCTTTCGGCAGCAACAATCTTTTTCTTAAACTACCTTCTTCACCTACCATGCAGTTTTGTGTGTGTCTTGATTATTTTAGTTTTTCCGAGTTGGTGTATTTTTGTTTTCACTGATTTAATTCTAATTACTTTGAGCATATGCTCTTTTCACTATTCTGGTCCGTTTTGAAGTGAGATGAAAAAAAGGTTTCCTGCAATCCTCCTCCCCACCGCACAGCTGACCTTTAAAAATAAACCCATTATTACGCACACATTAAACGCGAACCCCGTAATTTACATGTTAATGAGTTTCTCTTCGCGGAAACGTGTGCCGTTTTTCAGGCAGACTCTTAAAAGAGGGAGTGTTTTTCTAACCGGAATAGAAAAGGTCGAGGGAAATAAAAACACGAGGACCTGTTGATTCTGAAGGGGGTGTTCATGTGACTAATGATTATTGAACCGTTGCGTGTGATGAAATTTAAAAGGCCCTCTGAGCTCGCACATTTGTTTAGATCCAAGATATAAGAATGAAGATCATTTAAGCGAGTGATATCATACGATTCTGATGATTTCATCAAATTTTTAGCGCAGCAATGCATTGCGTTCAATAGCAACCGATTTGATATTTTTGACGCTATGTTTAGGTATATTCTTTTATTGATGAAACAATGTTTTTGCTTTCGGTTTTCATCTCCTCAAAAAGCTAAGTAGTAAGAATTCTAGATCCAAAACCAACTGACAGAATGAAAGCCTGAGAGGCTGAATTGCATTACAACGTTGCGAAGTTTTACGTAATAATATATATTCGTTTACTACAGGAAGGTGGCAATATTGATTGAGACACGTGATGATTTATCTCATGCACAAGGCAAGAATTACCAAAGATTATTGTTGTAAAACATAAAGCCGTTTATAAAGACACAAGTACGTTTCTGTGTGAAACTTTAAAACGTTGCAACGCAATTAAGTCCATCTCGCTATTTCTTCTTCGATGACACTGCCAAAGGGACATTTTTCTCAATTGAATTAATTGTGAGCAGCTTTTATTTCTATCTCAGCATGATGACGCTTGTTCGTTTCACTGTAATCGAGACCAAAATTAGCAAAGATGCAAACTGTTGATGACTTATTCGAATTACGAACAATTACACCTCTATTCAAGTTGTTCTCTACCCATTTTGTAAGTTCGATTCCCACTTGAGGGTAAAGGACCATAGTCATGCCTGCAAAAATATGGAAGAATAAACCACGATCGAGGCCACTGTTGAGGCTATTTCAATTAATGTGTATCTCCTATCGTATCCATACAATTACCCCTTAACTCAGTTTCTATACGCGAATAATTTCAATGCAACTTCACGAAGACAGGCTCTTTTCAAAGAGCTATGAAGTGAGCACGATTGAATTGCTGAACGTCAGCGGCGTCGCCAAACATTTTTCATGGGGGAGGTTCTACGATCAAACATTTCTCACGGGTAGGGGTACGAAAGGTATTCAATTCCTTAAAATAAAAAATGACGTTGTTTTGAAGAAATGTTTTTATCCCGACCAAAGGTGGGTCCCTAAGGTACCCTTACTACGCCACACAGTGGATCAAATCAATTAGAGCGGTCGGGCATGAAGTTTTTAACTAAAATTGCAAATTTTGATGTTAATTTCGTCACAATTTAAATGTCAAGGTGTGCTGAGAGGAGAAAATTTCACAAAAAAACCGATGGAGCCACTTTAAGAACCTCAGAGTTTTGTACAAACGGAGTTAAAAGCGTTTAAAGTTTCCAAATTTTGTCCGACCTTTTCCATTGGCTCGATCTACTGTGCGCCACTACATAACGCTACCTCTTACGCCGTTTCCAGGACGAAACAACCTAACTTCACTTCAATGCAGCCAAATTTTCCTGCGCAAAGAGCATTTTTATCGGGATAAGTTTGGAGAATCCGCGCTGATAGTTTAACTATTGACGGTGAAACTACCAGACCACGTATCTCATTCGCAGTGTTTAAAAATTTCCACTCCCATTTTATTTTTTAAAGGAGAGCAAATTGGTATCGTTTCTTGACATTTTCACAGAGTTTTCTTCACGCAAAGGAGGAAAAATACGGAAGTTTTCAAGAATTAACGTTGAATGGTTTTCCATTTAAACAATAAAGTATGACAGGAAGTCTGCAACGTCGCAAACCGAGATACGTGGTCAGATAGTTTCACCGTCGCTATGTTATTCAAGATCCTGAGCGAAAATTATGCAGGTTTACAAGTCACTTTCGCAACATCGGAATGGAGTTGCGTTCCTTCGTGCGGGGAACGACGAGTAATGACCTCGGTTAAAAGGACGCAAATAAAGATATCTCCTGAGGTGAAAGGAGGGGTGGACGCTGGAAAAATGGTAAGAGTCGAAGAAGAGGAAGGTCGAGGAGGACGCAGGTTGATTCATAGAGGCTTTAGCCGCGGGACCAGCAGATGGGTAGGCGGCGGGGGGGGGGGGGGGGGGTGCGACTGGAGGATGCGGTGGGCTCACCGCAGTCGGTGCCGGGAGACGGGCAAAGACACCGAGTTTGGTTTACGGTAATGAGTTCGTGAGATGTGGCGACGGTCGAGGACGGTGGCCGACGGTCAAAGGTTGCGGCCTCGCCGCCGCCGCCGCCGCGAACCCGTGTCAACTAAGATGCGGAATAATCGTAAACTTCATCTCCAACTTCCAGTTTTAACTTTTAAGCTCGCAATACTACTTAATGTACTTTTTTCCCGCGTCCTCTTTAAACGCGCCGTCGCTAAAGCCACCCGCCAAACAACGCTGTATATCATTTGGAGGGCTCCCCCGCCCCCCGGCGTGTCGAGCTCCGCGCGCGGGAAAGACGAGTTTCCGTTTTTCGCTCGGACCTCTCGAACCGAACCGGGAGTTAATCCCTTCGCGGCTCTACGTGTCGCAAGTTCGGGTGCCTCGCCGGTGGAGCCGGTCGCCGGCTCCCTTATTTTGATCCATACTCTTTCGCTAATGAAATCCCGCTCGACGGGGAAAGACTTATAGGGCGTGCACTTAGGATCAAAATTCCGAGAACTTCCGCGGTAAAAATGGACAGAATTGAAAGGAGAGACTCTATCACATTTTTACTGCAAAGCTAAGGGAAAACGTAGTATGAGAATTCAAATTTTACCAAATTTCCCTTGATAAAAGTTTTATTATGAGAGAAATGTATGCATATTTTTCCTTGAAATTTTCAGATATTTTACTTTAAATTGCGAGCAAAATTGTCCAAAAATTCTCCGAAAAATACTTACAACTTCTTCAATTAATACGCATTAACGGAAATCTGGCAACATACGACTTTCTTATGCGTAAGGTCCCACGTTTGGTCCAATTGGCCCGTTTTTAAATACATTGATTTTGAAAGTTTTTGAAGTATTATAAATGTTATTCATAAGACTTTGAAAGTAAGAAATACTTTTGTTGAAAGTGTTGCCTTCTTAATAGCATAATTCTTATCTCCCTCTTTATATACACCGCTACAGATGAGACAAACAAAAACAAACACATAATATTTAAATAGAGCATGGAAAAGAACGCGCGTTGATAACGGCGCAGAGATACAACTATTCGTACTTGATGGATGTCCGTGTTGCTTCTGCAAAGAAGGCGCGACGGCGCGACTACGCGAGGCGTGAACTCACAATACTCTGTTCTATGCTGCTAATGATTTGGGAAGAAGTTAAAAAACGAGGCCCGAATACGTCTCTTCTATCCTCAGCTTTGTTGAAAATAAATGTAATCGCCAACCACCTAACTACTCGTTTTTTTCTTCTTTTTTTCAATTTGATATCTGATTCTTTTCTTACGATATATTTGTATAAAAAACATTTAAAACTCATAGGTCCCGGCCGTTCATGCCCAGACAACCCTCCAGACACGTGTTTTTAGCAAACTTCGGGTCGATTTGACCCATTTTGGGCATCTGAGTGATCACTTGGGGGATAACGTAATTTTAAGTGATTGAGGGCTGATATCCGCTACTTTACTTTACAGCCAAACGGTTTGTGTCTTTGAAAAAAGTTGTTATCGTTCTCTGGAAAAAAAACACATTGGATCTAGAGTCCAGACTCTTAAAAACATCGACAAGGAAAAATACTCTTGATTCAATCAGATTTAAGCTTAAATCAAGAACCAAGCCTCTGAATTTGAGCGGATTTCCTTTTGATTTAAGCTTAAATCTGATTGAATCAAGAGTCCTTTTTCTTGTCAATGTTTACAAGAGTCTGGACTCTAGATCCAATGTGTTTTTTTTCCAGTGTAGTGGGGGATCTCGTCCCTAGATCACTTAGAATCACCTCAAACTGGTCGGCGCAGGACCTGCGTCTTGTTGCAATCGCAAGGTTTGAAATCACCTTCATTAGGTTTCACGACCAGGGTCTTTACATCGGTGAAATAAAAAGAAAGCCTCTGAGAGAGGGATGACATCCCGAACAACAACTCCAGGACTCCGGACAACACTCCGAACAACAGGTAGGACATTCAGTCGGGTGATTTAGAGCGCCTTAACCCTTCCATTCTCTTGAAACAACGCGCAACTTAGGAGAAAAAAAAGGGGAGGCGAAGTCAAACGTACAAGGTAAATAAGACATAAATCCGAAGGAAAGAAACGGTAAAAAAGAAACGTGGAATAAATGGCTCAAAGACGCCGGCATAAAAATAATGAAGAAGATTTGTCCAATTAAATGTCTTTGCGTAAATAGAGTGGAGGGAGAGGGGGCGGTCTCGTTATTAGTCATTATGCTTTAAATGGCCAACTTTGGAGCTTAAGTAATTAATCCTTCAACACAAGAACAGAGCCCTTTCGGGCCCGCGATTCTTCTTACAACAGAGCAGGAGAGAAAAATTTGTCATTTGTGTGTACTTTTCTTTTTATCTCGCTACGTATGCCCTTTAGCTGTTATGATACGCTGTTGTGATACTCTTCCCCTTTTCCCTCCTCCCGTTTGCTCTCCACCTTCGCATACCACCTTTAAAGGGCTCCTCTTACAAGATCATTTTATTTACTCCCTCCCCTCATCCATCCTCTTTCGAGACCTCCCTCATACTGTCCTTACTTTTTTCAGATTTTGGATTGCGCTTTTATCATCAAAAGTGCAACTACTCTTTACACTTTGTTCTCTTTGTTCGTTTCAACCTTTTTTGTGTGTGTTTCAAGTTAAGCTATAAATCCTGGCTTCCGTTTAAAAATTGGCTTAATTTTTCATTCTATGTTTCTTTTCTTAACTTTTAAATTCGAAGCTCCTTGCTCGCGCATGCCTTGGAAGGTACAATTAATTAGTAAGATGCGTGTCTTTGTTACAGGAGCTCAAAGGATAGAAAAATCAGGTCTCCAGAGGAAAAAAAATAATAATGAAAGACTGCATACTGAAAGGGAAAAAATGTGTTCAAAATATCTGCGCTCACTGGATCCATTGCTTATTACAATAAAATTTACGTGCGACTTTACAGGTTAGAAGACAATTCAGTTGGCTGTATCTCTCATGTGCACACCCATAAGTCAAGAGAAATATAATGGTTAAGGAAGACAATTTGGCGTACATTGAATGGTATGCATTGAACTATACAGTATAGTTTGTACCCCTAATAGATGATTGCAGATTTTAAGTGATTATGGTAAAATAGAATCTGAACGGAGAACTAACTGAGGACATGCAATCAACAAGATATCAGGGCTCCTCAGAGATCAGAACTGTGTTATTATAGTTGGAATTGGACAGCATTTTGCAGTTTGAACCTATAAATTCTGGCTCATCTGAGAAATCACTTATGTGCATAGGGAAACTAATGGCACATGCGTTGTTTTTAAACCGGGCCGGAATTTATAGGTCCAAATTGCAAAATGCAGTCCAATTAATAGAGTTGGCAAAAGTATTGTGATCAGACCAAAAACCAAATTCCTATGATGGAGAATGTACAAGTTTCTAAAAGTTGATGAATTTCGTGTTTAAATGGAGACTACAGACTGAGCTGAACACAAGAATATCGTTGTTTTCTATATTGAGCAATTATTGGAGGAGGGAATATGAGCAAATGACTTCATCTGCTAAAATACAAGTTATTAAATGGGAAATGAACCTGATCACGCCACAATGCTGCAATATTCCTCACTTGTACATTTATTTTTCTTGTTTGCACTTTCCATGTACGATAAAAACATTGAAAATACTACAAACTCGCTTTTTACGCAGTCTCAGATGTAGTAACACATTTTTCCGAGCGAACTCTTCACTGAGCATCCAATTTTACATGAGAATTTGTCATTGGAAAAACGAGATGGTTGGCGCCATCCACAATATTTTCTCTCATTTTTAGAAAGTGCCTCAAATATCAAGAAAAATTGACTCCTCAAATAACCCTTCCGCGACACTATGGTCTCCCCCTCAAACACACTTCCAAAAATCGTCAATGGGATTATACCTCTGCTCTTCCCTAAGATTTTACGACCCCCGGCACTGTCACGAGAACAGTGACGAAGCGTGAATAATCGACTATCGATACTTCCCCATTTGAAGATCCACTAGAGAATCGATTGTTAAAGTATAGTCGATAATCGATTCTTCTCCATAGGATTAAACGGCGGATAAATCGATCCATCGCAGTGCGACACCCCACGGCACGAGGTGGATTGCTCCCCCAATCCAGGCCTCGAGAGAGGCAGCTCGGAGTGGCTGGAGCAGAAGCGCAGCCGACAGGAATAAGAAGTCTAAACGAATTAGCGCTCGAGATTTTAAATTTTATGATATCAATATGCATATATTTTGAATTAGCGCCGCGAAAACGGAAATATGTAAATGATATGTTAATTCGCGATATGATTGCGGCGACACCGAGGAGCGTCTGTCGGCGGAACGTCTCCCGGTTTTAAGTGTCGGTGATGAGGGGAGGGCGCGGGGCGGGGTGGAGGGCGGAGGGTGGCGAAATTTCGAGCTTTAAAAGTGGAATGATCGGCGGCAACGGTGCCAAGGTGCTGGGCCGCCGTGAGCGTGGGCGGGGGCGAGATGAGAGGGGGGAGTTTTATCTGTTTCCCCAGCGGTGGCCCCCGGGGCTCCCGTAATGAGTCGACGGAGAGTCAGTAAGAATATACAAGATAATGTACTTTCGCCGTATAAATCTTGTGCCGCTAACTTTGCCACTTAGAGGGGGTGGCCGCCAGCCGTGGGTATATCCGTGCATGGTGTCGCTCTAAAATTCGCCGTTGCCGGCGTCTGCATCAATTATAGAAATTTAAAATCCCGGTCACCGATAGATGACCCTCCCACAGGTGGATTCAGTCACCTCGGACGGGGGGCGTGAGGGGGATTTGGGGGCCTTTCCGAAATTTTTTTGAATTTTTTAAGCATCTACTATGCAGTTTGAGTCAATTTCATCACACTGGAAAAAAGTCCCTTGGATCTAGAGTCCAGACTCTTGAAAACAACGGCAAGAAAAAATACTCTTGATTCAATCGGATTTTTGCATGGAACAAAAGGAAATCCGCTTAAATTAAGAAGATTGGTTCTCGATTTAAGCAAAAATCCGATTGAATCAAGAGTTTTTTTTTTTTTTTTTTTTTTTTTTTTTTTTTTTTTTGTCAATGTTTTTAAGAGTCTGGACTCCACATCCAAGCGACTTTTTTTCCAGTGCATGAATAATTACGTCTTTCCTTCTTTTGTCCCATGTTCCATCCTTCTTTCTTCTTTTCCTTTTTCTTTCTCCTTTTTTTCCGGTAAACGGCTCACGCCCCCGTGGATCCACCTATGGACCCTGAAGGAGGAGGAGCAAACATCGAGATATGGGTCTCATTTTAGTGAATTACAGGTTTCACTTTGATGTCTTGGCAAAAAAGGAACCCACAAGAATCAGGTGCGCATTTCAGCTGTTTCTAACCAAAAAATCTTCCTTCTAAAACCTTAAATTAAAGTTGAAAGTATGTAGACGTAAAAGTTTACCGTTCACTTTGACCAATCAAATAGAATATTTCGCATTCGTGTATTTTCAGCTTCATTTTCTGAATGTCAAAGGAGATTATTTTGGGGAAAAACAACTAAATGTAAGATGGGTCCGTTTTTTGCCAAAATCAAAAGTGGAATCGATACTCATGGAACAATCATTCGAGATCGTGCAGTTTGTTTCCTTCTGCTACGTAGATTTGCCCCATTCGAGGACGCGGTATATCAAAGTCTATTTTGATAGTAATACTAAAATGGCGGAATGTTCATATCCTGTCAATCATGCATATTTTGTCATCATAATGCCGTACACCTCAACCATCTTTTGCATCTCCCTTTTTATTCATATTTAGGAAAATCGATCAAGAAAAATTTTGGAAAATTTTAAATTTTTTCCAGTATTCTAGGAATATTCTCAATTTTCTGCAAAAGTTAGGGTTCATTTTTTCAACCAGAGCGATGTGTGCTTAGATAACTTCGTCTGTGTCGTGTTCGTTTGTCCCTGGCTAAAATGTGTAATTTTTCTAAACACAATTGAGCCAAAAGAGTGATTAAAGTATGACAAGTTGGCAATGCTGTAATCGGGACTGCCGCCTTATCATGGCTCATTTTCTTCATTTTTCAGGTGCTTTATTTTAGAGAGTGGCTTGTACTCGTGAAGTGCGGGGCTCAAAGGCCTACACATCGCCACGGGCGTCTCCACGTGGTATTTAGTGAGGAATCTCCTGAGTTCTTAACTTTGAATTTCGCTCATTTGAATGTGTGTAAAAAAGTCGATATCTATCGATTCTCAGCGAGCTTGGCTGTTTTTACCTTGAATCGTTCAATGGAGATGTTGCAGGTGTAAGGAATTTGCGATTTGACTATTGATTCTTAAGTAAAAGTTTGCGAGAAATACGATGGTGCCACTGGTTTTCTCTGAAATCAACTCCCAAGCTCAAAAAAAGCTCTCAAATTGTGGCCAAAATGGAGGGGATATCCCACGCTATCCTGAGAGTCCGCATCTACATCAAGACAAACTCTCCATGCAAAGATAGGGAGCAAATACATTAGCAGGGTTGCCGTGTTTTCAGTTTTAGAGTCCCCAAATAAAGTGGCAGCCCTGTCAATGTATTTTCTCCCTATCTTTGCATGGAGAGTTTGTCTTGATGTAGAGGTGAACTCTCAGAATAGCGTGGCATATTCCCTCCATTTTAGCCTCAACTTGAGAGCTTTTTTGAGCTTGGGAGTTGATTTCAGAGAAAACCAGTGGCACCATCGTGTTTCTCGCGAACTTTTGTAAAAATCAACAATCAAATCGCAAATTCCTCACACATGCAACATCTCCATTGTTGTGTATTTAGACAGAAGACGATGGGTATTTAAACTTGCGAGAGTCGCAATGGCAGGCTGAGTATTGATATTTATACACCAAGCTGTAGACAAGGGGACAAATGGAGAATGGAATGATCCTATTGGTTGAAACGGGTGGCTTTTCGGTATAGACTGCGGCAGAAAATGATGAACTAACAATGGGCTCCCTCGTGAATTACTGTTCTATCATACTTACTTGTTTTGTCCATTGTAGCTACGCGCTCTTACCAATGCACAGTTAAAAATATCCGTGTTTACAATACCTCGATCTCTCCTGCAGTAAGGCCGTTTCCTTCTGAGGCAGCCTTCTTCGATACGTACCGATTGTTTAAATGAATAGGTTCCTCCTAAATCCATCAAGCTTCTCCTCCGTGTAACAACACAGTGTTAGAGCATCCGCCTTAGTCACACGATTCGCGAGGCCAATAGAGGTACAGTAATAACAAATATTAGAGAGATATACATTTAGGCATTCGGAACAAGCTTAAAAGCTAAACGGCTCGAGATTACTGGTAACAGGTTACCCGGGTTGAAGCAGGTCTGAAGATGCTGGCAGACTGGGTTCAGGGGAGTCCTGCCGTAAGAAAGAACGAGGTGATTCCATCCTAAAGTTGGCCTTGAGGCGCGTAAAAGAACGTCCAAACCGTGGCTCATCCCCAAACGAAGTTACTGTTCTCTTTCGCAAGAAACAAGACCGCCTCGCTGGAGAAAGACCAAGTAACTCCATTGCAGAGTGAGCCTTGACACCCAAATTAGCACGAGCCAACCACGGCTTGTGTCCGGGCGGAGTTATACTGCTGTCTTTCGCAACAGGAAGGCCGCGTCACGGAAGAAAGTAGTGACTTCATTCTGGAGTGAGCCTCGAAACGCATAACAGAACGTGCTAATTGCGGCTCACGTCCGGATGAAGTTACAGCTCTCTTTCGTGATAGGGCAGATTTGATGGAGCAAAGCATCGGAGTGGATCAAGCGGCGGAATTTGGGCCCTCCTCGACTCTCGGCACGCTACTGGTAATCCGCTTAAAACGCAGACCTGACGGGACCCAACGCGTTAATGCTTCTATTACTATCACTCGCGTTGCCCTCCACCGCCATTACATCCTCCTTGCTCCACATCGACCGTAACGGTGGAGCATCACGACCGTTTAACACTTTCGGCTTGTCCCGAAGCTCCCCGAAATGCAACCCCAAGAAACTGGGGGTTTTCATAATTTGACGTATTTCTGCTGAAATGAACTGCAGACGAGTGAGAAGCACTGGAAAAAAACACATTGGATCTAGAGTCCAGACTCTTGAAAACATTGACAAAAAAAGGACTCTTGATTCAATCAGATTTAAGCTTAAATCAAAAGGAAATCCGCTCAAATTAAGAGGCTTGGTTCTTCATTTAAGGTTAAATCTGATTGAATCAAGAGTATTTTTTCTTGTCAATGTTTTAAAGAGTCTGGACTCTAGATGCAATGTTTTTTTTTTTTTTTTCCAGTGAGTATGGGGTGTGCTCTAGAAGGTGGGTTGAATTTTCCGAACAAAATCTCCGATTTTGACATTTCCACACAAAAACCTGGAAAGACATCTCCACACAAAATCAGCCGACGAAACTTTATTTTTGGAACGACTTGGCAACACCGCGCAGATAATTGAATCGTGTTTCTCTTAATCCGCATGCGAAAAAATTTAGAAGAATTAGAAGGAAACATTTCACTGACCCATTGTTCATCGGGGATCGCTACGTTTTTTGAAAAAGATACGTGAGGCCGTAAGTCTTTTCATCATTTGATGGCAGGGATGCAACTTGTGCGGAAACGTCAATCACGATCGTTGTGTGGAAATGTCAAAATCCCAGATTTTTTGCGGAAAATGCACACTTCCCTCTAGGAAGCTGCGTAAGAATCAATGTACAAGTTGACGTGATTCCTTTTGTGGAAATGGAAAAGTGAGATTTTGCAATGAATCGACCGGAACTAAGCGCCAAAATATGTGGTACTCACGAGCCGTGGGCATGAGACAAGCGCGTTGTGGAGAGGGCTCACGAGTTAAAATGAGCCGCCGAGGCAGCTTCGCCACTCGAGCAGTGGCGTGGCGTGCTTTGCGATGTATCGATTGTTATGCCATTGAAACCTATGGAAAAGGATCGATAAACAGGATGTTCGCAGCGAACACCTTATTAATCGATTCTTTACCATAGGTTTAAATGGCATAACAATCGATATATCTCAATTCACGCCACGCCACTGCACTGGAGAGCAGTAGAAAAATAGAACTCTACAAGAGGAATTTGTACGATCTTGCATGGCAATAGAACCCGCCACTCTCACACAAAATTTTCCGTTCTTCATATGGTCACGAGACTCAAGAGGGGAGAAACAATGCCCATCTTTTACATGCAAAGTTGCCAATCAGCCAAAGTGTGAGGTGTGAATAAGCAGACGAGACTCGTTGTGAACGCATACATGAAAAGGAGAACAAGTCCATTCTGTATTGAGCCCCAGTGTACGTGCGAGTAAATATCCTCTGAGGCTCATCTGAAATTGTGTACTTTAAGACGAGGGTCGAGGGGAGGGCGGGAAGACCGGGCACAAAATTCGGGCGCTCAATTTCGGACTTCGAAGTGTGTGTTTCTTTTTTCACTTAGTTCCCTTTCCTCGCGGACGTGAGGTGTTAGACTAAGCGTCGTATTTTGCATACTCACACGGCGCGCCTCTCGAACGCTGTTTTCCCCTTCGTTCAAATCCACTGAAAAAAATCGATTTTAAAAAGCGATATCTCGATAGATATCGAATGTCTTATATAGATTACCGACTTGCTTCGACCTAACCTGCTCGCACGAGTTGGTTCGCTTGCTCTGTTGCCCTTAATCCCATTCCCTACCGCCCGGCGAATTACGTACTCGTTCGCTATTCTGCACACTTCATTTGATCCATTCTCTTTTATTACTCTCCTTATTTCTTATCATTTTTCATCCGCTATTTCGCTTGCGCTTAGCGTTCCTCTTCGGGTTCAGGGTGCTTGACGGATACCTTTGTACCTCGATGTCGGGAGATCCTTTGATGACGTGGTTGAAGCTACGTTAGGGCGTTGAAACCAGACTGTAGAAAATACTGCATGGTTGCTTTAACATCCATACTTAGAGGTAATGCACTCTTTTTCCAGCGCAAAGTAATGAATGACTTAACGATCTAATGACTTAACGACAAAGAGAGCCAAAAAAACTCCTGAGAATATCGAATTTTCATGACTTTATTTTTGTAATTGGATTTTAATAAAGTAAATTTAAAGAAATTAAAATAATCTACGGCTTAAATAAATCGACAGTAAAACTCTCAAACCACGTACCTCGGTTTCCTACCTTCCAGATTTTCTGTCATACATTATTTTTTTCCATGGAAAACTACTTAAGAGTAGTGCTTAAAAACTGCCAAGTTTCATTCCTATACATGCGAAAAAACTTCTGCGGAAACTTCAAAAATTATGTTGAATTTTACGATAAATATTGGATAAAATAGGAGGTAATATTTTAAAACACCGTAAACGAGATACGTGGTTTGGGATCGGTTTCGGCATTTTCCCCTCAGTGCAGCCATATGACCTCATATCAATTACTCAATTTTGAGTCTCTGTGTACCAGGGCCCCTTTCCCGTGGAGCATCACAGTTTTCCTTTCTCGCAGCCGGAAGAATGTCAGAAATCAAATCCACGCAGTATGAAAGGAGTGGCGTCAAAACTGGTCGGGGGAGAAATATTTTTCCGCATGGAGCGCAGCTGTCAAGAACGACGTAAGTTGAGAATTTAATTCAATGACCGCGGAGATTTAAGAGGCGCAGATAAATACAACTCGGACGAGGTTCCGCACTGACAGGGCCGAGCGAAACGCGGAATTCGGAAAATGATAAAAGGGAAACAATAAGCGATACGAGCGAAAAAAAAGCGCGGGGGAGGGGTCGCGGGGAAAAAATCAGTCACCAAAACAAAAGATGAATGTAAATCACGTCTCATTGATGACAAACAACCCTTAAGTAGAACGCGACGGAGGACGAGGGATAAAAAAACAGCCCTCGAAACGCATGATATACAAGCCCACTCGGGTAATAAGAAGAAAAATCGTCGTTCTAACCCCGGTTTTTATGCCCGTTTCGCCACCCTCGACTTCGGACCGTACCGCGGCCGGAAAAATGATACACACACATGACAAGTTGGAGCCGAGTGCCTTGATTTTTATCACTCATGCATACAAACGCACGTAATTCGTGACCGCCGAGGGCTCCTTTTTTTATACGTGGTCGCTACCGTGCCTTTAGGATACGTCTTATTCTGTGTATTCACTTGGTTTCTTTCGGCGACACCCTCTACATCAATGAACCACTCGACAAGGTACGAATTTAAGCATTCTAATACATGTGTGTTACACTGGAATAAAAAAACACATTGGATCTAGAATCCAGACTCTTAAAAACATCGACAAGAAAAAGTACTCTTGATTCAATCAGAATCTAGCTTAAATCAAGAACCAAGCCTCTTAATTTAAGCGGATTTCGTTTTGATTCAAGCAAAAATCCGATTGAATCAAGAGTATTTTTTCTTGTCAACGTTTTCAAGAGTCTGGACTCTAGATCCAATGTGTTTTTTTTCCAGTGTAACCAGAATTTCACGCAAAACAAGATTCGCACGATGAACATTACAGAAACTAACTCCTAACGAAGATATTAACGTTTTTATTACGCATTGGTTACGGGGAACTTGAACTGCCCGCTCACATACTCAAAGCTCTACTTGAGTCAAATCGCGCACTACAACGGTTTCAGCAAGCTCCTCAATCAAGCAATGTTCATACTCCACTATGTGTTGTTCAAACTATAAACAATTTGCTATATCTCAGCCAAAGCGTCAAGAATGAGGTTGCCAGATTTTTATATAGCAAGGCTCTACTCTAATAGCTTTGTAAAATTCTTCAGGGGTGTGTGAAAGGAAGGAATGTCTAAACTTCGATGTCCAAAACATAAAATGTCGAAACCTGTAAATACTTTAAAAAAATAAAACAAATTTACGTCAAAAAAAGTTAGATGTCCATCTAATCATAGGAAGGTCTAAACCTCGTGGATGTCCATGAAAAAAGATTGAACCTTCGTGTGCTGCTATATATATTTTCTGTAGAATTTTAAACGTGCATGCAAAAGAATGCATTTTACATTTTTTTTCGAAATTTAAAAAAAAAAAGATTCCATCTTGTTACTTTCCTCAGTAGTTTAGTCGAAGGCATTACTCAGTTCTGATTTCCTAGATGACTTCGATAAAAAATTTCCCCCTCGAAACTTGAGCATATATGATAGCATCCTCTTGGTATTTTATTTTCGTTCATAAAAGATTTACGATCCGAACTGAGCAGACTCACAGTGATGAAACCAAAAAGAAAAAAAAAATCTCTTATCTCCAATAATCTCATAATAATCGACATTGTAAGAGGTCGTTGTCGGAAAGCCGATCGAATAACGCCCAACTCAAATTTATCGCCTGGAAATGACAAATCTGTCATATGTTCCGAGCCCATAAGCCGAGCTCACAAAAAATTCTGAAGGTTGTCATAATAACACGGGTATATGGGTCCGGGATCTTTGACATCTTATGATTTTGGGAGCACTACATTATGTACCCTGTCCACTCAGGGTTGGAATCCATGAACTTTTTCTTATTCGCAAGGACATTTTGGTCGTTAAAGGGTACACTAATAAAATGAGAAAATAGCAAATTCTCATCGAAGGATGAAAAGCACACCATTGAGATCCAAATACAGTGGTAAAATATTCAGAAAATGACCAAGGATTTGTACTGTTACGGCATGATGCGTTAATTTTTATGCGAATTAAAAACCATATTGGTGATCCCGCTCCCAATTTCCTAATGTTTCAATGGGTCATTTGCACGAGAAACTAGGATGAATGCAAGGTGTGCCAGAAACCGAGGGTGTCACTACCGCGGTGAACGACGTCCTAAACCGAATTTTTCAAAGCGCGACATCTCAGAGATAGATTCGCCAAAAATAATTAGATCCGTTTAAACACCAAGTTTTTACGTCCAATAGCAGCAGTGATATCGCTCCATTGAAAAACGCGGCGTGTGACGTCGTCCTCCACTATAATGCATACTACGTATTTTCCCACCTTGGTTTCATCGGTCTTAGACTAGTTTTTGGATTGCCGCTCTCTTTTTGTGCCGTAGTATCTTGATTCATTTTGCAAGGAAAGCTCCGTACTCTTAAAGGATGCCTGTCATTCTTAACATGTTGGAGTGCATTCAAAATCCTATGATACTATGCAACACCTTTGTGAAATAGTTTGCACGGCGGCCGGCCGGCGGGCGCGAAACGCGCACAAGCGCGGCGCCTACAAACCTAACAGGGATACTTCACGCATTGCGCAACGCGCACCAGCGCGGCGCCTACAAACCTAACAGGGATACTTCACGCATTGCGCAACGCGTGAAGTATCCCTGTTAGGTTTGTAGGCGCCAGTGCGCATGTCGCGCTGGCAACACACCGCCCCGCTCTGTGTTTGGCTCTAATATTTAAACTCGCGTTTAGAGTCGGCGTTTTTCAACTCATGATTTTGAAATGTTTGCACACTCGGCATGTATTATTCTCATTTGAATTGATGAAAGAAAAATATTCATTGAAGGAAAATATAATGTGTGTTTCGTAAATATTAAGGAGGTTCATTGTCAAATTTAATTACTTCCAAAGCGCTTTCTTTTATATCTTGTGATTTTACTTTACAGCAGCGAGGTGTGCGCGCAACCAAACGCCCAAAATTGGACGTATTTGACTGCAAGAGATCGATGCAAAAATGGGTTAAAACTAAAGATTGCGATCTTCTTGGTTTTTCCCCTCTATTATTCATTTTTATACAGTTTTTTTTTTCTTCACACAACTACGGTTCATTGAGATAAATATCGATGCCATCGCTTGGAGAAGGTTTCACAAATATTTGAAACGTTTTAAAAATGTAAAATGTGAGTCTGGATCTAATCAAAATTTAAAAAGAACAAAAAACAATAATACGAAACAATTGCTCATAAAATAAGTATGAATGACTTTAAGAATAAAATATTTACGTGTACCTATGAAAAATCATAATTAAATAGGATTAGAAATTAAAATTCAGCAAAAAGTGCCATAAATCCTGGTTGCCTTAATAGCTCACTTCAACTTGACAACCGCGCAACACCGTGTAAAGGCGTCAGAGACGCGACGACGGCGAAGCAGGAAAAAGTGAGACAAGGAGGAAATGGAGAAAATATCAAACGTCGCTAATAGTGTGCACAAAAAAGGGTGCCTTAATTATGTATTCCCGGCAAGTATTCGCGGAGCTGAGCACAACATTTACAAGTTCATGGAGACGTGATACAGACACACCTTCGTTCGGATAATCTTGAACATGAACATGACCCCGACCGAACGCAGCTCTCAAGGGGGGAGGGGGGGGGGGGGCTTTTGGGGAAGGAGGAGAAACCAAAAGCTTAACGCCGCCAATAACCGGAGCGGTGCATTCAGAATATGTTTATTAACCGACGGCAATTATGATTATGTTCTCTCAAGATGTCGAGTCTGCCAACATGTCACGCGTGCCACTCGTTTTCGTTCACCGCGTCCTCTAAATTGCTTTTTCCGCAATGTTTCCTCAGACGATATTTCAGGAAATTTAGAAAATGTACGCAAAATTCGCATCCTAGCTCCTTCTCGGGCGACATGAATCTTGCGATCAGGGATGGAAACAAATCGGTAGCAGACTTTGTCAAAGTGTATAGTTCTTAATGGAGATGGGCAATTCTACAAAAACTGTTCATTTTGACCTTCCAAAAAAAAAAATTCAATTTGATTATTTCGGATCTATGGTTTGTTTTCCTAGTTCAGAATAGCATCAGGCTTAATGATTTAATACGCGCTGAGAGAAAAGTTACGGGCTATGTAGACATACACTGTCCGTTCCGGGCTCAGAGGCCGAAAGTTCCGATTGCTGGAGCCGCATTTTCGATTCCTCCTGGTGCCACGCCCGGAGCTTTTGTCCTCCAAGCCCGGAACGCTAATGGTATGTCTATATAGCGCGTAGGTACGGCCTCCAAGGCCGAGGTTTTTTTTTTTTCAGTGCGGGTACCTTTTTTCATCGAACATTTTCTTTTCCCTTCTTTTCATACACACCAAACATCCGATGCTGTTTTCAATCCGTGGAGAAATCTTTAGACAATGAAGGAAGTTCCGGCAGCAATATTGACACGGGCCTAACAAAATTCACGAGGATACTCCTTTCATTATGCACGAACAAAATATCCACCGATAGCAGGCATTATGCCCGATCCAATAAGAACATGAGACCCTCGAATCGCCGTGCTTATCTTGCCTCGGAAACAAATTAAATGAGAAAAACTGGGATAAGATGGGATGTGAGATGGGAAGCAGGCACGCGCTATTGTATCCGTTGTTTCTAAGTGGTGCGATAAATGGAACAGATGAAACCTCGGAGGAACGTTGAATAACATGTGCCCCATAAACCTGGCAACGAGGGAGGGAGCCGTTGAAGGATTTTGATTGGAGGGATGAGAGGAGTAATGCTGGTCCAGCTTGGACAATGCTTTCGTGGCCATTATTCGTAGCAACAAGAGACTTCTCATAATCCCCGATCGTTATTCCTACACTCTTGTGGACATTAGGGATTATCGTATAACCTTTTGTCATGGAATTTCGCGTTGCTCGGGAATCAATTTAGCTTCATGAAAAACTCTTTTTAATCTACGTCTTGATGAGGCCCGCAGTTTGCACCATTCCGAGTCTGACCATCAACCGTTTGGGCTGCCTGTTTTCTTACGATGTTCATGAAATATTTCTTGCGATACTTGTACTAATTTGTTGATCTATGCAAACGAAGACTCAAGTGTTTTCTCAGGGTAGGTTTAAATGGCAGGAATAGGCAATAAATATCGATCAAAGTTTGCTAAAATACATGTTCTCACTTCAAGTCTTTAGCACAGAATAGATCTATACCGTATTGAATCGTTTTTCAGCTATTGATTCAAAAAAATTCATTTGTATTATTGTTAGAGTGTGCGTCAAGGCATTGAGCGGTGCTATAGGACTATTAACCCACTCGTTTTCACCCAAGCCTTTGTAATCCAAGGATACTCACCCAAGACCCTCTCAACCTGCGTGTATTTTTCCTACAATTAGACTGCATTTAGCAATTTGGACCTATAAATTCTGGCTCATCTGAAAAAGACACTTATGTGCATAGGGGAACTAATGGCACATACGTTGTTTTTAAACTGGGCCGGAAGTTAAAGTTCCAAATTGCAAAATGTAGTCCAATTAGCGTTTTCACCAAGTTGGAATGGAGCACCGCTCTCGGGGTTACGGTCACGCCCAGTGGCGTGGTGTGCTTTGCGATATATCGATTGATCTGCTATTTAAACCCATGAAAAAGGATCGATAAACAGAGAGTTCGCAGCGAACGCCTTAATAATCGATTCTTTACCATAGCATCAAATTGGGAAGTATCGATGATCGACCATTCACGCCACGCCACTGGTCACGCCTGAATTACTGGAAACTGGCGTTAGAAATCAAGTTCGCCTTCAACTCGATGGATGCAAATTGAGCGGCTAAGGAGTTGAAATAGTTGTATCGCGCATCTTAGTTTAGCTTGATGTCCACCGACGAGCGACTCCCGTCGTAATCTTCGAGTATTTAATGACAACTGCAGCGAAATTTCTGATAACTTTCATTCGATTCTCCCCACTGAAAAAAGTCTCTTTGCAAAGAGTCATGTTTACAAAAGTGCGTGTGGGTCTAAATTTTGTGGGTCAAGAGATGTGAGTGAGTATGTTTAGTTTAATTATACGTTGGGTGATGAGTCTGTGGGCGAATAGTCCCGGAGTCCATTGAGCAGTTGAACATGTTGATCACATAGACCTAATTATGCTAAAAGGAACTATGTGAATACAGTTTGCGTGCATACATTGTTCTTTCAGCATGAACACGTCCAAATTAAGAGTGCCACGATTTGTTTATAATGTCCTATTTTCGAATACTCAAGAGTTTTCTGAATTCGTTGACGGAACAATGAATTCTGATTCATGATGTCGTTGAATTGTGCGCAGATACTATCGTCCATTCGTCGTATTAAAATTAGTTTTTTTTTTCGGAGTTGGAAAAGAGGTGTAACTCACTGCACAAGCGGCTAATTACAAAACTGGAAGGTACGGATTTCAAAGCGACAAACTCAGGGTCCTGCGGTAGGAAAAGCGAAAAAAATAAAACGCAGACGCATTTGTTAAGTCTTTCATTTATGTAACAGTAATTGATGTATACTTCGTATTTCCGCCCAACTCTTTTGTTGAATCTTAATTTTTGATAAATAATGGAGGTGATTTGGCTTCCCAAGACGGGAAGAACAAATGGAGGGAGAAGCGGAGGTAAGTCAGGGAAGAAATAGAAAGAAATCCCTCACAAATAAAAAGCTGTTTCATTATCAAAGTAATATAATTAGCAAGCGTTATAAATAAAAAACAAAAAACAAAAACAAAGAAACGAGCGGAGAGAAAAATGTGTATAGTGTGCGCCGGAAGTTGTGAGGGGTGCATTTAGAAAGAGGAAAAGAAAGTGTTAAATTGAAATGATTAAAAAAAAAGGAGGGAGGGCCGGAGAAGGAGGGTAAAAACAAAGGCGAAGAAAGTGTTTTCTTTTTGGTGACAGAAAGTTAACTAAGAATGGTGCGGACCCGGCTGAATGAGAGCACGACATTCAGAGGGAGAGGGGGGGCGACAAGGGGTTGGGCGCCATTGTGCGATTGTGCAAATGCTTGATAATTAAAACCATGAAAGAGTCATTCGCCCGACGTCATACTGACGGAGACGGAATGAATATTCCGCCATTCCGCGAAAGACCGACTGCGGAACGGACTACAACGACAGCCATCGCCCAATGTTGCCGCTAGCATGTGTAATTACACACACCTCTGCCGTGCTAAGGAAAAACGCCGTATGAACATTCGGGAGTTGCCAAATTTCTTTCGATGGATTGTTTATTTTTGAAGACACTTATGAATATTTTTCCTCGACATCTTCAGACACTTTAGATCAAATTACAAACAAAATAATCCGAGAAATCGGCAGAAAAATATTCCAAAAATTTCCTGAAAATTAGTGATTTGCCAGAGGAAATTTGGCAACGCCTGAGGGTTCATACGGCGTTTCTCCTTAGCACGGCAGACCTCCTTTTATAAACGGAAAATTTTCAGGCTGCATCGGCAACTCCGAGCGAATTGGTCCGATTCGGAATTACAGGAGCGCAGGAGCGGTGGGAGGGGGGGGGGGGGGGGCAAAACGGTGGCGTCGAAAACGGGTTCGAACGCCTGCAACGAGCCTTGATTACCCGTAAAAAGAGAGGAAAACAAAATCATTTTCACTCGAATTCAATCGCAGCTGCCACCTCCTTGATAATCCTTGTCTCGAATTTGAAATGAACGAATCAAACCCGATTGTTTCTCGCCTCTGTAATTCATACAGTCCCCCCCCCCCCACTCCCCAACGCGGCCCTCGCGGGGAAAAATTAAAATTCTTCTATTTCCTCGAGCGCTGGGAAATTCACGGACGGGAGGGGGGCGGAGTCGGAGGCAACAGCTCGAAAAAGTTTGAAATAACTAATCGCTACGCTCGTTCATAATTATCCGGGGCTGGTTCGATACGAATTTCGCGATTGTTTCTCAAGGACACGGCACGATCGGGGCGGATGCTTTGTGATTCCTCAAACCCGAGTCTCCCGACCTCGCTGCCTCGCTGAGTAAAAACGCCGTATGGGCCATTGATGGTTGCCATTTTTCTCATTTATTCATGAGAAATGCTAGGGATTTTTTTCAATCGAAATTTTCAAAAAAGCAAGATTCGGGGCCGTCCCTTATGGATGACGTAACGCTCTAGGGGAGGAGGGGGGTTGAGGAGAGCGTTACGCTATTTTAGGGGCCTACGTCACAAAAGCGTTACAAGGGGTGGGGTCAAAAATGCCGAAAAATTGCGTCACGTAATTTAGAGACAGTCCTTCAAGTTGTCTTTAAAATAGGGCATTAGACAGGATACAAAGTTAAGAATCGCAATAGATGTATCCTTCACTGGAAAAAAACACATTGGATCTAGAGTCCAGACTCTTATAAATATCGACAAGAAAAAGTACTCTTGATTCAATCAGAATCTAGCTTAAATCAAGGACCAAGCCTCTTAATTTAAGCGGATTTCGTTTTGATTCAAGCAAAATCCGATTGAATCAAGAGTATTTTTTTTTTTTTGTGAATGTTTTCAAAAGTCTGGACTCTAGATCCAATGTGTTTTTTTCCAGTGTTATCAAACTTTTAGGTTAAATACGAAGGGCGCATTGAAACGTTCGAGTTTGATTCAAGAATCAGAGAGTACCAAATGTATTCTACGTCAATTCACTCATCTAGTTCAAATGAAAAACCAGAGTCTGCCCGAGTGAAATGCAGCTTCAAAGTAAGAATTCTGGTATATTTTACGAAAGGAGATTTTCCCTGTTCACTAACTATTGTTTGTAACAAAATTAAAGATACCTCGCATCAGAGTAGGGAAGAAGAATGTGTGAAACAAAGTTGCAATTATTTGCCCGGCGTACGGATTAATTTCTATTCCTAGTTGGACCTAAGCTGATACTGGTTTTTTCACGTGCAGAGGGTTTGAAGTTACTGTTTCATAAATTAAAATACACACGTTTTTTCTTCATTGTATGAGTCCATTTCGAAAATTTGTGTAGTTTTTAACGACATAACGTGAAATTTTGATGAGAAAGACGTGTGCTGTTAGCTCAATTTTGTATCTTGGCCGGTGGTTCATTCTTAGAAAAATTCACAAGGTATAATTCGTACTTTTTTCAGAGAATTTTTATTTTATTGGAAGAAATTTGGTGACGGTTAATTGTCGATACGGCGTTTTGCCGTGGCAGGGTTGCTCAGCTCTCGAGTCAAGGCTCACTGAGTTCATGGAACACTACAGCAGCGTAGACGATTTGCTTTTGTTTCTGTAATGAGTTTTAAACAAGTTCAGCGGCACTTCATGACCAAACCTGAAATACCCGGTGTTTAAATGAAAAATAAGTACCCACGCACCCACCGACGGGATAATATGCGGCCTGCCAAGCTCCGGCGATGTATTGAGCCCGGCTCACGCTAATTATTTTTCCATTTTCTTCTTTTACCTCTGTTCAAAACAACTTTTCTCGCCGTGAAAAATCAGTCTCCGTCCCATTAAATGCTCGGTTAAGAATCCTCTCAGAGGGATATGCTTGCCCACATTGAGGTTTATCAACTTGGTCCCTTTCACCACTGATTTTACCCCCTTGCCCCTCCTCGTTCTGATGACAATGGACCAGGCCTTAAATTTATTCTGGCCTAGCCCTCGTGAGATGATCGAAATAGAGCGGCCTCGACTTAAGAACTATTCCTTCTCGATGTAGCCGCAAAAATTACATAAATCGGCCAGGTAGATCTTCAGGATGGGCTGTGATAAATTGCAAGCATTTAGATTACTGATGTGCAGAGGATGGCTGATACCAGGTTGCGGGAGAAGGTGTTGGAGTGGGTCGTGGATCCCTCCAGGTTGGGGTCGGAGGGGGCGTCTAGCCGAATGGTGGGTAGAAGGCATCCGTCAACAGATGGAGAGATGCCAGCCTCCGGAGGATCTCTCCGTCTACCTTGATAGATCTTGATAGATTCCTGTGACGGATAAGCGTCGTAAAGCGCCCTAGCGCGCCGTAAAAGCAACTTAAACATTCGATTACTGAACATAATATTCTCTATTAACTTTTTTTTTTTTTTTTTTTTTTTTTTTTTTTTTTTTGCACAGCCACAGGGATGAAGGAGCTGTCACATAGCAGCCATTAGGGCTGTACAATTCGATGCATCCTCTTGCCGCCTCGGTTAGACCATGCCTAGCTAAGTGCACGAATAAGGACGATCGAGGATCTTGGAGGACATGGCGAATGAGTACAGTTTCTGGAAAAATTGAGATATATTCACGAACTCGACTGAAATTAGTTTGAAAGGATATTCTGTGAAAAATTCATAACATCCAACTTTAAGCATCAAAAAGTGAGTTTAAACCTCCTTTCCGCCACAAGGCTATATATGGGGGGCTTGAGGGACAAGGCGCATACGTACAGTTTTTGCTGTTTCGAGAAATACGTATTTGAAGTTTCGAAATTACATGGATCCTTATGACAGAAAGATAGTTCAAACTGACTGTTTGATGCATAAAAATTGGAATTTGGGAGCTAATTTTTCACAGGATATGTATTAAGACTAGTTTCACTTAAAATCTATAATATCTCATTTTTTTTCAAAAACTGCACTTATGCGTCTTGTCACCCAAGCCCCTCACATAATTTTGAAACTTTAAACGCGTTTTTCTTGAAATAACAGAAACTGCAGTCATGCGCCTTTTCCTCCAAGCCCCTCGATTGAGCAAAGCAAAACGCGGATCTAAAACTAACACTTGGTCGGCAAAATACCTCCAACTCTCCCACCCGAGTATGATGGCAAAACGGTGGAGGAGGGAGAAATCATGGAGGTGGGTGCGTGCAGATAGACGGAGCTAGTTAATTCAGAATAAAAGAGTAGAAGACACATTACTCAGAATTACGGCGACGATAATAAATTCATAGCTAAGCATAAAGGAGCTACAGCATAAAATATGTATTCTAATTTGTGTTAGTGTAAAAGGGGTAAATATTATATTCCGAAAAGGGTTTAAAAGAAGACTCTCTCGTCTCTCCCAGGAGCGAGCTGAGGGGGTGCGTCACGAAAATCGGGGATGCTGGAGGGAGAACAAATATCGACGGAAAAACTAGCTCTAGAGAGAGACAGGGAACTCGGGAACGAGAACAAGAGAGAGGGAAAAAGGTTGAGAGAGGTGGAGGTAAGGAAGTGAACTCCGACGGAAGAAACGCTGGGAGGTGAGCTATCATTTTGTAATTACCTTTAGGAGTTAAGGGCGGCGGTTTTTCTACTCCAGCTTACTTTCCTTTCTTAATTCAATTTTAAACATATAAGTAAATCAACCCTCTGTGCTCTCCTTAATCTGATCACCTATGCAAGCGCGCCGACCCGAAGCGGGGCCGCCCCCTTATTTACATCCTCTCGCATTTTCCAACTTTTTTCAAACTTTCCTTATCATTAAATTTTCATTCCATCTGTCTCGTATCTTATGTTTTAGTTATCACTCAATCAGGACTTTTCCAACATTCCGCAACTCTGTGCTCAGCCTCATTCTCATCCAGCTATGCAAGCTCTGCGCATTTTCAAGGACGCCGAAGCCGTGGAAAAATTTTAATTAGAGTGCTCTTTTGCATGTACATATTTTATACCCCACTCAGCTTTCAAATTCAACCACTAAAGCGAAAACATGTAACGTATCGCTTTAATTCGTGATTAGTCGACTTGCCAGTCTCATGGCTTAAAGGCTAGCTTTGATAGACCCGAGATCAAATTACTCAAACTGATCGCTTATGCTTGATGGTCCATATATTTTTGTGATGTTAACCACTGAACTTCCAATTAAATAACCCGACCTATTTTTTTTCAATTTTACAAAAATTGGAAAACTCCAGGACAACAGAAAAGTAGCCTTGTTTTATGCGGGGCTTTTACTTATATATTTATTTATTTTTTTATCTGTAATTTGATGTGAGTCGAAAGTAAGATCGACGAGGACTTTCGTGAAAAGCGGAATTGGTGCCTCGATTGTTATTTATTTTCATTCAGCGATGTTTATTTTCAAGATCATTATTCTTATTCGAAACTTTTTCCTCGTTATTGGGAAGAATGAGAGCAAAACGTAGCCTCTTTACGAGAAAATGTGGGCAGCGCGCCTTATTACCTTATTTCAAGTATTCCCAACGCAATTCAAGTCGTTCCGCATTAATTTTTAAGCTAAGCACGGAAAATCACGAAAAACCGAATAAAAAAACAATGCTTGCAAGTAAAGAAGTTCATTTCTCGCGGAATCAAGTCATCTCGTTATAAAAATAGGCCAAATATGAACAAGAATAAAAAAAAACTTTTTTCCTTGGATTCTAAAATGATCTTTCTTTTAAGGAGAAAATCGGATTCATTAGAAATAGCGTGCTCGCAGAAACAAATCTTCGAGTACAAAGATTAAATTTCAGTCGTCCACACAGTACACAAAAATTTTCAGTTGTAAAAACCTAACTTTGGCTCAAATAATAAATGTCTTTGGCAAAAAGTGCGAGCATTGATTTCAGAAAAAAAAAACGCTAGTCCCCTGAAATACAGTTCGGCCCCCATGTCCAAAAACTTCATTTACTCGCACTAAAAACTTTCGCATCCCATATGAAACGAAGTTTGTTCTTCTGTGGGTGCTTCTAGAACGTTTATAATCTTAAAAAATCCTACAATTAAGATGTGTGATTGTGTAGATTGATACTGAATCTAAAGGAATGCTGTAATTGGACGACATTTTGCAATTTGGAACTATAAATTCTAGCCCGGTTTAAAAACAACGTATGTGTCATTAGTTTCCATATGCACGAAAGTGTTTTTCCAGAAGAGCCAGAATGTATAGTTCCAAATTTCAAAATGCAATCCAATTAGGATTGCTCTGATCTTAAGGTGCAAATTTTTAGTGTTGGCTCCGTGTCAGCTCTAATTTTGCGTAAACCGTTTTGAGATATTCTACCTTAGGATACTTTTCATCTTTAGTGGTCATGATTTCTGTTTGGAGGCAAGAAGAACCTAGAATTACAATTTCTGATAAACTTGCTTGAGAATTTTAAATATTTGCTCACATTTGCGAAAGCTTTATACAGTAGCGATTCTTGAAAGTTGGCAACTTTGTTTTTCCTCCATTTAAATATATGCAAAAGAATCGATTCGCGGCGAGGCGACTTGCTTTACCTAATATTAGTAATTTTAATGGATTTAAATGGGAGTAAAAACAATGCTGCAATCTTGCAAAATCGCCACTAGCTTATGACATCTTACAAATTCCCGAAAAATAAATCGAGCTCATAATGATTAACTGGGCTCCGCACGTATTGTACAATGATGTCCCATTTTATTTTAATTCTTTTGGCGCGTATACGTAGTATATTGGCGCGTATACGTAGTATATTGGCGCGTATACGTAGTATACCGCCTTTGCGATCGTTTCGACCCCCCCCCCCCCCCCCTCGATACAATAACCGAGTCCCCTAGTTCCTTACCGAAAAGTGACTACCGCGAACTTCTGAGATTTTCCAAAGCGTGTAAAAAGTTTACTAATCCGTCAATAATAATGATTAAAATTTGTTTCTCATTCTGGGGCTCGCTAGCTTATGTGTAATGAATACCAAGAGTCTACGTTTCTTGGTTTTTTTTAAAAAAACCTTAGAATGGGGCGCGCTGATTTAAAATATGCATATATAAGCGGAAGCAAGCGAACTGATTCGAGGATGGCTGACCAGTTCGGCACTCCTTGAATGAGAATTTCACTCACTCCGTTTTGTTCACAACGTTGCTTTGACATATCTCCACAACACTGTTATCCTTTTCAAAAGTTGGTACTCCTTGCTCTGATAGCCGGGGCCACCAGGATAGTGGTAAGTGCAATCTGTGATGAGCCTCGAGACTCATTAGACCATTTGCTAAACGTGGCTCATACAGGAGTCCACTAAGCCCTCTCGTCCCCACGCTCCTGATCACTGCGTCGGCGTCACGAAGAACAATGGGCCTTGGGTCCCAACGCGGCCGATACCCGTACCCCAATTACTCACGCTTCATTAACCATTTCACCGTCACGCTAGGATTCATCCAATTTTCAAAAAAAATTGTTTCGCATGTATTTAGCAATTTTTTCCTTACTCTCCGTTAAAACACAAATAAAAAGAGACCTCATTCATAAAAATCGGCCGAATAGAAGAGAAGTTACAGTAATCGAAATCCGAAGAAATCAACAAAACCTCGACTCCTCGATACGAAAAATAAAATGAAGGGGAAAAAAAGAAAGTATAAATTACAATTAAATATAATCGACCTCAAAATTTGACAAACAATTCATTTATATACCTAACGCTGAAAAAACTGGGAGAAATTACAAAAAATTTGCCTCTTGCAAGGGGCTTCTTTGTAAGAATTTTGACCTGAAGACAACGGTCGAATAACAGCAGTACTCCATACAATACACGGTGTGCCTGAACGAGTTAAACATTTTTCATACGTCCAAATCGAAAAATCTTTATATTTTTAACTACAATGTTTCTTGAATCGTTTAAGCAAAAAAAAAAAAAAAAAAATTCCGTCGAGATTCTGGAACGCAAAGGCGCTTTAAAAGTATTCTGTGGCTATAATAGCTAAATCACCGGTAGTAAATTCGTTATATTATTAAAAAGAAATTGACTCCATAGTTTAATTCCTTAGTTTCTTGAATACGATTATTTTAAGCACTTAAACATTTATACCACCAATTTTAGCCATGGGGTGATTTCCTGAGAGCCGATAATATCACGAATTTCTCATAGAACCCCTCAACAGTGGCTTGCTTTTTTGGCAGCCGATTCGGCCATCGAACCGGAGTTTAAATGGAAGCTGATAATAACCCAAAGCTCTGAGAAAAATTTTGAGATGAGTATAAGAACGGTTTGTTGTAAGTAGCGAGGAGAGGCGGGCAAAGCGGCTAAAATCCTATCTAATTTTTACAGTTTTTCTGTTGAATTAATGTTGCCGCGGGCTTCTGACTGTCCACACATAGTTCTGTTCAGCATATCGATACATAAGTATTTACATTTTACATACGTAGAATCTAATTTTCACGTCGGGGAGTTGACATATTTTGATTTTTTCGATTTTATACGGAAAATTGATGGTTTTTCGGGATTGAAATTATTATTGTTTCATGAAAAATAAATGCACCCAAAATGACTATAGCATATTGATTCTTACACATTTGCACTCACAAAATTGGTTGGTAAATTCAACGAGCGGGTGCATCGACCTGGTATATCAAGTTTCTGCAATTTTTTACGGCAAATCAGTAGATTTTCGGGATGTAGATTGCTTACTTTCAATTCATGAATGAATAAAGCAACGACATGGTTGAACTTCTTTGCATGGAAAGACGTTTAAAATAACAAAATCAAGACGTATTTAATGCAATTGCATTTATATCGAGTCAATTTCTTTTCAATAATATAACGGGATTTTTACTACCGGTGATTTGGGTATTTTAGCCCCAAAATACCTTTAAATCGACTTTATCTTCTAGGAGTTCGACAGAATTTTTCCTTTCTTCGCTTAAATTATTCCGTAGCACTTTTCTTCAAGAATCTGATAAGATTTTGCTTGAGGCAGATCAAAAAACTTAAATTCGATCGAATAGCTTTCTACTTTCACAATACACGGTCTCGTCAAGGTGCGTCTTTGACCTCGCAGTGTTGGATCGTGAATTCTCTTTTTATGCTGTTTGCCTATTTTGAAATCTCTGTAAATGAAAACTAAAGGGGTTGATATGTGCGAGTTAATGACGCGCCTTATCAACACATTGTGTTGGAGTTCACTGCTTGCTTTTCTTTTTTCTTAGAAAAATTCTCAATATACTTTCTTGAAATTTTCCGTAAAAACATTCCCACTTCGGACATCGATTTTTGGATGAAATCAGTCTCTGTTGATGACAATAAAACCAAAGATGCCAAAACGTGCCACATCAGGTGGCTTCTCATCTGCAAGTCGGTTTAACTAAAAATTCTATAAAGAGTAAATGGGAACTGGAAATGGCAGAATATCTTTTTCGCACAATGTCCATTTGTGGTAACATGATTAAGAAAGAGTTGGACTATCCCGCGCAGATGAAAATGGAAAATTCACGGACGAAAATCTGGACCCTGACGATCCCTATTGGACTGATGAGGAAGGAAATAAATAATTTTTTCAATCTTTGTTCACTCATTTTTCTTAAATATGCCTGATATTTTGCTCGACGTTGCCCAAAAAAATTAAATGTGCGAAAATTATTTGTGCGAAAATGATTTTGTGCGGAAACGATAACCGGAAAAAGTACCACAAATGTACTTTGTGCGGAAAAGATAGTCAGCCCTGGAAACGTATCCACTCGCCAATCATCAGCGGAAGCTCCAGCAACCGTATTTCACGGAATATTCAGCTCCTCGAGTGAAGAAAATAAAACTTTTCGATTAATTTTTTCCGCTCCCCCGATGGAGCGAACTTATATATTTTTGAGAGAGGAAGCAACTTGAAAAAAGGGTTTATTGTTTATAGAGAACGAGGAAAGGAGCTGATGATTTTAGATACAGTTTCGACGACCGGTACACTGCTCCCGTTTTTCTTTTAATTACAGTTTCATTATTAAAGCTCAATAGAGCATAAGAGTAATAAATAGGGGGAGACCGGCTCGATTTAAGGGAGCAGCCAGCGAGGGCTTGAGAGTTAACAAGCGAAAAATATTGACGGTCGTAGGACTCCGATTCAGAGAGGGTTCAGCTCAAATTTATGCTATGACCCCGCTTTCTTTTCAATTAGTTTTATTTTTTTAAACAACAGTTGAGTTGAGGTTTGCTTTTTCTGTATTCAGTTGATAAAAGCCCGATACCTTCGGAATGCTAATTAGTTTTCAGAATTCTCCTCGAAAACTCTTTCTCCAGGGAGCAGCGAATTTGAATTCGACCTATCATAATAGAGAACTATAGCTGGCACGAGCAGCGGCAATGCTCACAAGTCGGCAACATTGTTTTTCTCCATTTTAAAAATATCGACTCTAGGTGCGGAGCCTGCCTAAGTGAAGATCGATTTTTATTCATACATTAGAATTAGAAAAACAGTGTTGCCATAACTTTGCAATAATTGAGACGGTTATAGGACATTTCGTCAACGATTTTTTGTCCGCGCACCTGTTTTTTCCAGTAATTTACATCCACGCGTTTTTTCGACACGGGAGTTTTGGTCCAAGTGTCGGTTGAGACCCAAAGTTAATTGGCCCACATGTAAATACAAACGACAATCGCTCATGACGTTTTTGGATGAAAATATATAATGTCTTGGAAGAATGAGGGTTTGCTTGTTTTTTGTTTTGTCTGGTCCAACGGAGAATAATATATGGACGTATTTCTATCAAACGGAACTATGTGCATTATGACATGAGCTCTGAGACCCATTAGAATACACGCATAACAGGGCTCAGGTCGTAATGCACATAGTTCCGTTTGATAGAAATACGTCCATATAGTTGAGAGTTTTGGTAAAAATGGGGGAGCGTCAATTCCATGAGACAAGATTTACTAAAACTCTCTACTTCTCTTTGGTGTAACAGGACTTAATTATCTTTCAAAAAATTCCCACCTTGTTATACCTGAACCGGATAAACGTCTATATTTGCCTCAGCTAAAGGCTCTTAAATTTTTCTTGTGTACGATAAGTATCTTGATTTATTTTGCGAGGAAAGATCTGTACTTTTGAAGGATGCCTGACATTCTTATAATTTCGTATAATACTGAGCAACACCTCTGTTGTGAAATAGTTGCATCACGCGCCGCCGCACGGCAGGCGGGCGGCCAGCGCGAAACGCGCATTGGCGCCTACAAACCTAAGTGGATACTTCAAGCATTGCGCAATGCGTGGAGTATCCACTTAGGTTTGTAGGCGCCAGTGAGCCTCTCGCGCTGGCAGCACGCCGCTCCGCTCTGTTAGGCTTTAATATTTAGCGTTTTTTTTTAACTCATGATTTTGAAATGTTTGCACACTCTGCATTGATTATTCTCATTTAAATTGATGGTAAAAAAAAAATGTATCAATTTATCAAAGGAGAATAATAAAATAACGTGTGTTTTTTAAATATTGGTGATTCCGTGCGTCTTTAATGGTTTCCAAAGCACTTTAATTTTTTCTTTTACATTTTGTGCTATTATTGTGCTGAAGCGAGGTGTGCGCGCAACGAAACGCTCAAAATTTGACGTATTTAACTCTAAAAGATCGATGTACAAATGGGTTAAAACTAAATATTGCGTGCTTCTTGGTTTTTTTCCTCTTTTATTCATTTTTGCAGTTTCTGTCGGCACAGCTGCGGCTCAATGAGATTAATGCCGCTGGGAAAAGGTTTTACAAACATTTGTCACGTTTTAAAAATATAAATGTCTTCAAAATGACGTAATAATTTCGTAAAGAAAAAAATAAAAAAGTACTTATACATATATAAGGTATATTGTACATTCAATATTTTAAGGATAGAAATAAAACCAAATATTCACCAATGACAGTTTAAAAAGATGACTCAAAAGGAGAAAGTAATAACATTTCATGTAGAAAATGAGCAACCATAACAACACCTCCTCCTCTCTCTCAATTTCTTATTTCCATATTGTCAATATAATTTTACATACCGACTAAAATATAACGCTTAGACCAAGTTACTGTTGCTTATTTTACGTGCGGGCGTAAACTACCGGACAAAAAAGGTGCGCGGACAAAAACTCGTTGACAAAATGTCCTGAAACCATTGCTACTGGGCAAAAGAAAGATATCAGGGTAGTTAACAACCCTTAGAGTAAAAAACTTGCAATGACCAGTTCAATCCAATAAAGCTGTCGCACACATGAGATACAATTGATCGAGTAGACTACCGTGGGTAAAATCGCACGAGAATCATGTTGAAGACACATTTGCGTTCTCCGAATCCGGCATTTTTAAATTTACCGAATCTGCGAGAACTTTTTATCTTTCGCCGATATTCATTTTGGCCTGAGAAGAGATGCCTGACCTAAAAATACAAAATATATCGCGAACGGTATTTTTCTGTTTCAAAGACAATTTCAATATCGTTCTTCGTATTTAGAAAGAAATGTGAATTAAATAATTGACAGAAAATAGAAATTGTGCGTCGGTGCAAGTCACTACTACTGCTCCTAAGCAGCTTTCATTCCCATGCAGAGCTCCTTAAAGATGAACTGGACTACATTTTGCAATTAGGAACTATAAATTGTGCATCAGTTTAAAACCATCGTATGCACCATTAGTTTCTCTGTCCAGATAAGTGTTTTTACAGATGGGTCGGAAGTTATAGTTCCAAATTGCAAAATGAAGTCCAACTTAGGTTCACTTGCTGCACTACACAATCTGAGTTCCACGCTCGGTGCCTTTCCGCATGACTTTATCACAAATGGACCGCGTTAAGCAGAAAATAACCAAGCCACATTATCTACTTTCAAATTCATTTGAGCAATTCAATTTTGTACATGAAAACAGTTGTTCAGATTTTTGTGCAAATTTCAGTGAATTCTCTGCATAGTATACGAGGAAAATTCCTTAAAATTTGCAAAGGAATCAGCACCAAAGTTCTCTTGTAAAATACTGAATTGCCCCGTTAAATTTAACATTAGCTGATGTGGCTTGGTTCCTCTCTGTTAAACGCTGTCCAAGTAAAAACCGTCTGGTGAGATGGTTGATTTTTTCATACATGTGTGTGCTCTCTGTGTGAGCGGATAGTGTCCAAGTGCACTTACGTCCGAAGCGCGGTCGGAAAAGGAGGAAACTCTACGGAAATGAGAGTCGGGCTCAAAACAAAGAAGTCTTATCGAAAGCGTGCGTTGAAATTCCAAGTCGGAAAAATAAAAATTACAGATAAGACGCTTAGGCAAGGGTCCAGCTCGACTCTCTCCAGTTTGAAGAGAGTGTTCCCTTATCTGCTCTTTGGTTATGAACGTGTTATCTCCGTAAAACAATCGCCGTACAAATCATTCGAGAGTTTGACCAATATACCCTCAGCGTCCCCTCGGACCTTCAGGGTCGAATCTCTTG
Organism: Bemisia tabaci; assembly: GCF_918797505.1. Classification (NCBI taxonomy): domain Eukaryota; kingdom Metazoa; phylum Arthropoda; class Insecta; order Hemiptera; family Aleyrodidae; genus Bemisia; species Bemisia tabaci. Next base: position 31,018,545 of record NC_092793.1, read on the forward strand.
TTCGGATCTTGCTTTTCCGAGTATTTCCTCGTCAAGGTTTTCTTTCCGTTTCTAGCACTCAGCCATATCGTTTTTCTGCTTCGCGATTTCCTGTGAGACGGTCTCTCATACTCATGCGAACTCACCGATAACCTACCTTTTCCTGTATGTTTAAATGGCAGGTGGATTGACTCATCACAAAATTATTGGACCTCATTAAACAGATGGGAACAAAGCCACATTTTGATCCAAAAAATGAGTTAGGAAAAGTTTTGGACTCAATATGTCGTAATTGGACTACATTTTGCAATTTGGAACTATAAATTCTAGCCCACTTTAAAAACAACGTATGTGCCATTAGTTTTCCTATGCACATAAGTGTTTTTCCAGAAGAGCCAGAATTTATAGTTCCAAATTGCATAATGCAGTCCGATTGATCTTCCGTGAAAAATTCAAGTCGAGAAACAATACTTTGAATGTGAAGAAAGATGATGCTCGTTATGTGTAGCGAGAAACAAGACCCTGAGAATTGGGCTTGAATTCTTTTCCAGTATCAGTAAACATATGTACATACAACGCTTTTAGAAGCTTATGGTCTTTTGTACATTAAACTTCTGGAGTCCTTATGTAGATATCGCAGTCAGAGAGTTTTTAATTTTGTCCTCCTCTTTTGTTCCTTTTTTTCAATTATCTGTAAGAGATTTCCGCTTCAGAACGCGTTTTCTAATGTAGCATGTTTTAAACTTTTCAAAAACATGTAGTCATTACATTTCTGCCACCGCTGATGCGATTAGTACAATCGCATTGTAGCCAAGCGTTGACGTGAGAATTAGGAAGGGAAGATAATTCAGCCAGGGACACAGATCACACTGCAGCTCTGATCCAATTACCCCATTTCCGAGAAAGGATAATCAAATAAAATGATTGGGATCCTGAAGGGCCTTGACGTCAAAAACTAGGCAAATCGAATGAGTAGAGCCAGTGGATGTATGTAGGGTCACTTTTGTGACTGAGCTGCTACTCTAACAGTTTTCCGTTTTAAAAGATCAAAAATAGCAAGACCTTAGTTTTCAAGTGTAAAGCTACTTAGCAGTATTTTCTCAAAAATATCCAATCTTCTCTAACCAACCTTTTGGATATCTGTATTTTATGGATTTTTGAAAAAGTATTATCAATATTAAATTTGTGACTTTCGATTTTACTTAAAATATGAAAATAGAAAACACAAATGAATGGAATTAGCCTTACATTTCATAATCCTTAAATAACTCTCAAGTATTATTTTTAACAGAGAACTCAAAGCATATACCGACATAAAACTACTCGTGAATTCTCCTCCGAATCTGGTGTATTCTATTGTTATATCTGGGTAACGTCATCGAAAAATATGAATTACGAACAAAAACTTAAGAAACTTCATGTATGTGAAAGTATCCTTACTTATTACTAGGCTCGCTCTAAAATGCATTATCTCAAAAAATGAGTGGATTTTGGACTCATAATTTCCGTACTGAAATAAGGTGACACGTCTTCAGCAAGGAAAATAAGCAAGCGCCGTCAGACACAGCATTCAAGTGCTGCTCAACTTGTGATACGACTATTACAACTCCGGAGTGTCCATTTTGCCTATTCTATCAATTGAAGGCGAACCAATCTACGGTCACTCATTGAACTATTGGCCACGGCGCGGCGCGGCGGCGCTATGAGCGGAAACAGTTTGATTTCGCGTTTTTCTGCGTCTAGCATAGTCTTCCCGGAGGTTTTAATACTTTTATTGAAAGTCTCATTACGCCTGCCACCTCAAAAAGACGTCTTGTCGCTTCGTAGAAATTTCCGATTGACTCAACAGGGAATTCTCGTTAGGGGTTTCTTAACTGCAGGAGAATTTGTCTCTCTGAACTTGATGTACGTTTGAACAGAGAAGGTATCTTGAAAATGAAACAGGTTCAATGAGCTTTGTGCATCGAGTTTGTATGCTACCAAGTTCTTGGTATTGTATTGGTAAGTTTGAATTGATGCATCGAAGAGCGTAAATATCTTGGTTAGGAGTTACTTTCAATGATTTTCGTTGCACATATCGTGATCAGAAATTTTTCTAAAAAAACAAACATCTATTTTCTCTGAAAATTTTTATTTTTAACACATGAAATTTGGAAAGGTCTTATGGCTCATACGGTGCTCTTCCTAGGGACGGGAGCAAAGGCGTAAGTGGAGTGTCGGAAGGGTGCAGTGAGAGTTGAAGTGTACTTGGAGGCGAAGTTGGAAAGGTCATCGAAATATCGGAAAAGAGGCGCGGTGTAGGCGGAGGCGGCGGGTCCGGGTCCCGAAGCCCGGACGCGGCGGGTGCAAAGGCCTTTGACTGAGCGAAGGAGTCGCAACAGTTTTGTCGCGCGATGATATCAGTTTTGGGGAATAAAGCTCGACTTTTCCAAGTTGGAAAAGTCGATGAGATTAGTTGAAAAGTATTTTAATAAATGAGCCGGCCGCGGCCGACTCGCAGTCCCAGTCTCCATCGCATCGCCCAACTAACCCAGTTCGAATAAACAAGTTTAGTTTTACAACTTAAACTGTTTTGTTACCCTAACTTTTCACTTTTTCAACTTAAAAACAAAGTTAAAGTTGCTTTGGTGCGTTTGCCCTTGAAAACTTACTACTATGATTTCGCCTCACTCTTTAATCCTCGCAACTTTGACAAAAACTTGGCTTTAATTTTATTCAAATAATAAACTTTGACCCCTTCCTCCGTTTCTTTCCGCTTTTCACGGTCAAATGAATCATCAAACTTTTTCAACTTTCACTCGCTCTTATTTCGCCGTCTATACCAACTTGTTCCCGAATTAAATGTAGTCACACGAACTGACGCAACGGAGGGGTCATGATACTCTTATCGTTTCGTCTTAGTTTCCCGGAGAGATCCTGACCTGCTCTAACATTGAAACTATCGATTTCTCAACATTCTCCGCGCACTGTTGCCGAATATCCTCAGTTTTACCGGCGAAATATTCTGCTATTTGCTTCTGACTGGAGTATTCTTATTATAGCTTCATAAATACTGCACAGATAACCTTTTGAATCGTCCCAGCACATGTTTGGAATTTTCAACTTTCAACCGATTAGGCATTCATGACAAAATTGAAAAATTTTATGTTGAAAATGTTACAAACGTACCTAGGCAGTGCGCGTGAGAGACATTTTCCGACCAATGTGGGATTTTATCGTTTTTTCTAATACTTGATTTCATTTCTTCTTTTGTTTTCTCGTGATATTAATTGGCTGAATATAGGCTAAATATAGCCTCCGATAAATGAAGGAAGAAAATCATGCCGAAAAAACAAATTCGAAGTCAAAAATTTCATCAAATTATATGGCACAAAAAGGCGGAGAGTGATACTATGAACTGAAAATTGAGTTTCGTAGATCAATTATTTTGCAATGTTCACATTGAAAGTATCTGTTAAACCACTAATAGCTAGGCTCAATCCACTCAAGTACATATATATTCCTCACTATCTTCTTTTAACGGAGGCTCCAAAATACATGCCAGCAAGGTAAACAACCGATTTCGCAATATACGAAGGCAACAGTGAAAAATAGTGAAAACTCACTTGCTCGAAAAGGTTCATTTCATAACATTAGAAGTTGTAGGGTTGAAATTCATTCCATGATTTTTATCGGTCAGAGTTTGACTTTTTAAATGACTAGGGCGATAATATATTATTTCAAAATTAATGGTGTACTCCATTATTTTAAAGATGCTGCGTAAACCCTTTTTATGCTGGAAAGATCACCCGTCACGACATAAAATACCCCCTCCCTCTCACAAACATTTGACTTACGCTCCATCAGTATGGATGGTAATGACAACATGTTCGACGCAAGAAAATAATTACATTGCGGCGCGCTGTACTCTTGCACGTAATCAACATCATGATGTAGAATTGAAGTTGCCTCAATACGTTTGAAAAGACCGAAAATAATAATTGACTCCATTCCAAAAGACGTGTTCCAGGAATATTTGTGGAAAGGCTGGAGACTGCATTAGACGACGATCAAAAGAAATTAACTCGCATGGAATCGGATGTAAAAATGGGGTGGGAGGGGGCATTAGGGAGGGTGCGGGGGAGAGGATGAGCCAATTTGCGTTCATTTTCGAATGAATGCGAGATTGGAGCTGATTTTGGGTCTGCGCTCTGCTTACGGATTGCGGTTTTCCGAGAAGAGCCGAGAGCGAGCATTGGCTGAGCGGATTCGGGACTTGAAACTTTGATAAAAGCTAACAGAGAAGTCGTGAATTCAGCTCGGAAACAAGCGCTGCAAAAGTGCGGGCACATTACGGAATCTGCTTCACCGTAAAGTATTATGCAACTCTACAGCTTGCAAAATATTCGCATCGTCTTTTTCCCCCGGTATTTTAGCTTTCTGTGAGCTTCGTGATTAAGCCCCCCCCCCCACCTTTTATCCCTCATCCCCCACGATTGCCATATTATAACAGATTTTTGATGAAATTGGCTAAACCTTAAGTATTCTTTTTTTTAAAAAAGAAGAAGAAAAAAAAAGTTCCATGCATTTTTTGCTGAGTCATATTTTGATGATAAATTTAGTCAAAATTACAAATCATAGACACTTTCAGGACTAAAAAAGTCTTAAGCTGCAAGGATTCTGGAGAAAATATTTGTATCGTCGTGATAGGAGAAAAACCAATTGCGGAACTTTTCCTTGGATAATGTATGCTGAAAAGAGCTCTGAGGTACCTATCGCGAAAAACTGTAGGCCGTGTTTCCGGTACATTTACCGTTACCATTTGCTCACCATCTGCGGATGCCATCTATTGTGTGTGCACCCGCAAAGTTTAATCTTCTCTAAACCAAGATCTCTGTGTATTTTCACACGTAAAAAATATGGTAAAATGATACGAGTATAGTTTTTTGGGTGAAGGAAATTGAAGTCCTTGCAACGTTTACCATACTTCTGCGGAATATCTACTGCAGTATGGTGAATGCATTGGTAAATACAAGGACAATCATTATTTCGTCCAAAAGTGCGGGTGGGTCGATCTAAAATGAAGAGGATTCGTTACATTTAGCATAGAGGGGTGGTAGAATATTGCAGCTGATTTCACCCTGTTCCGAGACGAAATTAGAACCCACAAATTAAGGTTACATAAATGAATTTTGTGCACAACGAAGAGGAGGCAGCGAGTATTCTTATTTTCGTAATTGTTGGTACCTCTGGTTTTGATTTTCTCTCAGAAAATAGTGGACTCAGCGCTGTTTGAGATCTCGTCACGTGTAGTATCCGGACCATATTTTTAAGAGTTTTATCTCTCGCTTACTCTAGGGTAGACTTATCAAGAGTAAAATCCCACGAAAATCACGTTTAGAACATGCACATTAGCAAAGTGATTATTGAAGTTGATAGACAAGTGAGAGACAGGCGATGGACAAAAAAGACGAGAAAAACATTGAGCATTTCTGTCGGTGGAGGCAGGTAGTTGCAATGGACAAGAGAGGCAAATAATGTGCTAACTAAGGACAACCCAATAGATACCCCATAGTTAATCGGTCATGTCCCCCTAAATCGATAGCAACCACTCCTTACAACCAATCGGATTGCTCCATTTGTTTTGTTTTTTTTCTATCAATTTCAATAATCAGCCGGCAGGTAATCCGAATTTTATCACGTATTGTACCCAATTTATTCGCTGGACCATTTTCATGCATCTGAAATGGTGATACGATACCCCGTAGTTAGTCGATCATGTCCCCCTAAATCTATAGCAACCACTCCTTTCAACCAATGTGACTGCTCTATTCATTTTGTTTTTTTTCTCTATCAATTTCAATAATCAGCCGGCAGGTAATCGAAACTTTATCACGTAATGTACCCGATTTATTCGCTGGACCATTCTCATGCATCCGAAATGGTGATACGATTAGGTTGAATAAATAGATTCCAGCGGACGGTTTAAAAATGTAAAATATAAGAGTGGAGCCAGACGGGAGGGAACGGGGGCTGCGGAACGGTGCTCGAGGTGAGAGAGAAGCGAGGAGGCGGTGGGAGGTGGAGGAGGGGAGGAGCAGCGGAGGCGGACGACGTGGGCGGGGGAAAAAATGAGGTCAACCAGCGAGGGAAAAGAAAAACGCCAAAGCCCTGCCCGCTCGAACGGAGCTCGCGTGCGCGACCCGCCCTGACGCTCATCGACGCGCGCCGGTGCCCCCCTCTCATTGGACGCCCGTGCCCCCGCCCCCGATGGGCGTCCCCGCCGGCCGAAACCCCCCGGTCCCCCGTCCCCCGACATCAGACTCGATCAAAAAGTTCTCCAAACTTTTCCCAAAGAGCTTTTTTTTGTTTTTCTTCTTTTTTCACCTTTTTTGTTTTTATTTTTTTTTTTTTTTCACCGTCATTTTTATTATCATTTATTTTGCTTCACTCTTTTTTCCCATTTTCGGTAGTGAAATTTTCCCTTTTTTGTCTTGAAATCAAGCCCGCGGCGGGGAGATTGGCGGCGACTGATTCGGTCTCTGTATCCCAACCTTGCTCGAGACTTTACCTGATGTCGTTTCGCCTCTATTTTGTGACTATTCTGATTTTTCTGCGGTCTAATGTACGCGGAAAAGCAATTTGACGCATAATCAACATCCAAACCAGTCAGATTGGTTCTATCCTTATTTTCAGTTTGAAGCTCGCATCGAATCAAAGGGATGAATGGTCATTCGAATTTCTTGCGCTGGAACTTCGTAACGAAGGATGATTTTACTAATTTCAACGATTTCTGATAGCTGTTTCGCACTGATAATGATATGCGTTACATTAAACGATCAATTCCAGAAACTATGAATATTTTCCTCCTGTCACTGGCAGAGGAAGAGATAAGTTGGGGGTTGGAAGGTCCATACCATTCCTAAAAAAATTGTCATACATGTGGAACCATACTTTCTCTAAAATCCCTGAATAAAAGTTTCCATGCGCACGAATGATATGCTTACATGAGATCATGGTTTCAATTTAGTTGAATCATGTGTCAAGTTCCCTCTAATTTTCCCCTTCTTACACTAATTCCGTCCTCTTTTTATAAAGATGAATGACAATTTACTACAAAGATTGAACGACATTTTACAGCCACCATGCATGTTTTTAATCCTCAAGGCCTGGATTCATGGACATTTTTCTAAGTTTAAGCATCGGGTTAATCAATTTCGTCAGAAAGTTTCGTAATCGGAAAGTAAGAAACAAGAGAGTGAATTCTTAGGCATCCCGTGTATATATTTCTTTGTACAATGACTTTTGTTTTTCGTCATTATACACCAGTTTTCAAAAATATTTTTATTCCCGCAGAAAAAAAGCTCTCTTTCAAAAAATCTCCATTTCCCAGATGATTTTAAAACATTAAGGGAATCCACATTAACTACTAGACTCGGTGTAGAGAAATCGGTAAATTAATCAAATTGTTGAAAGGAAAAACGGATGAAGAAGAAGAAAGCGGACTCGCATTTTCAGCCCTGATCTTGTTTGTCATAGTAAAGAGCATGTCACAAGTAAAACAAGCCACCGGATATTTTCCAGAGATAAAGTAATTGTATTAATTTTTCTATGGGCACAAAAATGAGAGGCAGAAGGGGGAAATGATTGAATATATCGTTCCATTCTTATCGTAATCTTTTCAAAATAAAATTGTCTTACTTCCTTCGATCAATGAGATCTAGGGAGTGTGGATGACAGTTTAAAGAGTGCATCGTGCATTTTAGAACGAAATACTCAAATCTGAGCAAACGCATACACTCATTGCAGCCCAAACTGATGGCAATACTGTCATGCTAATGAAAAAAACCGTATAAGCCTTCAGACATTGCCATACTTTCTTCAACAAAAACCGATTTTACTTGGAACAATGTGAATATTTTACTCCCAATTTTTTGACGATTTTTTTCTTTTACAAATCGATCCAAACTAGCTGAAAAGTTGAAGAAAAATGCGCATAACGCTCCTGAAATTAAATGTTGCAGCAGGGGAAATTTGGCAACATCTGAATGATAATGCGACTTTTCTTCCTTAGCACGGCAGAACATAATCCTCCGCTCGAACTCCTGAATTAATTCCATCTTGTATCCGAGTCGTAACATAACATGTTATGAGAAGACATTTGAAGAGTATAGATCGATGAATTTTTTAAAACACATTGCGGAATTTTCAATTAAAAAAAATTGGGAGGTGACTTGTCAGGATGTATATTTCTACCTTGCAATGCGTCCTTGAAGGATCCAAATGTTCTCTCAGTCCCGCCGTTGACGGTAGTTACGATCCTTAAGAATTATAATTTATGCGCTTGGAGGACAAGGCGCATAAATGCAGTTTTTGAAAAAAATTGAGATATTAATAATTTCAAGTAAAACTAGTCTCAATTTATATTCTGTGAAAAATTCGCTCTCAATTTCCAATTTTTAAGCATCAAAAAGTCAGTTTGAACTTTTTTTCCGCCCTAAGGATACATGTCATTTCAAAACTTCAAACATGTATTACTCGAAATAGCAAAAACTGCACATATGAGCTTTGTCCTCCAAGCCCCTCAATTTGTGTTGGTTTGCGTGTTCAACTCGTTCACCGAAGTTGCTCCTAAGAAATTCCCGTGACTGCTCGACGCTTGATTGCGTGAATACCATACCCGCGCCATCTGTAGGGGTAAGTTAGAACTAAAACGACTTTCCAAGAAGTTTTTCTTCGCGCGTGCCAGCCGCCTTCGTTTAATTTTCCGGCTAATCTACCCAGATTTTTCCCATATTTTCCTCTCGCAATGGAACGTCCAGTTAAAACATTACACGGGATCGGTGTTTCAAAGCATGTTACATCATTAAAATTTCAACAAAGGAGGTGGAACATATCCGCACTTTCAAGATTAACCCACATGGGAGAAATTAAAAACAAATAATTCCAATTTCCCATCCGCAAAATAATCAAAATTAACAACCAACTAAAATCATCTGAGCAATGTCATTATTATATATCAATAAACAGTCTGTGTTCGATTTAACAAAGTTGGTCTCGTCTCCGAACTTTTGAAATCGTAAACTCGTAAAGAAAAATTTAGCTTATGGAAAAAAAAAATTCCGCCGTAAAACGCACAACTCATTTAGTGATCGATTTGACTAGATCGAAAATGAGACTGGAAACCCCATTAAATACAAATAAAGGTCATGAAAAAATTTACTAGAAAAGCGCTCAAAAATTGAAGATTCGAGCTGTTGGCTTACCTAAAACAGAAATAAAAATATTTGATTAGAAATTAAATAAGGTAAAGAAACAATATTGATCCGTTTTACTTCGTCATTTTTCGCCGAAAAATAAGGCGTATTACATCATCCGCCGCGGTAATGTATCCGTGGGCTCTTTCACTTAATTGGTTTCAACCGTGTTTTACGTTGAGCAACCGGTGCAAATATATGTATAACTGACTGATGATACCAAGATGGAGGACATGATATGCACTATGATATGCACAATATCACGGTGGATGACGTTTTTTTCATGAAAAAAATTAAAATGCCGAATTAAATTTAGAACGCTGAAAAAAAACTCCGGCTCCAGGAGCTGTAATTACGGGCTGCATAGCACTACCGTGCGTAGCGGGTGAGGGGACCGTAAGTCGCCCATTCAGGAGCCGGGGCAACGGCCTCTAAACCCGTAGCAAAAAGAGCTCTTAACTAGAGGCTGATGCTCTGGCTCCTGAATGGGGGACTTCCGGTCTCCTCATCCGCAACGCACGGTAGTGGTAGTGCTATACAGCCCGTCATTACGGCTCCTGGAGCCGGAGTTTTTTTTTTAGTGCAATAGCTGATGTGGTTTGGTTCCTTTCTGCTTACCGGGGTCCAAATGGACGTATTTCTACCAAACAGACCTATGTGCAGGTGAGAAATATGGGGTGTGCTCGTCGAAGCTGCATAAGAAGCAATGTAAAAGTGGGCGTGATTCCTTTTGAAGAATTGGAAAAGCGGGATTTTACATTCTATCAAACAGACCTATGTGCCAACTGAATGCGGGATTCATGAGCCGCGGGCATGGCAAGATAGCGTTGTGGACAGGGCTCATGAGTTAAAGCGCCCCGACGACGATCTCCCCCTCGCTCGAGTGCGCACCATCATTGCCGCTGACGTCACTGGCGCTTTATTATTCCCATTCACTCTTACGGCCAGAGAACTAACGAGCACACCCCATATTTCTCACCTCCACATAGGTCTGTTTGATAGAAATACGTCCAAATATAGGTTTTAAAATTTGATAAATCCACGAGCACGAGGGCACGAAGACGAAAGGAGAGGCAGAGGGCAGAGAGGAAGGGGGAAATAAGAAAATAAGAAAAAAAGAAGAGTTAGATGTGGGTGAGCCGGGCTGTCGGTGTGACTAGTGGCGTGATTCAATTTATGAAAATGCTCCAGAGTCAACATTATACATGACTGGTCAGGGAGCGGGGGGAATGTGCGACTCGGAGGGGCGACTCGGCGCGGGCAAGACAGGGATCGCCCCGAGTCGAGATCGCGATCGCCCCCCCCCCCCCCTCGGTGTTTGTGGGCAGCCCATCTCATTTCGTATGCGTCTAATATCGGTGCGTATGTATTTTTCCGACCACGTCTCCGGAGACCCGGATTTTTATATCGAGTTTACAATTCGGAATCCCCTCAGGTGCCCCGCTCTGATTTTAACATCGGGAGTGGATGCGTGCGTCGGCGTCGCCTCGTCGAAAATTGTCGACGGGGATCGAAACGAGACCAACGGAGACCCAGCAGCACTGCCGTGATAGCCAAGAGAGCAGTGCTGCCGTGCTAATGAAAAACGACGTATGAGCCTTCAGGAGTTGCTAACTTTCCTTTGATAAAACACGAATTTCTTGGTAAACTTATGAATATTTTCCTTCTGATTTCTCGGATAATTTAATTCGCAATTTCACCTAAAGTCCCTGAAAATTTCAAGGAAAAATATTCATATCTTTCCTCAAAAATAAACGTTTTATTGAAGGAAATTTGGCAACTCTCGAATGTTCATACGGTGTTCTTCCTTAGCACGGTAGAATGGATGCGTGCGTCAGAATCGCCTCGTCGAAAATTGTCGATGGGGATCGAAACGATACCAACGGAGACCCAGCAGCACGGCCGTGATAGCGGAGAAAGCAGGAAGTGTCGAAGTCGAGAAGTCGAGTCTCCTTCAAAAATCGTCTATTCTCTTTTGAATAAAATCACTGAAATAGCTAAAACAACGAAATTCATCTTCATTGTGTAGAAATGAGACATCTGGGAAAGCAGTATGTAAGCAAAAAATGAAGTAGTTTCAGGCAAGACAGCAGTAAGTGACAATATTCCCCCAGAGAGCCAATGAAAACAGCGCTTTCAAGTAAAGTGCTGCCCTCTTCTGTCAATTTCTAACCTGAAAATGTGTTCGCTGTGTGTCCTAGTGTACCTGTATACGGGAAAGTATTGCCATCTCTGTGCCGTTCCCTGATTGGTTCTTCAGTTTTAGGTTATCATGGAGCTCCAAAGTTGGCCCATTGTAAACAAACCCGACCCATAGGAACACGTATTAATGACTGAAAAATGAATGATAATCACACTCAAAGGTTAATTTTTGGCAAAAATATCCATCAAAGTTCAATACGAACCCATTTCAGAGGTCGGGTCGGATATAAGAAAAATTTCTTTCATCTCCGAGATCACGTCTAGAGCCTCGTAGAACTTTTTCGCGATCTTGTTTGCTTGCGCAGAATTTGAACCCTGTCGTGATATACCGCGCATTGGCGCCTTCAAACCTAACGAGGATACTTCACGCATTGCGCAATGCGTGAAGTATCCCTGTTAGGTTTGAAGGCGCCAGTGCGCGTGTCGCGCTGATATTGTTTGTTCCCTTCAATATTTTCCGGTCAGAAGCTTCCGATGCCGTTTGCTCAAAACTTCATTTTTGCACTTACTGCTCTCTTCGCTATCACGGCAGAGCAGTCGCTGGGAAACCACCAGTGTTAAGCGAGAACGTCATATCAATATTGAAACGTTGCCGAATTCCATCCGATTAAATGAAGGTATTTCTGTCAAACGGAACTATGTGCATTCAGACATGAGCCCTGAGACTCATACGAATACACGTATAACCGGGCTCACGTCATAATGCACATAGTTCCATTTGACAGAAACACGTTCAAATGTCGATTTCTCATCGTTTATGGTCATAGCTTTAGTTCAGACCGCTGATTTTCTATCAACCTAATGCTGAAAAAGCGTGAGAAATTTTTAGGATCTCTGAACTACAAGTTGGACAACTTTAGAAGCTCTAGTCACTAATAGTGGTGGAAATACTTGACTGAAATGAAAGTGGTTTTCTCTTGAATCTTAATATGAGGCTTTCTTATATGATTAATAATAATAAATAATAATTGTTTGCAACGCTACTAATTAGCATTAACATTTACATATCGACGGTAAAACTGCAAAAATGCGTGTCTCGTTTTCAATGTTTCAGAGTGTCTGCTTCTTTTTTTATTTTTGAAGCAGATTGAAGCAACATCATGGCTTGAAATTGTACATAGAATATCATTTTACAGAATATCATTGACATAGAGAGAAATAATCACCAAAGTTTTAAAAAATGACGATTGATAGTTTTCCATGTAAAAAATTAAGAATGACAAAACCTGCGGCTCCAAAATCTAAGATACGTATTTTTGCGGTTTCATCATCAATACATCATTTAAAAACTTCGTTTAAACTTATTTTAGATTGTGTTTCCAGAGTGTTTTAATAGTTCTGTGGGAAAATGTGACACATTAATTAGGGACGAACATAATGTAATTAAGAGGCTTTTATAATGGCAATTTTTGAAAAAAATGAGATTTATTAATGATTTCAAGTAAAACTAGTCCTATTGCATATTTTGTGAAGAATTCGCTCCCAAATTCCGATTTTCAAGCATCAAAAAGTCAGTTTGAACTTTCTCTCCGCCGTAAGAATCCGTGTAATTTCGAAACTTCAAACTCGTATTCCTCAAAATAGCAAAAACTGCACTTGTGCGCCTTGTCCTCCAAACCGCTCAATTTATGTACACCTAAATATACACGTAAAAAGTCATTTCTGAATCGGAAAATCACAAGATTTCTGTGTCATACTAGCCCTTGTAAACGAGAAAGAGGGTCCTGGAAGGGTGCGTACAATGAGAATACCCGCAAGGAGACAGGGTTGAAAAATGAAGCGCATATTTGTCAATGGAGACAAATCGCCGAGATTCTTGGGCGGTGTGCGAAGGCTCGCGGGTTCCGGTCCTAATTGAGTGCGAGTAAGAAAACATTTCTCAAATCATTTGAGCCTCAAAGGGTGGTATTAGCGGGCCAGACGCGAGGAAAAAAGGTCGAGAGGGCCAAAAGAGCTATCGGTGAGGGGTATCGAAGGTTATTTGAAAAATGAAAATAGTGGGTGAATGACGTGTGCCGCGCTGTTGCCACGCCTCGCACTGGAAAAAAAAGAATCTTAAATTTGCCGCCAAGAAGTATTTCTTCTTAAATCAAGAATTTTGCTGGTTAATATAAGCTACTTTTTTGCTTAACCCAAGCATTACTTTTCTTGAATCAAGAAAAAGTCAGCTTAAAGCAAGATAAAGAAAATTCTTGGCGGCAAATTCAAGAATTATCATGCTTGATCCAAGCTACTTTTTTTTTTCAGTGCGAGGGTTAACGGACCACTACACTGCGAAAAATATATTTTTGTCACCGTGTTACTTTCGATATCACTTATTTTATTAACTTTATCGGTCATATTTATCAATATATGTTATGAAACCTTTTACTCACCGATTTTTCCAAATTTTGAAAAAATATAAGAGAGGTCAGTATCAAAATTTAGACAAATCTTTAAGAGAAAGGTTTCATAACATCCTGTGTTACTTTTGGTTGAAATCGGAAGTGAAACGCAAACCAACTCAAATTTTGTGTTGATTGTGGTACTAGTTGCGATACATTTAGCGCCGAGGACTATGGATAACCGAGCAACCCCACAATCAATCGAAAGCTGGAGTTGCTTTGTGTTTCTTTCCCTATATTGAGGTGATTTGATGGACCTACATTTTGTGTCTGAACGACATGCGATTTATCGCATCGATTAGTTCCATTTTCTCTGTGACTTGTCATTTTTTTCGAATTTTGAGATCGCAATTCTGTTGTCAGGAGGCTAAAGAATTCACTTACCAATTTCGACGAACAAATTCAACCTAACAAAGGCGTGGTTCCTTTAGAGGAAAAATATCGCATTCGATACTGATATCGAAACTGCACTCGAATGCGATATTTTCCCCCTAAAAACACCACGCCTTTATTAGGTTGAATTTGTTTGTCAAAATTGGTAAGTGAATTCTTTTGTCTCCTGACAACAGAATTGCGATCTCAAAATTCCAGAAAAATGACGAGTAGCTGAAAAAATGGAACCAATCGATGCGATATATCGCATGTCGTTTTGACACAAAATGTGGCGTCCATCAAAACACCTTAAATCACGGAAGGGAATTTTCACTTTACCACTCCCCCTGTCCTGTGGGTAGAGGCTGAAGAGTCATTATTTAAAACAAAAATTGAATTTTTTTCATTTTTGCGTTTTAAGGTGCCTGGAATGATAAGAGCCACACTTGAAAAAAATTATATTTGTTTGTTTGTTTTATACATTTAAGGTGTTTTAGCAAACTGGACCATTAACACCTAGAGCAGAGATCACATCTGTCCGTCCGAAGTCCCGAAAAACGAATGTGTGCATCAGTGACGCACACGAATAGATTTATTTGGTTAATTTCAATCAAAGTGGGCATAAGAGACCAGCTGTATGGTCCCCTCTCCTTACGCACGGCCACATGGAACTAGAGTTGTGTACAAAAACATTTTTTATACATTTTTCTGGCAATTTGGAGGTTGGGTTCGCGTTGCGGCTGTGATCACTGGTCCCCGAAGAGATTCGACGTGCATGGGAAATGAGCGTCCATCTGTCCGTCCCGAGAAACTCGGACGTTTCCGGTCTGGCCATCGATGGCGGGGGCGGGGGAGGGGGCCGAAGTCGAAAAGGAGGGGGAGGGTCGCGACGTGTCAAAACACCCTTTGACATGAAAGCACGACCGCAAAGCCGAAGACGAAGACGCAACCCGCCGCGCCGCGGAAGACGAAAGCCCCAGCCACCCCCGGTCAAGCTACCCATTGTGACAGCGAATACCCATTTTCGATCGGATATTTTTTATTTACATTTCCCTTGTTTGCATGTCAAATAATGTGTCATTTGTGAAATATTGGATCCGAAATAGATGTATTGTCCGATTTCCCCGCGTATTTTTTTCCCGCCCTCGGACTTATTTTCCTCGGACTCGGTATTTTTGGCGGTTCGTGGGTGAACTCTCGCCGGCACCGGACACTCGCGTCAGGCAAGTCTGAATTTCCCTCGATTCCTTTAAATGCGG
Organism: Bemisia tabaci; assembly: GCF_918797505.1. Lineage (NCBI taxonomy): Eukaryota > Metazoa > Arthropoda > Insecta > Hemiptera > Aleyrodidae > Bemisia > Bemisia tabaci. Next base: position 31,033,977 of record NC_092793.1, read on the forward strand.
CGATGCCGTCTTGCCAACGGAGCAGTGGACTACCAGAAAATGTAAAGCATCAAGCTATACGCACCTAGACTCCCTTTATACGGAGAGTCAAGACAATGTGAATCCATTTTTGATTGGTTACCGTATTTTAGGCCTCCACAGTGTCACAAACGGGAACAAAGATTACATTTTCACCAATTGCAAATATTATAACCTGGAATGGACTGAGGAATTACGGGTTTGACAAGGAACAAACGAAATGAGAGAAGGAACGGAGAGAGGAATTTAAGAATGAGCCGACCAAAGGTTACGAAACAGGTTCAATTTGTGTAATCTTCATTCCTGTTTGTGACTCCATGAGGGGGTGTTGTCTTAACTCTCAGCATAAAGGGACTCTATACGCTGCGAGAGACACGCATCATCTGTATGGATAATGCCATCAATTTTATACATTAATAGTTAATTTTTGCAAGTTTTCCTCCCTCCACGTCATTGCGTATTTGAAAGGGACAGTGCTATGTATGATATAAAAACATCTAACTCTCGCAGAAGCGAGAACACAATCTTGGATAGGTTTCTCAATGCCTTCAAACCTTGTAACACTTCCATTTTTAGCCACACAGAAAGCTCAACCACATTAAAGTCGCGGATCATAATTGGACTGCATTTTGCAATTCGGAACTATAAATTCTAGCTCATCTGAAAAAACACTTATGTTCATAGGGAAACTAATGGCACATACGTTGTTTTTAACCGGGCCAGAATTTATAGTTCCAAATTGCAAAATGCAGTCCAATTGATAAGTAGTATTTCTACGATACAATCATAAGACGGATGTTTTTAAGGTGAATAAAAGCGCACGCCGCTTTGTGCAGAGGCGTAAATTCATCGTCGGCGCTTGCAAATCGAAAGTAAACAATGGCCAACTTATCTGACGACACCTCTATGAGATAAAAATGAAGCGTACCCTGAAATTTTGAGAACAAGGAGGCAAAAAACCCAAAATTCAGCGTCTCCGGAGCTTCATACAATGTTATCAGGTGTTTTAAGATGATAAGAAAAGAATATCTCCCAAGAGAAATCCGGTCTAAGACGTAGCGCGGTGCAATGAATACAATATTTCATTAGCACTCTCGGCTTGCACGGGAGACTTTCCTGGCGAAGGTGGACAGAGGGTGTTCGGGAGTCTCGGGAGGGGGGGGGGGGGGGGTTGAGAGCTATTGTGAGACATTGGCTAGTCTAACGGCTCCCAAGAGGCAGATTTCTGTCTGTCGTGGCTCGTGGCTGCGACTTTCTTCACCGGAGTCCGTCCTATCTTTATGTTCTCCGCGTCCGGCCCTAAATTGGATGCATTTGCGAGAAAACGAAAGGTAACACGGAGACTTTAAGGTGAATCCAGGGTTCGATTAGGGATAATTCAAGATTAGAGATAGCGCCACCAGTCACCACTGAGAATTTCACTTTCGTTCGACGAATACTGAAATAATATTGTTCATATTACAAAAAGCAGATCCACAAGATACAGATTATTTTTTGCCCGATTTTTTGAGCCAAAAATATTAGCAATTAGAATTACAAGCGCAGAGAAAGTACGGTTGAAACTTTCAGCTCAGCGGCGGCGGCCGAGCTCGCAACTGAATCCCTCGTGTTCTGTCTCTCTCTCCCCCATTGCTGCAATGGGAATTACTTTCCGCCGTGATTACGACTTTATTTTTGGGAATTTTGAGAAGATTTTTTAACTGAGTGTTCCTCAAGTATATGTTGCTACATCCCCTGGATCCCCAATCTTGAATAAGTATTACGGTTTTTATTAAATTGGCAAATATATACGGCTATTCTGAGCAGCGCGACTTGGTGGCCAAATCGCGAATTTCGAAGCCTGGATTCACCTTACCTAATACATTGATGGATCTAAAATTTCAAAATCTCAGATTTCTAGGATTGTGACAATGCTTTCATCCCTTCAAGATGTACGGTAACACTTTTTAAGCATCAATACAAACGTTTTAACTCGCAGTTTAGGGTTTAGGTTTAGGTAGTTAGTTAATCATAAATGGATTGCATTTTGCAAAAAGGAATCAAGAGCATTCTAATGTTGCTAAGATTGTGCAACTTAAATTCTTTGCAAAAAATAACAGAAATCATGAAGTAAATTTTTACGAATGTATTTTGGTCTTAAATTCATAGTTCATTAGGAGTAAGGATACAACTTGTTTAGAGGACCAGTTTCTATTTGCAAGCAGGTGAAAAATGTTGTACAATCTTAGCGACTTTGGAATGCTTGTGGTTCTTTTTGCAAAATGCAATCCAAGTTTTTGACATGCAAAGGATTTACTTATCCAATCATGTTATACTTTATAGAATCACTATTGAGATTTTTATGATGCTATATCTTAATTGTGTCAAAAATGCTGACGGCTTAATTTTGTCAAAAATGCTGATGACCGTTAGCAGGCACTGGCCGACAAATATTCACGACTTCATCTGATAAAGCACCCTCGCTCTCGAAAAGTTTATATAACAAAAATAATGATTTTAACAAAATTCTGACCCAAATGTTTGAAAAATACTCGTATGAGTTTCATAAGATGAAAACTGACAGGCGGCGAAGGAATCGAATTCCACGTGCAAAAATCTACATAAATCGGGAACATTTTTGTACCTCATACTACATGAATTTTAATAATTTAAAATGCAAAGAAAATAGCACATTAATTAACTTTTAATTTTCTAAAAAGGATAAATTGATCCTCACTCGCAAATACGAGGTGCCAAATGGATTACATCTTGTAATAAGGAACCACTTTCTCTGGCTCTTCCATAAAAGCACGGATCTGCATACGGAAATCAATGGCATATATGTTGCTTGTAAAATGAGCCAGAAATAGTGGCTCCTTATTGCAAAATGTAATCCAAATATCTTACACTCCCCCTCTCGAGTTCAAGAAGGTCCAAACAAGCGCGAGATGCTTGGAACCTCCAGAATTACACCTTTAGACAACGAGGAGGCTCCTTTTACAGCCTGATTATGCAAAACGATAACAATATCTCAGTGGAAATGTCATGGTTTCCTTACGCTTTGTTCGTTAGGTCCTCACATCGCTCCGCTACTCGTCCGTAAGTAGGTTAGTGAAGGAAACTGATTAAACGCTCCGACTGCGAGGGGTGGAGGGAGGGTGGTGAGAAAGGATGGGGGCGTAGATTAGCGTGGGCTCAGGTTCAAATCCCAACGGGTCCGATCCCTAATTAGAACTGCACATATCACGTGCATTCACGCACACCCTGTGGCTATGACGGCGCATGGCGCGGCAAGACGCACTCGTGTCGGCAGTCTTTGTTTGGGGTCAATGTTCCTGCTCAAGATTATTTTTCGTCGCTTCACTCAACGCTCCTGATCTTCATTTTTAGTTTTTTCGTTTTGCAGTTCAAATATTTATTGGTTCCTAATGGAGGTTTCCTCACTTCTTTTGACGAAATATTGACTAAAAAAATTAGGAAAAAATACGTATACAAGAGGATGATTGTGGAAAAAAGACGAGAAAAAGAATGTTGTTGCGGTTCTTAGACTCATGATTATACATAATCCTCGCACAAGATTTAGTAGCCAGTGCAGTTTTAGACGTATTTATGCAAGATGAAGCTGTGTGCGAATTTAATGAATCAACGAGAGGAACTTTGTTTCGTAGTTATTTTTATTCAATTTCTTTGTAATCACGGAGCCTAATCGAACTTCGCTTTTTTTGTCCGTTTTGAGATCTAAATTGGGACACGCTGATAAAGTAGAAGTTGGCACACTTGACTTGAGATTTTATAAATCGAGAAAATATAAACTTTACCAGCCGCGTGATAAGCGTGTTCAGAAGTAAACGCATTTCTGCTAAAAAGTATGCTCACGAATTTGCGCGATGCGACACTTCATTGGCAGCACAGAGCGGAGCGTTGCAAAATTCACACCTCGCGCCAACGCGCCTTCAATTTTGCGGACGTAACACGGACATACATCAAGTACGAATAGTTGTATCTCTATACGCCGTCATAGACGCGGGTCTTTTTCCTTGCTTTATTTCTATGTTACGCTGGTTCCGCTTGTCTTCTTAGTAACAGTTCTTCACAGGCTACGCGAGCAACGCTGTCTAAGAAAAGAGAGACGCAAATCGCACCTCGTTTTTTAACTTTTCTCCCGAATCTGAGCGACACCTCGTTGGCAGAATTTTCTTGGTTTCGGGGGCTGAGCAAAAATCCATAAAATTTGAAAACTCAACACTGAGGAAAATAGCTAATTTGAGCACAATTTTCCCTCAAAAAGATACGCTGTTCGGTAGAACAAAAGTAGTAGAAAATTCAGGAGGCTGTGCTGCACTGATGATGGGTCTTACTAGACCCGAAACGCGTTTGCAGTTAGAATTCCTGAATGGTTGTAACTAGTGTGGCACCAAACAGCGTATCTCTTTGAGGAAAAACTGTGCTCAAATGAGCTTTTTCCCTCTGTGTTGAGATTTCCAGTTTTCTGAATTTTAACGCATGTTGGCTACATCTCCAACCTAACGTCTATACGACTTGTGCGTCCATCCCTAATCAGTCTCTAAACTTATCTCACAGCGGGATGATTATTAAATTTCTAGACAACACGAGCAGCGGACGGCCAGGAAGAAACGGCGCCTATCTACCGGCGCCTACAAACCTAAGGGGATACTTCACGAATTGCGCAATGCTTGAAGTATCCCCTTAGGTTTGTAGGCGCCGGTAGGAAGGCGCCGTTTCTTTACAAACCTAAGGGAATACTTCAAGCATTGCGCAATGCGCGAAGTATCCCCTTAGGTTTGTAGGCGCCGGTAGGTAGGCGCCGTTTCTTCCTGGTTGTCCGCTGCTCGTGTTGTCTAGAAATTTAATAATCATCCCGCTGTGAGATAAGTTTAGAGACTGATTAGGGATGGACGCACAAGTCGTATAGACGTTAGGTTGGAGATGTAGCCAACGTGCGTTAAAATTCAGAAAACTGGAAATCTCAACACAGAGGGAAAAAGCTCATTTGAGCACAATTTTTCCTCAAAGAGATACGCTGTTTGGTGCCACACTAGTTACAACCATTCAGGAATTCTAACTGCAAACGCGTTTCGGGTCTAGTTAGACCCATCATCAGTGCAGTCCCGTCGTCTTCTTGTCGATCGTTGCATCTATCAATGTATCTGTCGCAGGCAAACAGTCAAATCAGGCATTTTCTCAAATGCCTAGGCAGATACTTAAATTTTTAGAGTCTACGAGGTTTTTTCACGTTCTCGCAAAGACCTCTCTATTTGACTGATTCGACTATTTGTCTGCGACATATCTACCGACGTAATAATCGGCCCGCTGATCGAGTCGGGAATTTCCTCGCCTTCGTTACGAGCAGCGAGGCGCGTAAAAAACGAGAGGCTCATCCGAATCATCATTCGCGCGTACTCTTGCTAAAAAGAACTATGTCGCACGCCATCCCTATGGACACAGTTCCTTTCGGCATAAACACCTCCATTTCGTCACCTTCCAGGCAAAGTATCACAAGCGCCATGCGACGTTTAAAAATTTCCGCCGCCCGGCGGAAGAGAAATTTTTTATTGAGAAATTGTTGGTTGAACCCGTTCGAAAATTTCACTAAATTTTATCGGCAGCACAAAGAAAATTCGGTGTAATTTTCGGACAGCTTCGTTGAACAATTTTTCTGTAAAAAAATATAATGGCGGCGGAAATTTTCAAACGTCGCATGGCATGGTTGTGATACTTTGCCTGGAAGGTGACGATTTGTTGCGGATTGATAAAATATTTGAGCCACGTCCCGGGTCCCCGGTTGCGGTGGCCGGGAGCGGCGGGCGACGAGACCGGGGGGGGGGGGGGGGGGGACACTCGATGCTCGACGCCGCTTAAAATTGAATTACCCGGGTGTCTCGAAGACAGCGCGGGCCGTGGAATACGCGACTCATTAAAATGTGCTGCTCCGGACCCGCCCGAGAAAAAATCCTTGGGCGCATAAATCACCGCTGCCGCGCGTCCCGCGGTGGCGTCACGTCGTCCCCGTCGATAAAATACATCTGGCGATTGTGACGTCATTAATAGTCGCTTTTCGGTCAAGACGGGCGGCCCTACGTGACTCCGTCGGGTCGCCCGTCCCACCTGTTCGTCACGTCACCCGCGCCCGGTCAGGTACGTTTTATCGCTTTATAATTCCGTCGTCTCCGCATCCACGTCCTTCGCTTTTTCGGAGGACCCGATTATCGCCGCCCGCATCCTGGACACCGGTCGCTTGACATTGCAATTAATGCTGCAGCAGTGGTGACAAACCCCCCCCCCCCCCAGTATTTCTCAAATGTATGTGGCAGTGGCGTGGCGTGCTTTGCGATATATCGATGTTATGCCATTTAAACCTATGGAAGAGGATCGATAATCAGGGTGTTCGCAGCGAACACCTTAATAATCGATTCTTTACCATAGGTTTAAATGGCAGAACAATCGATATATCGCAATTCACGCCACGCCACTGATGTGGCCATCCACGGAAGAAGAGACCTCGTGAACGCTCGATTCACAACCTCGTGGAAGAAAAAACGCCGTGTAAGCCTTTGGACGTTGGCCTATTTTCTTCGATAAAAACTGAATTTATAGGGAAAATTGCGGATATTTTTTCCAAAATAGTCAGAAAATTTCATAACCACTCTAATCTAAAATATCTGAAGATTTCCATTAAAAATATCCTTATATTGCGTCAAAAATACACGTTATATCAAGGGAAATTTGACAACTCTTCAACGATCATGCGAAATCCTGCACTTCAAAGAGACATCCTTGCACTTCGAAGAGACATCCTCACCCGTCAAAGAGATTTCCGGTGTACTCAACGAGAAATCTCGCCCAAAGAAGGCTTTATCCATTTTTTAACTAATTTACAACCTACTTGTAAAGTCCGTCTCTCGAAATCATTTATAACTGCGATCAATGTGCAATCTTTTAAGGCTACTAAATGTCAATGATAAGTGAAAAACTCGGCAGTTATTGATCTTGAACAAAGGCGAAGAGTGATAATTGACTATCGATATTATCCCATTTAAAGCTAAGGTAAAGTATCGATTATTATGAGATTCGTTGCGAGCGCCTCGATCTTGTTTCATTTGTTTGAATGGCATATCAATCGATACATCGCAAAACGCGCAACGCCACTGATCTTGGAATTTTTTGCAAGATTCAGGTGTGTCGCGAGAATAATTCCAGATATTCCCGGCAGGTTTTTGCGCATACTTAGGGAATTTGAGGTGCAAGCACTAAACGCATTGAAGGGGGACGATAATTAGCCGGGTTAAAGTTGCTCAGCTCGTTCAGAGGAGGGGGTGGACGAGGAGAGGGTTGAGGAATGAGGGATGAGGGATGAGGGATAAGGGTTGGGGAACGAACTAGAGCGAGAGAGAATTTGACTGGCATCTGGCAGGAGAGTGAAAGATGACAGGTAGTATAGTGAGAACGGCGCTATACTTCTCGTAGAGGCAGGACGTCGCAGCGCTCAAAGGTATGAAAAATCCAGTCTCGAGGACACTCACACGGAAAAAATAAAACTTGAATGGATGGAATTTTGAAAAAGAACGAACATGTTCAATTTCAGGCTTTAGTATGTATGTATGAGCCGCTTTTACGGCACGCTAGGGCGCTCTGCGACGCCTACTCTCCACAGAAATCTGTCATGGTAAAGATCCTCCGGAAGGCTTTAGTAAAATAGTTTTTTTACAGCTTCTTATGTTTCAAAAACGTTCTAAATAAAGTTTTTTTGAGGATTGGTTGAAGATAGATACGTTAGTGACCCAGGTACTTTTCGAGTCTCAGCTTCCAATAATTACGATAGTTTATTGTATTACACTCATGGTGTATTCTAAGAATCTACCGGGTCTTACTTTTTCTTTTTCTTTTTCTTTTTTCTATCCAATTAGATTCAAAAATACTGTAACTAATAGAAAAACTATGTGCCTTGTATCTATCTGCATGAATAGAATTAATCCAAATTTACCAAGATATTAATAAATAAAGAAATGTTTAAAAATACGGATCTTTTAGAAGAACTAACATTTTGGAACTCTCTGTCTTTTGTATTAAGAAATTAGGTAAACGAGTTTACTAATTTTATTACGTAAAATAAAGTATGAAGGGAAGAATGCAACATTCCAAGAGTAACGAGTAACGTAAGTATGCTTAGCCATCGATATTAATGCTTGATACGACTATTTTAACGTCCGAGTAGTCTAAATCGTATAACCTTTACACTGAAGGCGCAGTTTTCCTGTCTCCAGTTTTTCCTGAACATTCATTTTTCAGACCCGGAACCAATTTGTAATCGAGGTATTTTGAATCATGAATGATGTATTTATTTATGTATTACGTTTTTTCTAATCCGCACCTAATGAAGGCATGGTAGAGGCATTCGAGCGGTGCCTAAATCCGCCGAACATGAAAATGCGAAAGGAGGAAAAACTTGAGGAGTGTTCGAAAATTCTTAGCAATGACTGACTTGTGCGATCTCGCGTCGCATAAGCAGGAAGAAAAACGGGAGTCAACGACGGGCAAAGTTTGTGACAGGAGCAGACAGAGAGCAGCACTTACCGGAGAACGCCGCACTCACATTGCGTCGCAACTGATAGCCTCTCTTTGTTGCCAGATGACTTGATAATAAAAAAAAATCTAACTAGAGCATCAGGAATGGCCATAAAAAAAACTTAAAGAAGAGTCCGTCAGAACCATCAACTTTAAAACAAACTTGTTACTAATCTCTCTGAAGCGGTTTTAATTTCCGTGCATGGATTTGGGTTACCTACATACCTTGTTTTGACAGGAAAGAAAAAATTTGTCACAAAGGTATGCTAAATCAAAATACAGTATAATCAGTGACGTCTTGGACCAAAATGTGGCTGGTGAAAATTCCTAAACGGTAAACACGTACCTCAGATTTCCTAACTCTCTCCTAGTTTTCTTTTAAAAAAATACTAGACCATTCATCCTAATTTTTTTTAAACTTTTTTTACATTGTTTTTACTTAACTTTTGGCGAAGAAACGGAAAAATGAACGAACTACTCGACACCAAAACCGGAACAGTATAACTATACAACTAGAACATAAGTTTGTACCTGGAAGCCTTCCTAAGCATCGCAAGAACAACATTTTTTTCTCTGCGTGAAGTAGGTAACGTTGTTTACATCACGTTAGGTTTAGCGGATAGGTTACCTACACTGCCGTGCTAAGGAAGAACGCCTTATGAGCATTCAGATGTTACCAAATTCCCTTCGATAAAAAACGAATTTACTCGGAAAATTGTCATAATTTTTCTTCAATTTTTTTAGGCAATTTTGTGCGCAATTCAAACTTAAATATCGGAACATTTCAAGGAAAATTAAGCATAACTTTCCTCAAAAATACATATTTTATCCGGAGACATTTGGCAACTATCGAATGTTCATACGGCGTTTTCCCTGAGCACGTCAGTACTGATGAACACTGGTAAAAAAAAGTAGCTTGGCTCTAGAGTCCAGACTCTTAAAAACATTGACAAGAAAAAATACGCCTGATTCAAATGGAAATCCGCTTAAATCAAGAGGCTTGGCTCTTCGATTCAAAGAAAAATCCGATTGAATCGAGAGTGTTTTTTCTTGTCGATGTTTTTAAGAGTCCGGACTCTTGATCCAAGGTACTTTTTTTACCAGTGGATTCTCAAAGCCGTGGTATGCATTTTTGAAATCACCCAATGAGATTTCCATGGAAAAATGTCGGCGGGTCGGCAACAGAGGAGCCACAATATGAGCAACAGTCAAGAGCTAACTGGGGGGTAAGCGACCCGGTTAGAACGGCTCATTACCTTGGTTTTGTCAGACAAATTGCAGCGAGTGCGAGCCCCCCATCTAGCCTGGTCTAGCGCCGGTCCCTTGCCGCCGCCCTCGCCGCTTCCCCGTCATTAGCACGAAATATTACAATTCTTCATCTTCCGCAATTTTCGTCGCCCACCACGCCGTCCTCTTTAATTAACTCCCGTGACGTCCCGCTGGCCCGTCTCCCGCAAGACCCCCAAAAACGCCACCATTTAAAACCGATATTTCTTCTCCGACTCGTGCTCCGCTGAATCCCCCGAAATTTCGCCCACTCGATCAATCATTATGCCCTCCGCTCAAAAAACCTGCACTCTTATAGTATTGGACCAACCAGTGGGCTCATTATTGAAATTGGACGTATTTCTATCAAACAGAACTATGTGCATTATGACGTGAGCCCTGTCATGCACTCATTCTTATGGGTCTCAGGGATCATCTCACACTGCACATAGTTCCGTTTGATAGAAATACGTCCAATTGACAGACAAAGGATGCGATTCAGTTCTGCGGGCTGATTGTTGAAATTGATAGACAAAGCTACGGACGAAGAAGGCGGAGAGAGTATGGAGCGATCCTATTGGTTGAATTTATTTATTTTTTTACAAGCTTCAAAGAGCCCCTATTGGCTAATCCCGCACCACCAGCCCCAGGTGACCATTGTCTGAGACCATCAAACTCAGGTCGCCTGGCCAGGAAATGAACCCGGGACCGCATAGTGATAGGGCCAGCGCTACAACCGCTACATCACAGGAGGCCGACATGGTTTATTTCTGTAGACTAAGGGAGAAAATTATGAACTTCCTATAGGGTCTCTCGTGGGTTGCCGTTAGTTATTCTATCTACCTCTTTTGTCCATTGTAACCACCCTTTTCCACCAATAGGACCTCTCCATAACCCTTTTGTCTTCTTTGTCTGTAGCTTTTTCTATCAATTTCAACAGTCAGCCCGCAGACTCCCTCTTGTCCATCTTTTCTACTACGCAAAGGACTATGAGTCTTTTGGCAATTGGCCTTGAGGTCCAATCAAGATTCTCGTCTCACCCAGACACAATATATTTTGGAGAGACTCATAAGTGAAATTGATGAACAACGCTATAGCCAAAGGAGACGACGGAAAAATGGAAAAATCCCATTGACTGAAAGGGGTGTTTCTTATAGACAAAGGGAGATAATGATGGATTCACTACAGGGTTTCTCAAGGATTGTTGTTAGTTAGTCCATCACTTACTTCCTTAGTCCGTTGGTATCATCCTTTTCCACCGATAGAATCGTTTTATTCTTCCGTCTTGCCCGTGGCTTTGTAAATCGATTTCAACAATTACAATGAAAATGAACCAAAATTATTTCGATGAACAGATCGGTGCTTCCACCCTTCAACGCCAAAGCCGGGTCAAATTGACCCAAGCAGTGGTGTGGCGTGCTTTGCGATATGTCGATTGATCTGCCATTAAAACCAATGGAAAAGGATCGATTAACAGGGTGTACGCAGCGAACACCTTGATAATCGATTCTTTACCACGGGTTCAAGTGGGGAAATATCGATAATCGATCATTCACGCCACGCCACTGGACCCAGGATTGTACGCGACCGGTAGATAGGAGCTTCAGATATTTGTCTACAAATACATCCGAACAAAAGAATCAAACATAAAAGAAAAAATGAAGAATAAATGCACATGCATGCATGCATGCAATGCATAATGCACAGACAGGTAGAGGTAGAAGAGTGTTTGTCTCTTCCTTTAAACTGTTCATGCGGATCTGAACAGCAGCACATCGGCAGCCGGAAAGCGGAGCATTGCGTGTTCACGCCTCGCGCCAACGCGCCTTCAATTTTGCAGATGCAAGCACAATTTGCGTGAAAATGAATTGAGGAAACGTATTAGTTAAAGTTTAATAATTTCAGAATAAACCATGCATAGTCACCTACAAACTCTTCTCTTTTTCGTCTGATCCTTCCGTATTCGACCAAAACTGACTTCAAAGTTATTTGATTGTTTAGGAGGCTTATGTCCGTTCCAAATTGGAGCGCGTTCTTCAAGAATTTTGATTTACGGCGGTTTAAAATGTCAAAATCTTCTCGATCGCGTGAATTCCAGTTGGAAAAGTTTACCTTTTGTATTTTCTGTTAGATTAATGTCATTGACATTACTAACAACAAACTGAATAAACTTTGGGGATATATTATTCGTCGCTTTGGGCCACTCACTGAGCCTCGTGCCTGGTGCTCTACCACACCACCGTGCTAAAGAAGAATACCAATTGATAAGGTTGCCAGGCTGTGCGATAAAATTTGGATTAATTACGTGAGTTTAAATGGAAGAAAATGCTGATTTTCAGAGCATTACTCTCATTATTATCAGACGTACTAGTTCAGACGGTAAATCAAATCTGTTGGGAAAAAAAGGAAAAATTCGCCATTTTTGAAATTTTGAGGGTAGGTTTGCAATTTTTCTATACATTAGGTACAGCGGTATTACAGCGCTCCCATGCGGAATTAGAAAGAAACCAAAAACATCAGCTTCAGTGTTTTATACTATAGGATGCGGAGAGATCGCCAACTCACTGTCACCAAAATTGTCAGTTAATCGGTATGGTTCCAGTGACTGGTATTGTTCTGTAGAATCACGGACAGTAGGTCTACTCAAAAAATGTCTACATTTTTTGGTCTACAGTCAAAATGTCTACAATTAAGAAGTCTACTTTTAGAATGCCTGAGAAAGCAAATGTTTACATATAACGCGTCTATTAAAGGAAAATGAATACACGACGATTCTTCTCCATAGATACAACCAAAGAAGTAACTGATGTGAGTTCATTCTACATATTCCATTCAGAGGTGAACTTTCTGAGTATGGACTTTTTTTTAGAAGACATCATTACTTGTAGACATTTTCGTAGTGGACTTTATAGTTCTAGACATTGTAAATGTAGACCCAAAAATGTAGACTTTCTGCTTGTGGACATTTTTGCTGTAAACCTTCTGTCTGCATACCGTTCTGTATTATTCCTTGACCCTAGATATTATTTAAAATAACAAATAAATAAAAAAAAAAACAACAATAAAAAAACAGGTAAACTTTGCAACCACCACATCGTGGTACCATCCACGGTTCGAGTATTGTTCATCTCCAGCTCTTCCTACCGCACCGAGAGGGAGCTGGCAGCATTTGCAACGGCTGCGGAGATAGCAAGCAGCGAGAACACTCTGCAGATTCGAAATGCGAAGCATTTGGTCGCAGTCATTACGGACTCATTAGACACCGCTGAATTACTGCCGCAAGCTCCATGCTCGAGTGTAGGTAATTCCGATCATAACGAAGGAGACGAAACATATTTAATTTTAATGATTAATCATCCGCCCAGCCGACGCAACGTCTTGGAAGGGATGGGGAGGGGAAGGGGTTGGAGGCCCTAGCATTGTTCCCCCGCCGTTGAGTATGACCTCGGGAAGGTTGACCGATCATAAAACACTGGCTCCCCTCGGTAGCGGCGAGGCTTGAGAGCTTCCGCGCCGCAAGATCAAGACCGCATTGGCCTTAACTCCCCGCCTTTGTTTTACTTTAAGATTTCTTCCTTTGCCGTCAACCCTTTGCGCACCAGTTTAACTTAACGACCGCCCGAACGACCGTCCTTTGTTCCTCGCGCACTGGTCGCCGGCCCGCAAAGGGTGCGAGCGTCTTAAAAGCCCCCTCCCCCGCCGGCCGAGGCCTTTTCAGCCCTCGTTATTGTGTCTTATTTCGGGCCCGATCGACGCATTAATTATTATTAAGACTCGATCGCATTTAATCATTTAACTTCGGGAGATTCCTCCGAGCTACTAATTACCGACGGCTCCCGGACTGCGAAAGGTCAACCCGCGCCCACCCCGATGCATATAAATTAGTCTTGATCGGAGGAAATTGCATTACAGGTTGACGCCCGGACGGACTCGGGCTAATGCCCGTCGGTCGAGATACAATGAACCCATATGCGCTGAAAGGGATCATGTCAATTTTCAGATTTGCCCTGAAAGCCGCGAGGACGAAACAGTTGAGAACTAATTTGCTTGGTTGTTAATCTTAATCTATACGGTATAAGCATAAGAGACTTTAAAGTAGCCAAACCATTGTACATAGCACACAAGAACACGACCTGAGGGAAAAAGGCTAAAAATGACATGAATTAAGAAATTGATGCCCGAGATTGATACTCAAGATTCATGCCAAAAAATGGCCATGAGTTTGAGCGAAACGTCTCGATTTGTAAAGTTCAAAGTTTATAAAACTTGCTGTGCCATGAGCTGAAGCGTCAAATCGAGGTTACCATATTTTCATATTGGAGAGACTGTCACAGTAATTTGAAGTGCGATTTTACTCAAGTAGATTATTGTTTTTTCCATGGGTGGAAAGTTTGAATCAATGTAGTAAAGAAACGTTATTATCTTGGTTAGGATTCATTTTCAGTAATTTTCGTTGCGCGGGTTGTGCTCTTCAAAAATTTTTGGTTATTACTTATGTGTCACAATGTTTGAATCCGTACCACGTCTACTGGTCCATCACTCATTACGAAGGGGGAAAAAACTCTTATAGTGCTAAATTTCCTTTCTAGATTAGATCTGTTTGCAGCAAAACAAATTACGACCACTATTCAGAGTTCAATTCACTATTTACCTGGACTCAGAGCATTGAACCTAGAACCATTCCGATTAAGTGAACATCGATAATAATGTTTTTCCAGATGTTAAGTTTCAAGATGTTTCAAATCTCTAGTCTTTTTCAAAACATCCCTGACTTTTCCGCGACATCCCTGGCTGATAAAATTTCCTGACAGTTTCCCATTTACCAGATTTTCTAGATCTGGTAGACACCCTGCAGAAGCATGAGGTAATTTTCCAAATCCAACCAAGTCCCTCCTCGGAGCCATCTTCCTGCTTGTTGCGGAGACGCAATGGGGCTGATAGCCAGGTTGCACTAGGAGACTGGTCGGTATTAATTAAGTGGTCTTGGCAGAAAGAGCAGCGTAGATTTCCGCGGTAATGAGAATGCACTCGATTATGCACTTAAGGGTTAGGAGCACCGGAAACACTTCCCCGATAATGACACGCCTCTCTTATTTTTCAAGGGGGAGCACTCCCTGTGCAAATCTCCATTTTTCTGTAATTGCCGCAATAGAGAATGCTGTTCAGTTCCGAATTAAAAAATGCTTCGAGAGACAAAGCAGCATCTCAATCAGACGTAATTCAGAGATTATATCGATTTTCACTTAAGCCAAGATAGGGTAAACGCAATTCGCCCTCAAGTTGAGGAAATATGAACCGAAAAAACAAGGAAATTCACGTTAATTGGACTGCATTTTGCAATTTGGAAGTATAAATTCTAGCTCTTTTGGGAAAACACTTATGTGCATAGAGAAACTAATGGCACATACGTCGTTTTTAAACCGGGCTCGAATTTATAGTTCCAAATTGCAAAACGTAGTCCAATTCGTCATTGCCCAGACGGGTGAACGTATCTCCATTCAAAGGTTGCAAAATTTACTTGAAAATTATTTTTCTCACGCAAATATTACTAAGAGATGGCTGCTTAAAATTTCGCTGATTTTTTACAATGTTTCCTGGAAAATTCTGCGAAATTTTCTTTAAAAAGGGTCTAATAGTTTCGAGATAAAAAGACAAGTTTTGAGTGGAAATTTGGAAACGTTAAATTGAAGTTACGTTCTTCGGAGGAACAACGGGATTACATTTTGCAATAAAGAGCCACTATCTCTGGCTCTCCCGTAAAAGCTTCATAGGGAAACCAATGGCATGTATGTTGTTTCTAAAATGGGCCGGAAATAGTAGTTCCTTATTGCAGAATGTAATCCAGCGAATAATGCCGCAAATCTAGGTTAACTTGATTGCATTAAACAGGTAGGGTTCATGTTACAGTTTGGTAACAAAAAAGGGGGGAAAAGTCAAAAGTAGTTTGAGTTTTACTAGCCGCATATTTTCTTCTGTCGAAAATTCAAAATACAGACAAAATACTGCGACTGAAAAAATGAACGTTGAGCTTTACTTCTAATATTGAGTCATATGAAGGAATAAAATTTTAAGTCGAGCTGGCCAAACTGAAACTAAGTATGTCTAAAAAGTGAATTTCATTTACGTGGCGGATGAAATTTTGGTCTTAATCGTTTCAAGTAGGTAAACATGAGTTAGCAACGGGGATTATTTTGTCTTTCGTATCTTCGGCTGTGTTGCTTACGTATAGCCCTTGAAGCATTACTGCAAATGAAGCAAATGGAACCAACGAAACATGGAATTGAAGCAAGGAAAAGGTCGCGCGTTGATGACGGCGCAGAGATACAACTATTCGTACTTGATGGATGTCCGTATTGCGTCCGCAAAATTGTAGGCGCGATGGCGCGAGGCGTGAACTCGCAATGCTCCGCTTTATGCTGCAAGTACCAAGATTTGGGCAAAAATTTGAAATACGAGGCCCGAATTCGTCTCTCCTATCTTTAGCTTTGATTTCTTCCATTTTTATTCCATTTTTGATGACTGTTTCGTTTTTTAAGATGTATTTGTAGATTTATAATTGGATTACATTTTGCAATAAGGAACCACTCCATAAAAGCACATATCTGCATAGCTTAACCAATGGTACGTATGTTGTTCCGAAAATGGGCAATTATTTTGGTTTAATTGGACGGAGTTAAACAGAAAGGAACCAAGCCACATCGAGATCGAACCGAGAAAAAGAGGATTAAAGTTTGGCTCCTGCATAAGACTCAATGGAAAAGATAAACTTCAAGTTCGATTTCTGCAAAATTTGCTCCAACAAAAACTTTGAATTTTTGGCGATAGATAGTAGAGCAGTAGTTGAGTTCAAAACCATTCATAACCCAATTTTTTCCAAAATGTGGGTTGGGTTGGTTCCTTTCTGTTTAACTCAGTCCAATTTATCTGTGTATAGCTCCTCTCAGCATTCGTCCCATCCTAATGTCGATTACTACATTTTTGCACTTTAATCCAAGTGTTTGAAAAAAGTTGAAGAGAGCGGTAATCTCGCCCGGTGCGGCAAGAATCTCACTCGGAACTTTCTCTGTGATGCAAAGATGGTGGTGGGGGGGTTAAGGATATCTGGGCTGAGGGGGGGGGGGGCTGGATGGCAGTCGGCGGTTGAGGGCGAGCAGGGACAAGGAGAACGAGTGCCATATTAATTTCTTAGATATAAGGAGCATATTTTATACGGAGAAAGCTATTTCATGTTCTTATTCCGTCGGCATTGTCTTCTAACCCTTTCTCCGGAGTGCCCGAGGCGCTTTTACGGCGACGACAACAGCTTGGACGAGCGCGGAGGACGCGGGGTGAGGGGGGATGGGGGCTCGGGGTGGGCAAGGAGCAGATCTTTGGTTGTTGCGGTTATGGAACGCTGATTGCATTCAGGCTATTCAAACACATTGTTTCTCTCCGCCGACCTTTCTTACCCCTCTCGCCCGGGTTTCGCCAGCGCGCGCTCTATCGATGGCGCGCCGCGTCTTGGGTCTATCCCGCATCCACCGCAGCGGTTTCCGAAGTATTTTACTATATACCACTTCTTTCCCGAGGAGCCTGCTCGGGAAGAACAACACACCTACATGAGGTTTAAGTTGAACTTACGCGGTTCTAAGGTTGAGCGTGCGTCTTCCCTTCGGCGAGCGATATCCCACCCATATTTGCTCGGTCCCGGCCGGGATTACATTCTGCCCTTCGGAGCAGTGGCGAGGCGTAATAATCGACTATCGATACTATCCCATTTGAATCTATGGTAAAGAATCGATTATTATCATGTTCGTTGCGAACGCTTTGATAATCGTGCTTTTTTCGTAGGTTTGAATGGCATATCAATCTATGCATCGCAAAGTAAGCCACGTCACTGCTTTGAAGCGATTGTTCCTAAGGACTAATTATTGAAATTTATAAATAAAACTGTAAAGTAGGAAGATAAGGGGAAAATGGAGCGATCTCGTTGTTTGAAACGGGGAAAAAATTCCCCAAGTTTTGAATAATAGTTGCGAAGAGTAAAAAAGACGTTTACTATCACCCTTAACCACCCTTAACCTGATTCATGCTCAATCGTCATGCTTCCTTGTTCGGAAGGACGAACATTTGCCACACTCTCGCATGACTTTACATCCCTTCCTCCGTGAGATCAATTTTCATCGAGATATAGCTTATACCTGAATTTTGTACAGTAATGTTCTCTGGTGGATTACATACATATGAATCGTATTTAGCAAGAAGGAATCAGCACGATTACAGTGTTGTAAAAATGTCACTTCCTCATATTATCTAAAAAAAATCTCTTTGAATAGCAAATACATTCTGCATCCTACCAGGAACTTGTTAATTAAAAAGGACAATAAGTTTGTACATTTTAATGCTGTAAATACATTGAGTATTTTTAATAGCAATGAGGAAGTTGCACAATTTTGAAAACACTGTAATCGCGCTGGTTCTTTTTAGCTGAATGCGATCCATATATAAAGCCGTTTTTACGGCGCAGCTTCACGCTCTGCGACACTCAATCGCCATTGCCCCCTATCCTCCCTCGGATCATCAGCAACGGTCTAGAAACTGTAAATTGGTGGCGGCCTACGAAAAAACGTAACACAAATTATTGAGTAGTTGTTCGATAGGTGGGCGGAAAGTGGAAATGGCCAATAGCTATCTTCATAACTTCATATCCTCATAACCTCAAATACATGGGACCTTACGGGAGTTTTGACAAAAAATTATTTAGCGTTGAAATTTTAATCGTAAACTCACTTGAAGGATAGCTAGGTTTCATATCTGGACACAGAGTTTCAAACGGTTGGTTGCGAATTTGCTTTAAGTCATTGTTTCGCAACAGTCCCATAAGGAGGCATGGAAACCGACTATCCTAGTCCTAACCTAATTGTTGCTCCTAGTGTGTTACGAAATTCACCATTAGCGTAGCATAGGATCCCCCTATCTATAGTCTCTAGATCGTTGATCATCAGGCAAGTGACACTTCCTAATCTCGTCCTCCACTCCGTGGATTACTAGTGGATTACATGGAGCCTTAAAATTAATATGGAAGCCAGAGTGAACCATGACTTATAAATGCGGGTCAAAACCGACTATAGAATCAGACTAAGGATTACTTCAGGAAATATATGTAAAAAGCCTGATCTTCTTTGAAAAATCCTCAGACCAACTACGATACATCGAAGTCTGCCGTAACGATGAATCGAAGCATGACGTAATCACCAATGAATCCCGTCATAGTAGTTCATGAAGTGCAGAAGACTTATGCAGCTCCGAGGCTCAATTTGCGTTAATTACTCGCGAATTCCAGAAATAATTAAATGTTAGGATCAAGAGGAGGGCGGCGACCAAGACGGAAGCTACTGGGGCTAAGTCTGAGTGAGAGGGGGTGGGGGTGGAAATTAACGATAGCCCTATTCTTCCAAGCCTCAGTCCTCAAGATGGACCACCAACATTTGGGCAGCGCGAGTCGAAACAATACTCCCTAAATTTTTAATGAAGCCTCATTGGTATTCTGCCATGCTAAGGAAGAACGCCGTATGAGACTTCAGGCGTTGCCAAAGCTCTTTCGACAAATCACAAATTTCCAGAAAAATGAGTAAATATTTGTGTCCCAGTTTCTCGTAGAATTTCGTTCGTGATTTGATCTTAAGTATCCGAAAGTCTCAAAGATAAGTATTCATAAAAGTCTTTCAAAATGAATATTTTTGAGAGGCAATTTTGCAACATTCGAATGTACATACGGTGTTTTTCTAGCACGGCAGTATTATGCCTTGACGCAGTTGACCATCGCGGGCTGAAAATCGAACTTGCTGAAGACATGTTTTCTTATCGAAATTTCATTAAGAACCGTTGTACATATCAGGAACTTCCAAAGTATTTTCAAAATTTTACCTTCCCAAAAAAATTATTTCAATGCAAAGCACATTAAAATAAAATAGGGAACACCCGATTTTCCTCTGGTCAATTTTTGGTCAGAAAAGATTGAGAACTGACTTAGGCGCGGAAAAGCTAGTAACTCTTGAATTGAATTTGGAAATGATCAGTGTTTCAATCATTTAGGGTAAAATTTTATTAAAGACACACGAATAGTGCACGGAGAGAAAATGTGAGACCAAAGGTTGATTGATATGGAATGAAGAAGACAAAATAACCCGGGCCTTTCATTAATTCTGGGGATCCTAGTTTTTTAATCGCTTTCTTCGCTAAATTCACCAAATATTGTGTGAAAATCAACACAAAGTTTGGGTAACTTTGTGTTCCGCCACCTGAAAACATAAGAACACAAATGGATTACATTTTGCAAAAAGGAACCAGAAGCATTGTAATATTGCTGTGATTTTGTGACTTCATCCTTTGAAATGAAACTATTGAAATCCTGAGAAAGTATGAAACTTACATGGTAATTTTTGTCTTAAATTTACAGTTTTCAGCGAGTAAAATAGGAACTGTTTATAGATAACCAGGGTTTTCGTCCAAGACAAAAGAGGCTGCACAATCTCAGCAACACTGCAATGCTCCCGGTTCCTTTTTGCAAAATGCAATCCAAATAATTTTCTCACAATCAGAATAGTGCTGAAATTCTTATCCTCCAAAACTGTCCACTCCACTTGCCTAATTTCATTTTGAGGGCATCTAGTGCGCTTGCGGCGGGTCCTCATGCGCAGCACGGTTCTCCCTATCGGCGGTTGAGTGAAGAGTTGCGTGTGTTAATTGTAAAATGATGGCTCGGCTGTGCGAAAGCGCAAGCGGTGGCAATAAGCGGAAAGAGTGAAAGACGTAAATCGTAATCCGGCCCGCCCGGTAATCTAGCGGGGTTTCGAAGAGCAGGGCCGCGGGGGGCGAAACGGGGTGGGGCGGGGGTCTTGAGAGCCGAGGGGTTGGCCCCGGACAGGAAAAGCCGAGAGCGGTGCACGAGTTGCAGATGGAAAAGTTTTAATCTAGGAAAAACGTGAAAAACAAGAAACTCTTAAAGGGTTTAGCGAGGCAGGATGCAGGAAGGCTTCATCTAAAAAGCGTGACGAAAATATAATGAGAGAAACATGAAACCGCAGCAGGAGCCGAAAGTTTCCGGGGCTTAGCACTGGTGATGGCAGCGGGGCGGGTGGCACGGCGCGTCGGGCGGTGGATGCGGGACCAGGGCCTCGCAGATATGAATACGAGCGAATCCTCAGTCCTGAGTGCTTGTCGTCATTCCGATACGTTCCAGTTCGGAGCTCCTCTTGTCCATCTCTCCTGCCGCACAGTGGACCGAAATCCCTTCAAGTCCAATCAAGACTCCCGTTTTCCCTAGAGTCCCTTCATACTGAGAGTCAAGACAACGTGAATCCATTTCTGATTGGTTCCCGTATCTTAGGCTTCCACAGTGTCACAAACGGGAATGAAGATTACATTTTCACCGATTACAAAGATTATAATGTAGAATGGACCGGGGAATAACGGGTTGTTATGCCTTTTAAACCTATGGAAAATGATCGATAAACAGGGTGTTCGCAGCGAACACTTTAATAGTCGATTCTTTACCATAGGTTTAAATGGCATAACAATCGATACATCGCAATTCACGCCTCGCCACTGGTAAGGACGTATCTTGAATTCCGTGTCAGCCCCAGAGGGCGTGGATTTAGATGCGAAACAGGGCTCACGTGCAAATTGAGATATGCCCTTACGTCAGAGGAGCGACGATGTAACCTTTCTATCTCCAGCTGCTATATTTACGGTGCAGAGCAACACTCTAGAATAGAGCATAGAATTTCCCTGTAGTATGGTAAGTTTGGCATCAGTAAATTTAGCTGAGCTTTTTTTCTCGTTTCTTACATTACCACGGGAATTGCTTCAGGGAAGACTCGTCAAAGACGCAAAAATAAGAGAGAGCATGCAACAAAATTAACAACAACAAAAACCGCAGCAACAGTATACAAATAAACGGCGTGTTGTATCAAAGATTTAATGATGACGTTTCGGTACTTTGAGGGGCAATCAAACCATTGACAATAAAGCCATAAAGCGCCCTAATTTCTTGCTCCCCGCACTGCTGAACCCCCAACCAACCGACACAATGTCGGTCTTATGCGTTTTTAATCAAGTTCCAAGATTACTTTCTCCTCCCCATTTTTGATCACGTCCTCGACGCGGCCAACTTTAGAGGTCAAGCTACGAATTTTACGGCCTTCGTGTGGTTTTCTTTTGAAATTGTACGAGTCGCTCAATGACATACAAGAATGAGAACGCAGCAGCTCTTTGGGCGTTTATGAAATTTCCTCTGTTCAACAGGACGTGTTTCACGCTTAACTTTCAACCAATGTTTGCAGCCAATTCTTAATTTTTTCAATAAAAACGTAAAGATTTCATGTCTTAAGTTATCTTCATAACTAACATAATCAAAGTGAAGCAATGGTCTAGTAGCGAGACATCGCTAATTGGAAAAAATATTTTAAGTTTCTGGTCCTTAGCCCCAACACACCGATCCGCCTAGGCTAATTTAAAATACAGGAATCTTTCCGAAAATCTTACTGAAAAAGCTGTAGGTACAGTCATTAAAATGTACCAATGACATGGCAATTAAATTAGCCCGAAGAGTGAAGCACCTCTTTCCTGCTTCATACTTATAGATGATGAAATTTTACCGTTCATACGACGCTCATGGGTGTAGCAATTGGTGAGAGGCCAGCGGCTGCAACTCCCCCCCCCCTTTCCCGAGATCTAGTTGGCCCCTCTCGCAAAATAAGACAGATTTTGCTGTAAAAGTACGCGCTTTACCTTCAATTCGATCAATTATTTAGTGAAAACAGCTCCAAATTCCTTCGAGACGACGCAATTTTTCAAAATCACCGCAAGAAGGCCTCTCGGACTCCTCTTCGGAGTTACAAAAATCCCCATACCTCAAGGCCCTCTTGATAAGAAGCCCTTTTGCTCTCCCCGCTGCAAAGTTTCTAATTGAATCAGTGAGAACGAAAACATATCAACTCGAAAAATGAAAATAATCAAGACCCACACAAAACTGCACAATGAGTGTAGAAGTTAGTCTAAGAAAAATATTTTTGATGTCGAAAGACAAGTACTTAAGGACACTTTAAAGGTCCGAGTTTGAACAGATGCTCTTCAATGACCTCTATTAAAATTGATTGTCTTCAATGAAAATTGAGCATTTTCGAGTTACCGAGTTGGTGTGTTATCGTTCTCACTGATTCAATTCTACCCATGACTAACATGATTTTATGTTTAATGATCGCATACTGACATGAATTTTTTTTTCCTTCCTTTCTTTTTTTTCAAGCATGAGGGATTGAAGACACATTATAGTATGTACTTGATCCTTGCCATCATTTTTTCATTATAAATTAAACCGATCGCGATATTCGCTCACTTAGGCAAGCTGTGAAAACTACGTGTAAAGCTTTTCGGTACTCAGCTCAAAGAGAGACGCGGAGTAAAAGTAGGAGCTCACTAAAAAGAAAACTATTTTCAGGTCCTTAGTGGTATCAAGAGAGAACTGAGGCAGGAAAATCACGAACGCCTCGATAAGAGCAACGAATATGGTTTCGTAAGAAAGATGGTAAAAAGCCAGTGTAGGAGGAAGCAAATCGTTACATTAGAAGGGCCCAGGAATTTTGCGACTTAACAATAAATATGCTTACACAGGGTATACCCTCGGCTTCGAATTTGCAGTAAAACTTGTGTATTAGGGACGTGAAGGGGCAGGAGGGGGGATTTCTTAAAGGGAGGAGGATGGAAGGTGAGATGAAGGGAAGTTAAGATCCCAAGGCCGCTGATGCGTGATAGATGTGGGGTTAATTAGACCCCTTCCATCCCACCTCAGCCGCGATTTGACTTCCCCGGTCCGCAGGCAGCGCTATCTGGGAGCACCGGGCGAAAGTACTTTGCGAGGCTTTGAAGAAACGCATAGACAGCATCTTGAGATTTATATTCGAGCCGAGCTGATCAATTCAATTCCCCGGTTTTCTTATAATTATTGACCCTGAACTAAATGGAGGAGCTGTGCATCTGGTCGTGAATATCTTAAGCAAAGCCGAGACGTCTAATTGTCCGCACACCATTTCCTTTCGGCGGTCGTAATTAAATCTGACGCGGGGCCTCCGCCTTCGGAGACAGAAAAGGACAGTCCGAAAACCCCCTGGTCCCTTTACGTCTTCTCCTTCCTTCGCCCTCGTCTTCATTGTCGACAAGAAGTTTCTAAGATTCTATCTTCAAAGCCCATAATTTTATCAGCTCTCGATGAGAAGGAGCCCTGTTTACATTTTCAATTTCATGCCAACATGTTCATCCTACTGTGCATAAGCACATTTCCGCACGCTTCTCGTGTTTGCAATTGAAATTACAGGGTCTTTCAGCACATTAGTTGCTCTATTTTCATCATACCCGAGTAGAATCAAATAAGTTTTGCTCTTGGAGCCATCGTTTTTTAAAAAAGTGACTTTAGTTATTTTAAGACTTCAGCATGTTTTCTGAAGTCCTCATACTCTATGAAAGTCGATTTTAATAGTGGTCAATCTTCGTTTTCAACAAAAATTTTTTTTTGGTCTCTTTTATCACTGGAAGTTAAATGTTTTGTCCGTACCGTAGACCAACTAAACAGGCTTGTTTTTCCATCAATACGTGCAATAATAATACCGTTTTAAGTTTTTTTGCACTCATTGAGCTATATTCTTGTAGAATAATAAAACAAAATACCCTTCAAAGTTTTTACTTTCAAAATTTAGCCCCCAAATTGCTCTAAAGTCCGATTTCTAGAATTTTGCGCCATCATTTTTCTCCTAAGAAAGCCAGAAAATGTATTTAAACGCTTAATTTTAATTAATTTCTTTAGAACTAACTTAGAAGATGTGGTAGACAACTTTTTTAAAGAATTTCTACAGGTATGCTCTTCTTAAAGCTACAAATTGTACAATTTTTTACTGGTCTACGGTACGGACAAACGGGCTACGGTTAGGACGAAGAGGCATTCGTAAATATTACTGTATGCAAGGGCCGAATTATAAAGAACTGAAATTCATTGGGGAATAAACTGCTAAGTTATAGCATAGCTTATAAGTGCCACTTTCATAAATTATTACAGGCAATACAGGTAAAAAGAGTAAGTAAATCAGTTTTTCAAAAATAATGAACTGCTTTTGTTTAAAGTAAACGCATCAAATAATTAGGGACAAATCTTAGAAGCTGAGTTCTTAAAACAAGCTTGACAACGTTAGAACGTTTTAGGTGCACTTTTACAAGAAAAGAAAGAAAACAAAAAGGTAACTTTATCGAAAATGTGGTCACAATCACAAATCACCTTAAATAAATATTTAAAGGACGATAAGAAAAAAATAAGTTAGATATTAACGAGTAAATGTTAAACGAATAAATTGCTATGAACTTCAGACGAAAAAGAGGACTCAAAGTTCTAAAAGAAAAAATGAAAAAAATAAAAAGATGGTGATCTTTATGCAATCATCGAAAAAAAAACCTCCTTCTTCCAAGTCGCGTCGTACTAAAAAAAATACGTCTCTCTCTTTTTTTTTTAATTCCAAATTTTGGTGATAGATAAAATAAAGTAAAGTGGGATGATCTATCAAACAGCGCACCGATTTTTGGATGACTTTCGCATTTTGTCCGTACTTACCGTAGACCCGGCCGCATCGCGCGTGAGCTACGGGCTACTGTACCGGACGGCTACGGACTACGGTACGGACGGCTACGACGCGGACAAATCGTGTGATTATTGGCAACGGTGCTCGGGCATATTCACGCATGTGGTTGAAATTCTGGATTTGAGGTTACGATATCAGAGCGTATCAAAATATACCAAAATTCGAGAGTTTGAAGTGATTTATGCATTAAAAAGGTAGGTATACGGTAAGGACATCCTAGATGGTCGTTAAACCTAGAAACTCATAAAAAACGGTCAAAATTTACCTTTTCATTCCGGTTTTTTCCTCCTCTCGGCTACAACGTGCACGACAGTTACGAAAACACAAAAAAAAGTAAACAAAGTTCTTCGGTGCTCCACTTTAGCGGACGAAATGATGCTGAAAACAGGGGGCTACGGTACAGGACGCGAATTTCGCAGACAAGGCTGCTTGACGCAAAGGCGGTCAATATTTTCACTTATTTGGATGAATATAACTGAAAATAATAAGTTAGGTACAAGTTGAGTGTGAATTTACAGCAGAAGTGGAAGTATTTAGATGCAAGATGATGGTTGTGAAGCGTTAAAGTTGCGCACTTGAGTCGCAGACAGGCTACGGTACAGGACATTTCAGCAGTTTAGGGCCAAAATTCTGATATTAAATGGCAAAAACTGCCTAAAGCGATGTTGGGACCTGATTAAGCGTAAAATTTTGAACAAATTTTAAAAAAAAAGGTCAGATTTTTCCATTTAGAAGGGCTAAAAAGTCGGGAGACATGGTAGAGCAAAACTTATTTGATTCTACTCACCCGTGGTAATTGCTATAGTCGAGGTATTTTGGATGACTATAATTCAAGGGCCATCATCTCTTCAATTATGACATCTACAGAGAAAAAAACCTAGGTACTGAAAACTTGAGATGTTGGTACCACTAGCTTGGGGCCGTTCATAAAATATGTAACGCTAGAGATTTACGTGGCGTGGCGTACTTTACGATAAATCGATTGATCTACCAATGGAGAAGTTGCATGTGTGAAGAATTTGCGATTTGACTGTTGGTTCTTATGTAAAAGTTCGGAAGAAACACGATGGTGCCACTGGTTTTGTCTGAAATCAACTCCCAAGCTCAAAAAAAGCTCTCAAGTTGAGGCCAAAATGGAGGGGACATCCCACGGTATCCTGAGAGTCCACCTCTACATCAAGACAAACTCTCCATGCAAAGATAGGGTGCAAATACATTGACAGTGTTGCCGTGATTTCAGTTCTATAGTCTCCAAATAAGGTGGCAGCCCTGTCAATGTATTTGCTCCCTATCTTTGCATGGAGAGTTTATCTTGATGTAGAGGTGGACTCTCGGGATAGCGTGGGATGTCCCCTCCATTTTGGTCTCAACTTGAGAGCTTTTTTTGAGCTTGGGAATTGATTTCAGAGAAAACCAGTGGCACCATCGTGTTTCTCGCGAACTTTTACATAAGAATCAACAGTCAAATCGCAAATTCTGCACACATGCAATATCTCCATTAAACCTATGAGGGAGAATCATTGTCATGGAATACCTCAACGATCGATTCTACACCATAGCTTCAAATGAGAAAATATCCATAGTAGATGATCACGCTTCGCCACTGGGAGCAACAGTGCCACCTACCGAAAAAGGAGCTGCACAGCGGTGCTACTTCAAACAAATCGAGGAGTGTATAGAAGAGCGTTGCCAGATGTGACGTAAAAATTGCACAAGACTGATGCCTGGTGAAGAAAATGTGTATAATTACACTCCGACATGCGAATAACACGCAGGAATCAGAGCGAGTCTCTGCGTAGGGGCAGGACTGCTTATTGGCTCCTTATTTATCCTGGCTCCCCTGCGAAGTGGCTTTTAATGCTTTAACTGGGTTCAAGAAGGCGTAGACATGATTATGAATTTGATGTGTGCACTCCACCGTGCAAGAGTATTTCATTATTAGTCTCACAATTTTCTGATTCTGCCGCGCCGAGCCCCACTGCGAGCACTCCCAACCTGTGAGCAGGACTTATTATTTCGCATGCATGTTCACAACAGTGCTGCCATTTTACGACCGTAAAATATCCACATATTTACGGCAGTTTTCATCGCTCATCACGAAAAATTCCTCGAAATTGAGCGACGCTGCTTTTTAACGCAAATCGACGGTGTAAGTCGGCAATCACAGAACTCTAATCAGTTTCTGAACTTATCTCACAGCGGGCTGATTATTAAATTTATAGACAACACGAGCTGCGGACGGCTAGCAAAAAACGCGCAGTGGCGCCTACAAACCTACAGGGATACTTCAAGCATTGCGCATTGCGCACCTCCGCTCTGTGTGGATAAACGGAGAAAGTGGAGCGAGCCTACATCGACGGTGTAAGTCGGCAATCACATAACTCGATTTGCGACGTCTCAGACTTCCTGTCACGCTTTATTTTTTCAACGGAAAACTGCTCAGCGGCAATCGTTTAAAACTGCCGTGATTTTTATTCTCTGTGCGAAGAAAATTCTGTGAAAACTTAAAAGAATCATGTTAATTTGTTCGGCTTTAAAAAAATAATATACAGGCGGAAATTTTCGAACACCGCAAAGGAGATACATGGTAGCGGACTTACGCCGTCGAAGTGCCACGATGAACAGGGAATGGGACCACTAGACAAGGTGCGAATGGAAGCATTTTAATGTATGTTTTTCTCAATCAAATATTACTCTAATTTTCAGGAAAAATCGGTTTGATGTCAGCCTGGCGTCATTCTGATTTCAATCTGAAATCAATCATAAGTCCCTCCGATGTCAGTTTTACGTCAATCATATGTCAGTTACATCAGTGTGAAGTCGCGCACCAGGTGCAAAGCATACCGATGCCACTCTGTTATACGGAAAAGGTGAGTCGTAGCTCGTACAATTAGTATGTCTGATCTCAGGTTCAACCTATATTTTTAGTCGTTGTTGCGATATTGTCTTTGCGCGGCAATCATTCCGGTACTCTGAATTATACTGTTTTGTTACTTAGATCAAAATACTTGTTACGACAAAATTAAGAACGTAGTTTCGATTATAAATTTAAATTGAACCATATATGAGGGGCTTGGTGGACAAGGCACATAAAAACAGTCTTAGAAATAATTGAGGTATTCATTAACTCAGTACTATAAAACTAGTTTGAAAGTATATTCTGCGAAAAATTCACAACTAAAATCCAACTTTAAACCATAAAAAAATGTGTTTAAACTTCTTTTCTGCCATAAGGCTCCCCATGTAATTTTGAGGCTTTAAACACGTATTTCTTGAAATAGCAAAAACTGCACTTGTGCGCCTTGTCCTTCAAGCCCCTCATCATATCAGCTGAGAACTTCGCGTGGTAGGAGTCTATTTTTTCATGTTTATGAAACACACTGCCTGGGAATATCGTAATGACACTGACTAAAGTAATGTTATAATGAGCCACTCATACGAGTGAAAACATGCGCAGTTCGATTCATCAGAACACCCTTTATACCGTTTTCTCGATGTTCTACCCACCTTATTACTTTTACATTTTCCTTCTTTCCCTCTGAAAAGAACGATGCAGCGACGCAGATCTCATTATTATACCATGTTTCATTTGTCGGGCTGTCGTATATGCTCCACATGGTTTCACCATTACCAAAGTATTGCTCTCCCCTTGCTGTGCGCAACAATCGCACTCGTTGAGAGATGAGAGCGAGCTCACTCGCTCGGAATGTCACCATTCGCCTAAAACTTTCTTTCGAATCTCCTTCAAACTTCTAGCACAATGAGGGTGTTCTTAATAATTTTTTTTTTTCGTGATTTCTGGATCAATAATGTAACAAAACGGATCATTAGACATCACATCTTGTCCAAAATTTCGGAACGAAATCCCGTGATACTTTTCATATATGATTACAGAGTCAATAAAATGTCATCGATAGATGTGTTCTGCCATGCTGAGGAAAAACGACGTATGAACCTTCAGAGGTTTCCACATCTCCATCAATAAGAAATGAACTAACTGGGAAAACTGTCAACATGTTGCTTCAAATGTTTTCAAACAATGCTGTTCGCAGTTGAATCTAAAATATCTGAAAATTCCAAGGAAAAATAAGCATAACTTTTCTTTAAATTACATGTTTTATCCGGAGATATTTGGCAACTCACGAATGTTCATTCGGCGTTTTTCCTTAGCACGGCAGTGTTGCACTTGTTACGTAATCGTATTTTGATGGTTAAAATTTGTGAATTAACAAAAATTAATATGATCTACTTCGATGCCTTCCATAGTCCAATATTCCTGAAGACTGCCCTTCCAAAAATTGTATATTACGTCATTTACTGCGGTGTAACATACCATGGTTTCTTCCAACCTAATTTCATGGAGTGATACACATATTCGTGCGGGTTCCTTAACTTAAACACGAAGAAAACCTAGGTTGGTAAATCGTGTCTTTTTAAAGAGCGATCTGTATCTCCCTTTATATTAGACGTGAAAACTTAGTGTTTGGAACTGAAATCACCAACTATAACCGGCGCACGCAACTGGCCCATGTAAAAACTTAAAAGCTTTACTGCGTATTTTCAACAACATTGAAAAAAACTTATGAACCTTTAAATGAGTGGGACTAATTTAACAACGTGATGGGATTAAATTGTCACTCAGGGCGTAACGAAATTTCAAGATAAGCTCTGCCGGCCATACCACTCCATGAATCCCAGGATTCACGCAAAAAAGGAGTTTCGTTTACATGAAAGCAATGAAAATACTTAATCCGGAACAACCTGTAGTTATGAAAGGCTCTAAAAGTCATGTGAGTCTGGCCAGAGACCCTTCGAATTCCGCTCCGCGGCACGAATTGAAAATGATCCTGCTACATTGTAGCCGGCTTAATCGTGCTTTGCGATAAATCGAATGATCCACCATTTAAACCCATGGAAAATGATCGATTAAGGGGGTATGCCTTGAAAATCGATTCTTTACCATAGCTTCAAACGGGAAAATATCGATGGTCGACGATCCACGCCTCGCCACCGGTCTAATCCTCACGAGCCGTTAAATACTAATATGACAGACACCGCCGATAATGTGAGACTTTAATCAAACTGATTGGCCGCGTCGGAGTGGGAAGGGCGGGGGGGGGGGGGGGGCGGGCGGAGAAATATTTCAACGCGCGGAATTTGGAGGAACGCAATTTGTGTTTTACGACTGGTGCGAATGGGCCCGTGCAGAGGTTGTTAAGAATCCGGAGCAACTCCGATTTACAATACCCGGAAGGGCAATTTGGGAATGAACCCCGGCTCCTTAGCGGAATTGACGGAGCCCCCCCCCCCCCTCCCTCCCGGCCCGCGGACGACGCGCTGTCCTTTGAGCCCTTTGACTCCACTTCCCCTCCTCCTCCCGCATGGCCCGGTCCCGCATAGCAGGATTGTAAATTGTCTATCGGAAGGAAGCATATTAGTCTGATAAGGAAGCGTAAGAATCCTTATCTTGAATATCAACTTGTGTTCGGAGTTTTTTCTTTTTTTTACGGGCACGGACAATGCACCAAAACTACCACTAGACAAGGTCCGAATGAGATATTTGCACGCGATTTTTGTATTGCTCCATCTGAGAGTACTTAAAAAGCTGATTTCGTAGTATTTTTTACACTTCTGTTCTGATCCTCCGATGTATGCCAGACGGCAATTTCCGGGGCCGCAAACGGATCTTAAACCTTCCTCTTCAAGGAAGGACTGCCCTTAAAAACTAGCCTCTTATCTCTATTCTCTTGTTCTTTTCTATTTTTTCTTTTGAGGCCTCAGTCCCTATGTCTTTACTTTTTTTATTATAAATTATGTTTTCATTCATTGCATGAACAGAATTTTTTGTACTAAAGTTTTATGCGGCAAATAAACAAAAAAAAAAAACTTCTGTTCTGATATTGAATAAAGTATAGAAATAGATTTTAAAGTGTGAAAACGCACCGCCTAGTGACCTCATCTAGAGGAATTCCCCATTTAAACACACGCACATTAACAAATTAAACAGCGGAAACAAAAGTTGAGCTGTTTGTCGACTTTACACAAAAACTTTATTTCTTTACTCAGCCTACGGGTCGAAAAATTGTAATAATAAATCACTCAGGATAATTAATTTAAATGCATAGGTCAGGAACCCTTTTGGGCCCTAAGAGCTCAATGACTTAACCTCAAAATTACCGACATGCTCGTCCTCTCCCCGCAGTAGATGATAGTTTTTTGCGAGTAAGAAATTTGAATTTATGCATTGAAAAACGTTGATATCTTGGCCAACAGTTATTTTCAATTATTTCCATTGAAAATCATGTTCTACGTGAATGCTTAAATTCGCACCCTGTCTGGCTGTTCATTTTTAAGTCTGCGGATTTCTTTAATTTATTTCATGAATCATTGAGGCAAGCTCATCTTTAGAAATAAACAAAAAAATCCGAATTCTACTTGTAGGGGCGGCCAACAAGCCCACGCTCACGGGGATGAAGATCATATAATCCTTAAAACTTGTTACCGAATCGGAGTCATTGAAAGTCTGCTGCCTAGGCTGACAATTAAACCCGAAGGTTTGACTCAAATATTGATCCCACGTAATTCAAGTCTGGGGTATTTGATTTATCGCCGTTGAGATTTTGGAAAATTCAGAACTGGCACTCCATTGAGAATAAATCGCTCTCTGTTGGAAACGATACCCCCAACCCCCAGCCCCTTCAGCATTCTCTGACATGGCTCAGTTTCGAGTTTTCACGATTTTCCCGAAATCGAAAAGTTATTATAACCTTAGATAGACCATCTATAAATTATACGAGTTTCATACTCTTGAGTACGTGATGTACGCCGATTGTTTATCAATAGTTGGTTAATTTGCTGGCTTCGCTGATGGTATAAGATCTTGTCGAGACGGGGCACTTTTAATATCTTCCATATGCGTTTAAGCTAATGTACAGGGAAAGTTCCGTCAAAATATTCCATAACCATTTGATAATAAAACTAAAAAATAAAGCTTATTATAATCTAAAAGAATTTTTTGAGGAACCTGTATAATTTCATTTTGCTTAAATCGTTGTAATTGTTGTATAAATTGTAAATTTGACTTGTGCCAGAGCTGTTTACTATAGGCTGTATGCATCGATAAATTCTATCTATCCATCTATACCTGCTGCTTCTCGACGGTAATCTTTTTTTTATTTTATACAAAAATACATTTTTTGTACCTTGCCTGTCATTCCTCATGAATTTTCTACCGCTGGGCTGGACATACTTCCGTCCCCTTTGTTATCTGTTTTTCGTTGGGAAGTGGCGCCAAAATATTTAGTGAGCCTAATAAGTAATTTCAAATTCTTGCATTCGTGGAAATTAAGGAATGCATTTAGATCGTAGGCACATAACCGCAAATTTAAACGATGACGACTTACCTGAAAAAGTCCGCTTACCAGATACCTCACGTCCTTTCGCGAGCAAACGAGAAGTCGACGAAGGATTTTCTGTGTGGATTTAAAGCCGTATGAAGTCGGTATAAAGAGAGTGGAACTTATCTCTGAGTCGGTCTCAGGGATTCTCTCTTTCTTTTTACAAGATAAATGAGTTTCTGGAGTTTCTTCTCCGAAAATCGCATGATCAATTCGTGCAAATACGCACTAGTAATACATTTACATTCTCGGGGCGGTTTGACAGGAGTCGCCGCGTTGGTAAACACGGCTTTTAAAACTCACTTCCGAAAATGAAAAGAGTCTTTGCTCTTCAAAACATCCGATAAATTTGCGTTACTCCCTCATCTCCTCATTCCATACATTTACACGAGTGACAAAGTCCTTCGTGCACCTTTAAAAACGTTAGTTCTGCTTTGAAACCCCCAGAAATTCTTTGATTTTCCAATCTCTTCCCCGTTCGTGGTGCTTGGATGTTTTGAATATAACCTCTCACAGCCGCTCTCCATCTGTCTCTACGTTTGCAGTCTCTTTCGACAAGCTTTTAAAACCACTTAATTTTTGAGCAAAGTCCAACCCTGGTTAACACTAACCTTTCGAGTTATGATAAGACCGGATAAATATGTCTGGCAATATTTATGTTAATAATTACAATATTCATGACGCTCAAGTAAAACTATCATTGCGCATACTTTCAATAGGTCATCAAATTTTACAAAGTAAGCATAATGGGTCTGATGTACGCAAGAGATGCAGTCAAGTAAATAGGCTCATTACGCGTAAACTTGCGCAAAAATGAAGATAAGCCCATCAAAAAAGTATAAAATCAACTCAGCAGCGAGCAATGTTTATAGCTGCTTTTTAAATTTGCCCGCGTCCGTGAGAAATTTTTCACAGTCGCCGATTACCAGGTTTGTTCTTGCACTCACAGCTACCCAGAAGCTGAGGAGTTTCTCTGACGCTATGTAATAGAATAACTTCTTGTAAGTTCACATTAGGCAAGGAGTGGGGGCTTAATTTAAAATTCGCGACTTTGCAAGAAATTTGGCAACATCGGATTATCCACAAGCTGTTCTTTTTGCAGCATGACTGCCTATAGTGCCCTAAAAGAGATGAAGAGCCGAGAAACTTCTATTGGTCGAAGTTGTAGTATGTAGAAATAGTTTGTACCAATTCACGATTGGGGCGCCTTCAATTTGAGTGATACTTCCACCTCCGCCGGAGAGTTAGTTTAGTTGCGTGACCTAACTTGACCCAACCTGACACTCTGGCGATCGGTTTCCGAGCTTCAAAACCGATCAGAACCATTCAACTTGGGCATATTCAATTAATGCAAGGACAAAAGTTGTTCAAACGTTCCAGAATTAATTATATGTGTTATTTTCTACGAGAAAACTCATCAAATTATTTTTCTCGAAGTTTTCCGTGAATTTTTGTCACTTTGTGAGTTTGGTAGGTAAGTACTATCTCGGCACCGGTTAGATCGATTTTTGTGGAACATGAGGTATCGGGGGTATTTACGACATGCAACTCGAATTATAAAATCAGAAGTATTTTTAGTGATAGTGTGAAGAAATGCGAATAATACATTTTTGGATTTTGTGTGGAGAGGGTCAAATAATCCTGGTACTGCCCCTCTCCCTTGTAAAGCAGGCTCATAATACATCCCCGTTAGAGCCTTATGTAATTTTTGAACGCTCCAACGCGGGATGGGCATATTCACTTCCAGTAGATTTGGATCGAACTTAGTAAAAGGCAACCAATGCGATTACAATGATACATAACCATGCATCTTTTTAAAAGAAGAAGAAAAAAATGCCTCGAATAGCAAACAATGGAGTTTCAACACATCATTTTGAAGAGCCCAGTCATATCAAGGTCGTTATTGGCCGAGGGTAAGTAAATTGATTTTGAAAATAATAAGGAAATTAATACATTCATCGGGTTCAAGGAAAGATACTTCTGGGAAAGCCAATAAATCGCTTTAGGTTACGTTTGTCATATTGGATTTAAAATTTGTGAAAATTTGACTAAAAATTCGAGTTGCATGTCATAAATACCCTCGATACCTCATGTTCCACAAAAATCGATCCAACCGGTGGCGATAGCACTTACCTACCAAACTCACAAAGTGACAAAAATTCACGGAGAACTTTGAGAAAAATAATTTGATGAGTTTTCTCGTAGAAAATAACACATATAATTAATTCTGGAACGTTTGAACAACTTTTGTCCTTGTATTAATTGAGTATGCCCAAGTTGAATGGTTCTGATCAGTTTTGAAGCTCGGAAACCGATCGCTAGAGTGTCAGGTTGGGTCAAGTTAGGTCACGCAACTAAACTAACTCTCCGGCGGAGGTGGAAGTATCACTCAAATTGAAGGCGCCCCAATCGTGAATTGATACAAACTGTTTCTACATATTACAACTTCGACCAATAGAAGTTTCTCGGCTCTTTATCTCTTTTGGTGCACTATAGGCAGTCATGCTGCAGAAAGAACAGCCTGTGGATGATCCGATGTTGCCAAATTTCTTTCAAAGTCGCGGATTTTAAATTAAGCCCCCCTACTGATTGCCTGATGTGAACTTAGAAGTTATTCTATTACATAGCGTCGGAGAAACTTAAATAATTTTCATTATGCAAATTTTAGGTATTCTGCGTGAAATTTCAAATTGGAAACATGTATCAGAACGCCCACAATTTGTGTCTTGTTTAGTGGTTCGTCTAATTTTTCTGGATTTGGGTCGGTTTCGAATTAGATTTTATTTATTAATGCTATTATTGTTAGCGCGTCTGTTTCAACTTGGACCTTCAAAGTGTCCATAATTACTCGTTTTTTGGCAGCAAAAATCTTTTCTCTTAACTAACTTCTTCACCTCCCTCTTCTGTCTTGATTATTTTCATTTTTCCGAGTTGACGTGTTTTTGTTCTCGCTGATTCATTCATGAACGCACCCTATCCTGGCTTCGAAGAGGAGTTCCGATAAATCGAAGTAGGTATTTCCGTGTTCGGAGGGGCAGTAAATCGCGGAATATAATCTCGCCCCCTCGGAATAAATCCATTGTCACTTCCGATGTGGCAATAATTTCGGGGGGCGAGGAAGTTTGGACGCGGGACCGACTCGGTCTGAGATGCACAAGCAGGACGCGCCGAGGGCGGGGGTGGGGTTAGGGGGGGGGGGGCGAGTTCGGGAGGAGTTGGGCGCGGGTGAGAAGGAGAAGAAGACCATAAATCTAAGAGACTAAGGAGCCGGTCGGTGGTGCTCCAGCTTGGCCTCCAATAAATAATGACAACAATACCGGACCCATCTGCGTGTCCCTAATAACCAGTCATTAGTGAATAGCGACCCACTGTATTAATTGCTACTCAAGCATGTGCTTTGCATGTCTTTAGATTGAATTCATTACTCAATTGTATTAACCGTGGACTCGGGCTATTATCGGAGCCGATCTCAAGATTACTCGCAAGACGCCGGGTTTTGCGTCTTAATCTTCGTCTCGTATGTGGCCCCTATGTCGTCCTCACCCCCCCCCCCCTTTTCCGAGCGCGCCTTAGCGTCCGCGGACACGTGACGGAAATCTTGAAATATGCGCGCCTTATTCCTCGTCAGCCCTCGTTCTTGGTCCCTCGGAGTAATTACTAATTAGTCTCAAAGCTTTGCCGAAACGGCGAGCCGGGAGTCGCCCCAGTTTCCTCCGCTCTCGCTTTCTTTCACCCTAACGATGAAAATTTTCCTTCCGATCTCATGGTTCATTCAAAGTCTGGCAACACTGCTAATCGAGGGCTGAAGAATAACGTCTAACTGATCATTTTGGCAAAAAAAGAGTTAGCTACTTTGCCGCATTCGACAATATAAAAAACGCGAGCTGATTAGTTTGTTCCCAATCTGTGGGGGACGCTTCAATAACGCTGTAATGTTCGAAAACAAAAGCAAATCCAACCTAAAATTTACAAAAATAGCGGAGTTTTCTCTTTATTCTGCAAAATATGCTCAGTTTGCAGATGGGCGGTATTGTCCGTCAGCCATCGTAATAGCGATGGAGAATTTGCAAGCAATTTTTTTATTGCTTCATCTGAGAGTGCTTAAAGAGCTGATTTCACAGTATTTTTAATAATTTTTCTCTTATATGGAGAATAGTATAAAAGTAGATTTAAAAGTGAACAAATGCACCGCTTAGTGACGTCATCTGGCGGCATTTAAACGCATGTATTTTAGCAGATTGGAATATTTTGTCACATCTTCTCCAATGATTATTCACTTCATGAACCAAGGGTATCCTCGTGTTCAGTTCACTCGGTAGTTTCCACTTAAACACGAAATTCATCAAATTTCAGACATCTGCGAATTCTCTACTTAGGATAATGTTAATGATTTAATAAATAAAATCGAATTCAAAACCGACTCAAATCCAAAAAAAAAAATTAGACGAACCACTAAACAAGACACAAATTGTGGGCGTTCTGATACATGTTCCCAATTTGAAATTTCACGCAGAATACCTACAAATCGCGTAACGAAAATTATTTAAATGGAATTCCAACCAAGATATTAACGTTTTTAACTGACACTAGTCACGAAAAATTTGAAAACCTCGCTCACGAGGAAAAAAAGAGTCCCCGCGAATTGAATCAAGCACTACAACAGTTTCGGCAGGCATCTCAACAAGTAGTGTCCCTTCCCCAGCCTGTTATGTGTTGTTTGAAGTGTGAACAACCTGCAGTAGCTGAGCCGAGGCGTCTGTATTGAAGTTGTCTTATTTTTAAACTACGGAGACTGTCATAGCGTGCGATTTCGTTATGATTTTTTTTTGAGCAAAAAGTTCAAATTCATGCATCGAAAAATGTTAAAACCTTGGTTAAGGGTTACTTCCAGTAATTTTTGTTGCAAAAATCGTGTTTTTGTGAAATTTTGATGAGAAAACATTCGCACGTTGCCTAGAATAAATAGTTAAATTTCAGAAATGAGTCGTTTTCGAACACTAAGATAAAAATGTGCATTAAAGAAAAATAAAATCCATTAATCTTTCTCCATTTTGCTTATTTCGATCAAATTTAGGGTTTAGTTGATACTACTTTTACCGAACTAGGCAGTAGGCATAGGCGCACGTGCGCAACTTGGATATATTTTCCTAAAGAACGGCTAAAAGTGTTCATAATGAAACTACATCCAAAGAGTCACTAACACTGAGGAATTCGATGGGATTATTTTTTTATTATATTCCTCGTTTCATTGAATTCTAGACATTTTCGCGTTTTTCAGGCGCCGATTCAAACCCTAATCCTTTCAAGGTCTAATCTCCGGAGAGAATTCCTCTGAAAAAAAAGGAAAATCAAAAAAGGAAGCAAATGCCACGTTATGTCGTTCTCTGGAGCTCGACGATTCAAATGAAGCGCTATTATCATGAACTAACGTATTCCCGTCAACATCACAAAAGTGCCGAACGCTTCAACCCTAATGAAACCACTATTTTAACTCGTTGGTGCGTGTTGCATCACTCGGCCAATGAAGGCGCGCTGAGTTCCGTTCCATTGCAACGACCTTTGATCGGTAAATGCGCTCGGTTTGCAGTGATTTTAAATGAAAGAACACCAATATTTTGAAATGTTGCTTAAATTTGCTTTGAGACTTGATTTTGGTGCACCGATTGATTTTAGGATATAGTATGGA
Source organism: Bemisia tabaci (assembly GCF_918797505.1). NCBI lineage: Eukaryota > Metazoa > Arthropoda > Insecta > Hemiptera > Aleyrodidae > Bemisia > Bemisia tabaci. The sequence continues at coordinate 31,072,568 of NC_092793.1, forward strand.
ATTATGTTCAAAGGACAGGGCGGTATTTTTGGCCGCCCTACGCATTTGCACTAAATTCTCAAGATTCAAACCTGACGTTTGTTGCAGAATCTCATTTTCTTTATCTCGTGATTTTTTCTTTTCTTTTGCGAGCATACAATGACAATTCAACAACTATGTATTTTTAAAGATGAATTCATTCCAAATCTTCCACCATGATAATGAATGGAACTTCTTGGTTTTCCCCCCGCGAAATGATGTGGGCCCACTGTCATTTTACCACCTTGTTACGTACATTATAAGTTAAGTGTAGGTTTAAAATAAAAGCAAGTAAGTATCTTCAACACCTCACCATTCTTATATTATGCGTCCGATTTGAACGAAAGTGTGGAATGTAATGTGCCTCAAGAGAACTGGGTTACTGAATCAGCTGAGTGAGATCTGATCGTTTACCGATGAGAGTGCAAGTTTTCTATTCAAGTGCAAAGCGAGTGAAGGGGAAAGTGTTGGAGCATTGCATGAGTTGTGACTTCAACAAAATTTACAACTAAAGGTTATTACTTTCTCTCTTAAACTTTCGAACTTCCAGGGAAGAAGTTACTTACTTCATACAAAACTTATCAAGTTCAGCACGAGATTGGCGCTCAACTTTCGCCAATGATGCAACTATTTCCGATAGAGGAACCGTCTTGAGCTGTTCGTCCAACGGATTTAGATACAAGTATTGTGTGCTGATCTCACAGTCAATTATACATATTATTCGTTGCCGTAAATCATCAATTTCATCTTGATGTTAATTTGATCGTTCTTTTCCAAAGTTGATGAAAGTTTACCGTGTTCGTCGAAATGCAAGGGTGAGGATCCAGAGGTGTAAAGTATTCTACACATACCTTCATATTTTTTAAAAATGCCTCGCTGCTTTTCTGCAACGCGTTGAGTTTTTACAGAATGATCAATGCAACGCGCTTGCTAAAATGGTGCCACATTTTTCAATACACTGTGTATCCAAACAAAATAAAAATAGGAGCACCAACTGAAAGAGAAGAGCGGACAACAAACTTTATTTGTCCTGAAAATTTTCAGGGCAAACATTTTTTCACTATCATCTGGAGGATAAAGTTGAATTTCGCAAATTAAGGTTGTCTCTCCTCAATAATCTGCTTATCATTAATTATAATTAGAGAGATTGGATGGATACTAAATTGTCCTATATAAAACACTTTGTTTAAAAAAAAAAATAAAACAATAATAAATAAAGAACTACGAAATTGTAATACCGCGACGAGATAAGCATTATTTTCCTAAAAAGGCACGTTCATTGCAGTTTAATGATCAAAATGAATATAGGTAACCCATTATTTTTTAAGAGACCTTTGAAAACTTATCAATAATTGAAGTACATATTGTTTTGCATGTTTTTTCTTAAACATTTCATAAATAAACTTTACGCAGCATGACTGGCTATAGTGCACTAAAAGTTGAAGAGCCGAGAAAGTTCTAAAGTTTTAGTATGTATAAATAGTTCGTACCAATTCAGAATTGGGGCGCCTTCAAATCGAGTGATACTTCCACCTCCGCCGGAGAGTTAGTTTAGTTGCGTGACCTAACTTGACCCAACCTGGCACTCTATCGATCGGTTTCCGAGCTTCAAAACCGATCACAATCATTAAACTTGGGCATATTCAATTAATGCAAGGAGAAAAGTTTTTCAAACGTTCCGGAATTAATTATATGTGTTATTTTCCAAGAGAAAACTCATCATATTGTTTTCCTCCAATAACGAGAAAGTGAGAGTAAATTCGGCAGCATTTTCAAATTGAAAATTTGATATGTTGACTAAATTTGACTCGAATTTCGTCATTCGAGGTTTCCAATGTAAGTAAAATAAGATATTTTCATTTTTCAGGAGTTAATTTCTGGAATGTTCATGGTATTATCCTTTCAATAGCAAATTTTGACTCGAAAACATGTAAATCAGTACTTTAAATAATACAAACCGTCTAGCTCTTTTACGTAAGAACTTTGGCAGAAATTAAAGGGCATTGATAAATGCACATTAAGTCAATTCTGCTCGATAATCATTCATTGATGTAAAGAAATGACATGTCTCTGCTCACAAGACATAGCTAGAAATTAAGCACCACAACAAATATGTTCTCATCAATTTTTTACGGAGATCGTAATGAACTGATTGAAAATTTCTAAATTTAACTTTTGAAGAGGAATAAGTATTTTTCTTGTTCCGAAATTCAACTTTTCTGCTCGTTAAAAATCAAGAGATACTCGTTTCGTTGAACACCACTAGCGGCATAGTGCACTTCACGGTAGAATAGTCCTTTCAGTATGCTGACTGTTTGCCGACAAGTTGGATGAAGAAAAAAGAAAATTTAGAGAAAGGGAACTGTAATTACTTGTCAGAAGATAATATTATTTTCATTTACTGATTTGGCCCACGAAGATTTTGGTTTTTTGCGCGGTTTGAAAATTTTAACTGGCTGATTTTTAAGTCAGAATTAAAACTAATCTCTCATTCACGAGGTAATTTTGCATTCGTGCAACTCGCAGCAACGTACTTTTCATGAACGTTCTATGGGAAAGTAAGTCTTGTGATGCTTAAAGTTCGACCCTACGAGGCAGTCTGCTCCTAAAATTCCGCATCTAGTGCTGCTCTCACGCGGAGTTTTCCAAGACTCCTAGCAGATACCAGCTTAAGAAGTTTTCTTATTTCGCCCGTAGATGGCGTATGAATGCGTTCGTGTGCTTTGCGCTACAATGATCTCAGCGGTCGGCGTGTGGACGATACTGCTCATTCGATGTGAAAATGACTGCATGAATCTTTTGTCAAAGTCAATGTCAAATTATGTCAATATCAGATACTTGCAATTAGACCTTTTAATGTGCATACAGGTAAATGATATGATAGGTAGCTAAAGTGGCTACATATTTTTCCCTATAAAATTCATAAGCCGTGCAATTCGTGCATGTTATTTAAAATTGCAGAATTTTATCTTCAGCTATAAAAACAAGGCACTCACTTGCTTCTCGTTACACATTAGCGCAGTATGTAGATGACCAAAGTGTAAAACCACGTAACTTTTTTTGCCACGTAGCAGACTTCCTGTCATACCAGTGGCGTGAAAGCACGCCAGTGGCGTGGCGTACTTTGCGATACATCGAATGATCTGTCATTTAAACCCATGGAAAAGGGTCGGTAAATGGGGTGTTCGCAACGAACACCTTAATAATCGATTCTATATCATAGCTTCAAATGGAGAAATATCGATAATTGATCATTCACGCCACGCCACCGTTGCCATACTTTATTCTTTTTTTTTACTGATTGACGATTGATCTATTACCAGGTGGAGAATTTTGAGAACCGAGCATCTAGACAGTGTTGACGATTTATTGGTGCTCAACACTTTTCAGGCATGCATATCATAAGACCAACTTACCTTGTGGACGAATGGGGGAAGAAAGTGCTTGAAAGGCATGATGCTAGGAGCAGGAGGCAGATGTGAGGGTGACAGGGAGCAGCGATTTTTCTTGGGGGTAGAAGGCACATACGGCAGTTCTAAGAGGTGACGAATCGTGTAACTGTGTCCGGACATCCTGTAAACAAGCAAATTCTGTTAGAGAGGCCAGAGCTGCGAGCAATTTTTTTTAAAAATATATGAATGTTGCAGATTGGCGCCTAATTATGTTCAGTCAGTTGTTGTGCATTAAGCTCAGGCCCGATTTTATCACCTTCTAATCCCTTTATAGTGGACTTGAAGCACAAAAAAAAATGCGACGAAAATGTACCCGAAAACGGTTTGCAGGGGGTAAGTCGATGGTACGCGTAGAGTGTGGACTTAAAATCGCGAAAAATCAAAATCTTGGCTGATCCCAATTTCGAGGTATCGCAGCTTGAAATTTTCATTTTAAATGCAAGTTTTTCATTGATTTTGGTCCACTATTTTCTTTATTTGCTCATTAAATCAGTGTTGATCGGTTCACGTTTTTATTTCTCGTTCGATTCATGTCGATCGAATACATACCCTCTCGCTCTATTCGACTACCTATCATACTCTTTTGTTTTAACCGAAAAATTAGCCCTCTGCTGCGTCTGCAGCAATTGTTATTACGAATATGTTGTGCGTGCTGATTTTAGCACGTTACATACTTGACGTTTTATGTGTGAAAGCAATTTGCCTTCAGCTGCGTCTGCAGCAATTGTTGTTACGAATATGTTGTGCGTGCTAATTTTAGCTCATTACATATTCGACTGTCCGAAAGCGTTTAATGTGTGTACGTAGAGCACCCTGTTAGAGAAAAACAGAGGTGAGATTGAATAAATTGCTCAACCCCTACTTCGTTCGTTCTCCGACAGATTGCACTACTTGCGCACATAATACGTACTTAGAGAGTCGACTATGTAATGAGCTAAAATCAGTACGCACAATATATTCGTAATAAAAATTGCTGCAGACGGAGCAGAAGGCGAATTGTTTAGTTAAAAAAAGAGTATATTGGAAGTCTGCATGTATGGCGAGGATATGTATTCGATCGACATGAATCGAACGAAAAATAAAATCGTGAACCGATTAACACCGATTCAATGGACAAATAAATAAAAAAGCGGATGAAAATCAGCAGAAAACATGCATTTACGATGAAAATTTTTAATTGCGAAATCTCGAAAGTAGGATCAGCCAAGATTTTGATTTTTCACGATTTAAGTCCGCACATACCATAGACTCACCCCCGTCCTTTTTTTTTTATTTTATTTTACTTCAAGTCCACCGTGTCTTGGTGAAATGTATTGGGTACTTGAAAGGCTATTAAAAATTAACCAGCTAGTAGTTCCAAAATTTCCCACCAAAGTAAATAAATAGTCCTATCCGAACCTTAAAATTCAGTATTCAAACCGAAGAATCCCCCAAAATAGCATGTAAATTTTTACTTTGTTAGAAGGTTGCAAATGTATGAAAGTAGTTTGACGCAAGTGGAAAGGGTTTTGAGTTAGAGAGGGTTGGTAATAAATGAAAAGATAAAGAAGAAAATTAGGCTAAATAGCTAATTTATTGACATTAGATTTGTAAAACCAAACGAACTAGCACGCATGTGCAGTGGTTGTAGTGTATACCTGGAAAATAAAAAAAGATCGCAGTTAAGAGATGGTGAAACCGGGCCACAGTCCAAATATTCTTTGTAAGATTTACCTCCAAAAACAAACTATAAAGACGCCCATCGATGCTAATACTGGTGACGCTACGAAAGGAATTCACCATGATACTGAACTGAATCCAAACAATTACAATTTGGCATACCTATCCTCTTTCAGTGCTAACTATGAGAATAAATCTATATATATTGCTTTTCTGTGACGTAAAACTAATACTGCCGTGCTAAGGAAGAACGCCGTATGAGCCTTCAAATGTTGCCAAGTTTCCTCCGGTAAAAACTGAATTTCCGAAAAAAATTGTGAATATTACTTTCCAAAACTTTTAAACAAATTTGCACGCAATTTAATCTAAAATATCTAAAAATTTCAAGGAAAAATATGCATGTTTCATCAAGGGAAATTTGGCAACTCTCGAATGTTCGTACGGCGTTCTTCCTTAGCACGGCAGAATAGTGCTAACTGCCGTGTTACGGAAAAAAGGCCGCATGAATCTTCAAACGTCGCAATTCCCCATCATTAAAATCTAAATTTCCTGAAAAACATGGGTATTTTTGAAAAGAATTGAGAACTTATGAAAAATATGGGAAATGAATACTTTATGATGGAGAAGTTGGCGGCCTTCAAATTCTCAAACAGCGTTTTTCCGTGGCAAAGCAGCATACTACCGCGCTGAGGAAGAACGCAGTGTGAACCATCGTGCGTTACCAAATTTCTTTCAGTAAAATACGAATTTTCAAGAAAACTTGTGAAAATCTTCCGTCCAATTTTCCAGATAATTTTCCTCGCAATGTGATCTAAAGTATTAGAAAATTTCTAGTATAAATATTCATTATTTGTCTCAAAAATTAATGGTTCAAGAAGGGAAATTTGGCAGCTCTCAGATGTTCCTACGGCGCTTTTTCTTAACTTGGCAGCATAGCCGTGAGATACATTTTACTACTGAGAATGATCGCGAAGGAAAAATAAATGAGTCAATTACTCTAGGGTTTGATTGGATAATGACTAATGAGGAGTGATGAGGAGGCACCTTCAGAGAATGTACTCATTTCATAAAGACGTAATGACAGCATTGTTTCCTGCAACCAAGTCACTCACGGCTCCAAACAACAGAAAACTGTCTCTCTTACTCTCACGTATGACCTCTATGTGTTGTTGTCTCACTTTCATACCTTGAATCGTGAAATATGCAGGGGTCTGTTATCAATTTTTTTGCGCAGATTTGGACTTCTTTTGCAGTTTTACATATGCATCAATCAAAATATCCAATTTATTACATGTTGCTTCCTAAAATTAGATTTTAGAAGGAGATAACCACACAATACATCGAGGTCAAGGGAAAGCAAGTGAAAAAGATGCAGTTAGATAGCTATATGACACGAGCTCAAAGTCACTTTGATTGCCATCGATGAAGGCATCATCAGCGGTGTCCGTTGAGTTCTTTGACGTATGACTACCCTGGTAAAAATTAGTGATAGGAGCTGCGTTTCAAAATACCATAGGAGTTCTTATAGCCGACTAAAGAAGGCTATTGAAAATCATATAGCTGGCTGTAGTAAGCGGAGCAAATCATATAGCCGGGCTATACGAAGCTATAAAAAAGTATACAGTCGGGCTATAGTTCCTATCGCCGGGCTTTACACTTTATCGCCATTGGCTATAAAAGGCTATAAGAAATTGTGTAGAAATTCGTGTGCTTTGGAAATCATTAAGTTTGCTACAGAACTACCTTAATATTTACAAAACACACATTATATTTTCCTTTAAAACATATTTTTTTTTTCATCAATTAAAATGAGAATAATCCATCCAGAGTGGGCAAACATTTCAAAATCATGAGTTGAAAAACGCTGACTACGCGAGACTAAATATAAGAGCCTCGCCTAACACAAAGCGGAGCGGCGACGCACTGGCGCCTACAAACCTAACAGGGATACTTCACGCATTGCGCAATGCGTGAAGTATCCCTGTTAGGTTTGTAGGCGCCGCGCTGGTGCGCGTTGCGCAATGCGTGAAGTATCCCTGTTAGGTTTGTAGGCGCTGCGCTGGTGCGCGTTTCGCGCTCGCCGAGTCGCCGGTCGGCCGCCGTGCAAACTATTTCACAAAAGTGTTGCATAGTATCATAGGATTTTGAACGCACTCCAACTTGTTAAGAATGACAGGCATCCTTTAAGAGTACGGAGCTTTCCTCGCAAAATAAATCAAGATACTACGGCACAAAAAGAGAGCGGCAATCCAAAAACTAGTTTTAGACCAATGAAACCAAGGCGGAAAAATACGTAGTTATGCATAGCGGAGGACGACGTCACACGCCGTGTTTCTCAATGGAGCGATATCACTGCTCGTAACATCACTGCAATTGGACGCATAGGTCTATAGTATTTTGGAACACACATTCTACTGCCAATTTTTACCAGGATAAACGAGTCCATTCGTCGTGGAGTAGAAAGTCTATAAAGTTCAATGAAAATGTTTTCATTTTAATTTTAAGGATATCATTTGTTCGTTTCAGCTATTTTTAGAGCTTTATTGGTTTTCTACATGGGCCCTCAAGAATTCCTGATGAGAGGCACTCCCAAATCAGAAAAACTTGTGAGTCTGCTAATTGATTTCCCTAATTTATTTGTATGCCTCAAAAAATAGGTTGGATACTTAGCAGAAAACGCAGGTTTTGGTCATTCAGAAAATTAACTTATTATTCAAGTAAAAAACAAGAGAATCTGTATATCAATTAGCACGACCGATAACTAAGCGAAATTAAATAAAACTGGTATTTTCCCCCTTTAATACGCTTTTGAGACTCTTATTTTAAATGCATGTGAGTGAATTATTCCCTCCTCAAAAGAGAATTGAAACATCAACGTTAACGACGCAATGCGATGTAATAAAGTCTTGTTTTGTGGCTGAGTTACATTGTCTTCTTGAAGATTCGATTCGCAAGGAACTGTGATTAAGAACGTTAAAAGTTATAAAAACAAGTCAACTTAAGCCATGAGTGATAAAATTCAACTTGACAGGGAAGTAAAGAAAGCGAATAGAGCAGAGGGGTAGAGGGAGCACTTCAACGAGTGTGCGGAAGGAAAGGGGCAAAGAGGTGTGGGGGAGGGTGGAGGGGGAGAGAGAGGTGGGAGAGAAGGAAAGAGGCAAAACGAGGGAGCTGGAATCCAACTGAGGAGCATTTCAAAATTTCAGGGCGGTGAGATGGAAAAGTAGTGCAAATCGGGAGAGAGACGGAAAACTGGGTGAAAGTTATTAGGGGGAAGTAAAAGACGGAAGAAACAATGCCGACTTTCCCCTCAAAATAGAAGGAAGTCACAAAGAGAATCATACGTAATGAAACAAGATAGTCTTGCAAAGTTAAGTCGAGTTGCAGTGTTGATGTTCTCCGGGGGAGGGTACGAAAGCAAAAAATCCAGCAATGGAAGGATTTTCCGTTTTTCCCACGTTCCTTGCTTAAATATGTAAAAATATTAGCCTGACAAGTTAGTCGATTACATTTCTCCGAGTTGATTTCTTCGTTCGCGTTCCGTTTACCGCCCCCGCCCCCCGCGACCCCACCCTCCCTCGCCTCCCACATTCATCTCTCAATTCCCGACCTACCCTCACTTTCCCCTCCTCTGTTTTTGTTTGCATCAAAACCTACATCTACTTTTTTCGTCTTGCCTCCTTTATCCGCACCGCGACGCGAAAACTCCTGCGCGCCCTGGTTTCTTTAATGAAATACGAAGCTTCGCATTTCATCCTTCATCACAGATTGTGTTCCATTTCTTGAAGCATTGGATAAATCTACGCTCTTCATAACTTTTTTTTCGGGGACAGTTATTCGGAAGAAGTTCCTCTTTTTCACCAATCTCGCTTATCTGTTTCCAATACAGAGCGTTTCACCTGGTAAAAAGACTATTGAAAGGCACTAATTTTACGAATGTCGAACATTCTATTTAGATATCGATTAATTCTTGCTGTGAACATTTTGAGCGATTGTGTGTTTGGTTATAGGTCCGATTCGATAAAATGGATATAATCCTTTTTCATTCCTGAGTTACGAATTGGATCCAAAGGAACTCATGACCTTTGATTGCATTCAATAAGAATAAGCCAATAGTTTGGCCAATATCTGTAACTTTTTCGAGTCATCGCATAACGTTAACTAAGGCTAAAATCAAACTAAAAAACTCAAATTCGCTTACGTCTAATTGCCAGACTAGTTTCGGGAGCCTCAATCGTCTCCCATCTTCAGTGGTTGTTGACTGATTCGGAATTCGTGGTCGTATCGCATGCATGTGGCCGAACTTTGGACTCCAATGCTCGGAACAGGATGTTGTCTAGTCCGTCCAAATCCTCATTTAAAACGTTCGCGCGGTGTTTAAAAATATATAACTTTTCTGCTGTGTTTAGTTGACTGGCTTTGGTGACTGATTTGAGTAATTAAGGTTTTAATTCTATGCTGTGTTTTGCCTCCCAAAAATGCTTTGCCACTGCTGATTTTGTTGTTTCTTCGTTTTTTATGTTCCTAGCGTGCTCTTTAGCTCTTGTTTCGATATCTCTTTTCGTTTGTCCGATGTACACTTTCTCGCATCCAGAACAATTTATTTTATAAATACCCGATTTTTTTAAAACGGGTGTCTCATCTTTTAAATTCCTCATTCCAATATTTCTAAGGTTGTATTTATTTTTGGGAGCTACGCATAGACCATAATTTTTAAAAACTTTTTCAAAATCACCAAATCAGTCAAATCAGTCACCAAATCCAGTCAACTAAACACAGCAGAAAAGTTATATATTTTTAAACACCGCGCGAACGTTTTAAATGAGGATTTGGACGGACTAGACAACATCCTGTTCCGAGCATTGGAGTCCAAAGTTCGGCCACATGCATGCGATACGACCACGAATTCCGAATCAGTCAACAACCACTGAAGATGGGAGACGATTGAGGCTCCCGAAACTAGTCTGGCAATTAGACGTAAGCGAATTTGAGTTTTTTAGTTTGATTTTAGCCTTAGTTGATTTAATCGGTTCGCTGTTTTTTTAGTTTCGTTCATTGTTTTAATCGCATAACGTTGTTTAGTAAGGCCCTGTTTTACTTGTGAGAAACTCAGTTGGACCGTTTTACCGGAAAACTTTGTGATGGCTGGAAAAAGTTGCGAATATTGGTCAAACAAAACACGAGTATACAGCCATACAATCACTTTTAGTCTCTGTTTGCTAATAAATCGATGCCTATCAATTTTTGATATCCGTTAAGACGTAAGACTGAATCAGCCATTGATCTGTAGTGTCTACAGCCGTCTTCATTGTTTAATTTGCTAGATAGCTCTTTAACTCATTTAAGCAGCCATACATCATTGCAAAATGCAAAATGTGCTGAGAAAAAAGGCACGATTTATTGGTTGACATGCTGTGAACACCAAATTACAATTGAAAAATATGCAAAGAACTTAGCCCGTCAAGTATAAAAAGGTGCAAATGCTACGTGTGCCGTAAATACGTGATGATCGTGGCAGTATACATACATAAAAGGTTTCGCTGATAATTTCAATACGGTTCAGAAGATATTCATATATCGACGGTGTAAGTCGGCAATCACATAACTCGTTTGCGGTGTCTGAAAATCTCCGCCTCTATGTTATTTTTTTAAAGGAGAACAAATTGAGATCATTCCTTGAAGTTTTTGCAGAATTTTCTTCGCACAGAGAAGAAAAATCACGCCAGTTTTAAAGAATTGCCAGTGAGTAGTATTCCGTTTAAAACATAAAAGTATACTAGGAAGTCTGCGACGTCGCAAACCGACTCATGTGATTGCCGACTTACACCGTCGATATGCTCCCATGCAAAAAAACACAAATCAATAACGTGATCTAACTTATTGAATCGGGATGATGTTTCGTCTCGACGTAACGTTAGAAAAGTTAAATCGCACCGCTAAAGAACTAATGAAAAGTCATCGATCCAATTATTAAAACCCACTTAAAGTTTCAGGAAAGTATGAAATTAGTAAAATAACTACAGCTCACAGCTCCAACTTGAGGTTACCTAGTTCAGCGACTATATTTTCATGTTCAAATTATTTTAACAAAATAATTACGGAGAGCTGTACAAGAAAAATTTCAAAAAAAAAAAAAAAGAAAAAAAAAAAAAAAAAAAAATACGTTAATCTGTCTCCACTAAGACGAGAACTGAAGAGACCGGCCAATTTTCCCGCTATAAAGATATAGTTTTAACGATAGTCAATCAGAAAAAGACGGACGAACTCCGACATCAATGACTGAGTAGAGTAGAGTGCCATTTAGGAATGCAAAATCTCTACTAATCCCTCGATTCTATAGGATTGCAGGCTCGAGATGTGCAGTGTACACTGGCCAGAAATGGTGTGCACTGTGGTAGGTGCCGAGAAATCACGAATTTTCAATGATTAATGCGCACACCGTAGTAAACGCGCAATGCGGAAAGTATTCCCGCAGTCTTGTAGGCGCTGTTAAACGCGCGCTGTAGCGTACGCGCAATGCGTGAAGTATTCCTACAGTCATGTAGGCGCTAATGTAAGCGACCGCACTGTGTTTGGCGCGAGTAGTTTGATTCGCGGAATGGGTGTTTTTCTACTTTTCACAACCATTAAGTTTTTGTACACTCAGCGGGGCGATTATTGAAATGATATCGACTGTATGTCAGCGCTTTGTCGAGTCGCGCCATCGACTAAGCCATTGCTTAGTCGATGGCGCGACACGACAAAGCGCTGACATACAGTCGATATCATTTCAATAATCGCCCCGCTGTATTGAATACTGCCATTTAAAATGATAAAAACAATTACGTTTTTAATAAATAATTGACGAATTAATTATATAAACGAATATACTTGACGCGCGCCTCGGCTGAGATAGTTCAATGCACTGAGCATGACTTCCAAGAACTAAAGAACTAGTTTTAGCTCATTGAGGTGAAGCGAAAAGTGAGAATATCCTGGCTGTGCCCTGAACCGTCGTGAATTCGCCGAACTAGTGCGGCGGAAGTTCACTTGATTGGAAGAGGCGTAATATGCTCCCCTTTATTCGATTTCCACGAAATTTCTCCGCATGCGCATGTTCAAGCACATTGCACACACACATTCTCTAAAAATAAGCTTAGAAACGTTCAATGGAAGTTGAATGGGGAAAATTGAGAGGTATCTGCATTATTTATTGAAAAGGTAATGCTTCAATACGTGAAATGTAATTAAGTCGTTATCAACACAGCGAAAATTTCTACGTGTAAAATTACGTCCACGCATTTAGCTACAGGTTTGAGATAACCATCAGAGCTTGTAATTTGCATTTTCATGGGGCACAGCCTGACTGAGAGCTTTCTCTTATACTGCCGTGCTAAGGAAAAACGTCGTATGAACCTTCAGGCGTTCGAATCGATTATTCTGGTGTTCGTTGCGAACGCCCTGATAATCGATCTTTTTTCATAGGTTTGAATGACATATCAATCGATACATTGCAAATCACGCTACGCCACCCTGGTAAAAATTGGCGATAGGAGCTTCGTTTCAAAATACCATAGGAGCTCTTATAGACGACTGAAGAAGGCGATAGAAAATCATATAGCTGGCTGTAGAAAGAGGAAAAAAACATACGGCCGGGCTAGACGAAGCGATAAAACATTATACAGCCGAGCTATAGTTCCTATCGCCGGGCTTTACACTTTATCGCCTGGCTGTTGCTTTTTCGCCATCGGCTATAAAAAGCTACAAGAAATTGTGTAGAAATTCGTGTGCTTTGTAAATCCTTAAGTTTGTACGGAATCACCTTAATATTTACAAAACGCACATTATATTTTCCTTTACTACTTATTTTTTTTCATTAACTAAAATAAGGATAATCCATACAGAGTGTGCAAACATTTCAAAGTCATGAGTTTAAAAACGCTGACTCCACGAGATTAAATATTAGAGCCTAACACAAAGCGGAGCGGCGGCGCACTGGCGCCTACAAACCTAACAGGGATACTTCACGCATTACGCAATGCGTGAAGTATCCCTGTTAGGTTTGTAGGCGCCAATGCGCGTCTCGCGCTGGCTGCCCGCCCGCCGCGCCGCGCCGCCGCGTACCACGGCGCTTGTAGCAACTATTTCACACCAGAGGTATTGCAAAGTATCATACGAAATTAAAGGCGCTCCATCATATTAGGAATGGCAGACATCCTTCAAAAGTACGGAACATTACTTGCAAAATAAATCTAGATACTACGGCCCGAAAAGAGAGCGGTAGTCCAAAAACTCACTGAGTCCTAGCATCCGTAATTACGTACTAACGTTTAACATACACTATATCGCCAGCCTGTTGCTCAATCGCAATCGGCTATAAAAGGCTGTGAGAAATTGTGTTGCCGGCTATAGGAGCTATTGGAAGTCTTACAGCCGGCTGTAGGTCTATGGAATTTTGGAACACAGATTCTACTGCCAATTTTTACCAGGGCACCGATGCGAAATTCGATTCACATACACTCTGGTCTCCCATGTGTGCGGGAAATTAAAATTTTTCGTACATACTATATTTCGATCTCTCCTCTAAGGTGTTAATGGCTCAATTGTTAAAAGCACCAAATAAACGTATCTATCAACCATACGCACATACATGCAAGTCACTTTTACAGCACGCCCGGGCGCTCTGCGACGCCCAATCGCCATTCTTGTCTATCGGTCCAGAGGTCGTCATCTAATAAATGGCATCTTGTAATTTCATCTTGAATGCCGCCCATTCACGATTTTGCTGAAAGTCCCCTTCGTCCAGGAGGAACCCAATCTAGTACCTTCTTAGGCAATCCGTCATCCGCCGTTTGTTGAACATGACCATACCAGACAAGCTGTGTCAAATTTTTCGTAACCAATGCTAAATAAAAACGTCAATATATAACTTGCCTGAGAGTCGATTTGAGAAATTTTCGTTGCACAAATCGTATTCTAAATGTAATTTTCAAGAGTTGCGTGCCTTGTCTAGTGGTCCCTGATCCATTACCGTTACGTAACTTAATTATTTGCACAGAGAGATACAAACAATAATTTACCAAATTACGTGAAGCGAGTGATGTCAGGTATGCTGCGGCGCGGGAGGGGAATGATAAGACGACGGGTGCGGGAATGCGGGGCAAAGATTCTGAAAGTAGAGTCAAAAAGTCAGACAGTCGATGAAATGTACTCTCGAGTCTTGAGACGGAGAGCGACGACTTTGAAACTACAACGGGCGCCGGGGGGGGGGGGGGGGAGGAGGGAGGTCGGCCGAGGCTGGATGCGAAAGAGGAAACGAGAAGGAGTGAAGTGAGCGAACTAACGCTCGAGAGAGAGCATTGGATTTGATTCCGGGGAGTTTGAAAAAGCAAGAGCTTTTCTGTAAGAGAATTCCTCTATTAAAAATAGATTGAATTAGAGAGAAAAAGTTGAGGAACTTTATGAAAGAGAACAAAGTTTTATTTCGGAGGAGAGGCAGATCCGGCGAACTTTTCCCGTCTTCTCTCCTGACCCATCAATACTCAGTGACGTTGTGCTTACTTTTTTTTTCTTTTCATTTATTTATTCATGTTTTGCCCGGCAATTCCATCGCAGTCGGAGCCGGTGCGGGGCGCGCAGCGCTCGCGAGGAGGGGAATCGGGAAGACGAAATCTTGTTCAATAAAATTCAAATAAAAACTCGTTTCGCACCCTCCGAACACGGCGCAGTATTTGGTGGCTTTTATGTGCAAATTTTTTTGCTTTGTCTCCTTCTCCGCTCACTCCTTAACTCCTTAACTCTTTAGTCACGCTCTGCTTCTTCCTCCGCGAGATTTCCTCCCGCTTCGAGGCCTCTTCTACCGCCGCTCTGACATGGAGGCATCACTTCGGGAACTTTTCCGTCGAAATTACAGGTTGAGCCCCGAAACTTTTCAAAATTGAAACATACTTCCGGATTCTTTTCCCGGGTGTTTTCTCATTTTTGACTGGTGAGTTAACCCTTTGTTGCATAGCGTTACATGAAAGCAACAAATGTTTTTTTGGCTTTGATTTTCTGTGGCATCAAATTGCGCCAAAGCAACACATGGTGTTTGGAGAGGATTAGAGGTCTGATCTCCAAAGTTTCCAAAAGAAAGTGTAAACTAGAACTTCATCTGTTCCTATAATCCTTAAAAACACCGTACAATGTAGAATTTTTTCCTGAAATCAGTGACTGATTCATGCAACAAAGGGTTAACATTGTCTTTCAGAGATAGATTAGGGTCTTGACCTTACGCGGCTAGTAGCGATAATTCTATGCAGTTAATTTTTTAACAAGTCCCAAATCATAATGATGAGTTAATGAAAAAATATATAACCACACAGGGGCGCAGAGGCAGCCAGGAAACATAGCCATCGATTAAGCTGCGTGTCTCTCAGTCCGTCGAGTTCGCCTTGACAATGGTGAAAGCTTTTACTTTCGAGACTTCAACATTCAACTGCTGACCAACTCCCTAAGTAGTAGCAGAACAAATTTTTGTTTTTCTAAAAAGAAATATAAAAATATATATCTGTTATCTAAATGGTAGTTTTACACAGAAAACGTGTAACGCTTATATAAAAAAATGAAAGTTCAGACCTGACCGTAATATTTGAAAAATGATAAAAGCTAGATAAGGCAATTTTTTTTACAGACAATTTTTTTTACTTTTTTATATACCGCATGCATACGAAAGTATTAAGACTGAACATTTTTATGTATTTCTTATATAAAAAAGTCATAATTTTCGTATGCTTTTCGCGAATTAGAATATTTTTTAATATTTTTGCGAAAAGCTCACGAAAATTATGACTTTTTTCATATAATGGTTACATAAAAATGTTAACTTTTAACACTTTCGTATGCATGCGTTATATAAAAAAAAAATAACTTTCGCACATAATCCATATCTTTTCCTTCTATGGTTTTGCTACTGGGGCTATTGATAAGAATGTGTAGAATCCCCGGCAGTTAAAGATTCCACCAAGAGGCCAGTGAAGGGTCTCTTTTCTCTGGTTTTGACACTTTCGCTCTGTTCAGGCAAAGGGACACACGTTGATTAGTCCAAATCAAAGATGTTGTTACAAAGGACATTTTTTTTGCATCAAGACCAATGTTCGTTTGAAGTAATAGAGACATGAATCTGCTCGAAAAATATCCTATCCCACTCGCGACCATTCATTTAACGGGAAAAATCATTAAAGAACCGCAAATTCTTCGCGGGTTGTGCACCTGCAGGAATGAAATTTCTTAGCTGCTAAGTCGTCATCAAACTCTATTAGGGGTCGAAAATTCAAACTTCCACAATCAGTGGGTTTTGCGCCGAAGATACGATGATCATCAGTGACTGCGGTGAGGCGTGATGATCGCGATTATCATTATCTCCCCATTTGAAGTTGTGGTCAAGACTCAATTATTAAGGTGTTTGTTGCGAACACCCTGTTCATCGATCCATTTCCATAAGTTTAAATGGCAGATCAATCAATATATCGCAAAGTACGCCACGCCACTGATCAGTAAGGATCAGTGAGTGCGTGATCAGTCAACTAAACCTGTGTTTTTAAGTAAAGGTGCCTTTTCATAATTTGGAAATGGGAAATTCTTAGATTCGTGGCCAAATTCCAGAGAGAAAAACACGTTCAATAATTCGAGTAAGGTCATATTGAAAGCACTATCAGAATCTTGATTGCATCTTTCCCAAGCGAGGTTTCACGATTTAACGATCGTGGAGATTTTCGGACCATGTTACACCGAAATGCTCCTCTACTTCAAACTATCTTGAGTAAGCCGAGATGTCAGAAATAATTCCTTAGAAATTAATGAAAATTCTAAACGTTGCGATTAGAACAAGTAGGAGTAAATGATTTACACTGGGACAAAAATGTGTGTATAATCGTCTGCGTTCCTAGCGGAAGGAAGGCGTAAAAGCTTCGACCATAAAAAAATCCTGTAAGTATTCTCAAGGGAAACTTTACTTTACAAACCAAAACTTTGGAGAACTTCGGAAAGGACCTAGAGAAAATAACTACGCAAAAGTTTTCTTCTCCCCCTTCTGATGCAAAATATACTCGTTAGAGTTTATAGGAAAGTTTACGGTCGTTCATGATCTAACTTGCCAATCAAACTGCGTGCTCTCTTTTTTCTGACATTTTTTTCAGGTGTTGCTTGGTGCATATAGTATTGACATTAAACAGACTTCAGGAATGCGGCCAGTAGACCCTCAAATTTTTCGGTCCTCCTTTGCCGTGTGTTTTCAAAATTTTGACAGGTGCGCACAAGAACGCTGTATGCTTGAAAAGTACTTCACGAGTGCTAAAACACACTCAAACATATTTTCTCTAAAAAAAATAGTGGACTTTATGTTGGTTGTCAGTACATTTTTTGAGTACAATGATGTAAAATTCAATAAAATTTTGTGAAATTTTTGGAGTTACTGTAAAACTTTGGGTATTCTTGTAGCATATGAGTTAAATTCATTCATATTTATAAAATTTCTTGAGTCAGTCTGAATCTATCTCAGACAAATAAAAATTAGAAACTTAGTGAGGAGGTTAAAAATTTGTATTCAAAATTGTTGAAATTTCATTGGGTACTTTAATGAATTTGGGGTGCAGGCTGCATATTTAGCTTCTGCAAATTCTCAAGATTTTAATCTGAATACTTTTACAATGGGTGTAAAGAAATTAGAAAATATATATATACTATAAGCTCCGAGACCTCCTAAATTTGCGTATATTTTATGTTCACCTCACTATGATGATCGTATAAAATAAAAAAAAACAATTGCTTTCGATAATTACAACAATGAATGTCAATGTTTTTTTTAAATTTCTTTGGCTCTCGTGGAAATGTTTTTCATATCTCTGACTCACAATCAGTGGCAAAAAACGCTTGATGCAAATGTTTCAACGTCCATGTAAAAATTGAATAACCACCAAAATGGAGGATCAGGCTGTAATTCGCCGTATCCGTATCCATGTTATATACCTCGAGATAGATTTATGGTCATAGCACCAAAGTACGAAAAAGAGTCCGGCTCACATCCACATTCAGTTGAAACTATGGAAAAGAAGTTTTAGAAGCTTCTAATATACGAGTCATAGGTTTGATAGTTCGGATAATTGTAGTGGTTCTAGCGTACTCATAGCTACAAAAAGCAAAACTAGATGGTTTGATTATCATTGAGCTGATTATTGAAACTCATAGACAATAGTTATAGATAGAGGAGACAAAAAGAAAATGAATAAAGAATTCTATTAGTGGAAGCGAGTGGTTGCAATCGCCAAAGAGGCGAGTAATATAGACTATCTATAACGGCAACTCACGAGAGACCTTATATAGTTCATCTATCATTTTCCCTCTTTTATAACGACTGCCCGTTTTGACCGATAGGATCGCTTACTCTTCATTTAACTCATTTGTCTATTAACTTCAATCATCAGTCTACAGAACCAATACGACTAAATACAAGATTCCTCAATTTAATCGCTTCAATATTTAAGTTTTTGTACTTAGATCCTTTAAAGACGTATCAACATTGGTACGCAATATATCTGTTCAAATGCTCCTGAGATGTCAGACTGCATGCGTGAGACGACTTGCGATGACTTCATTTTTTTATTCTTCAAGGTAAGAGAAACAAAGGCAAGCTCTTCCCCTTCATTCAATCACTCCAACTCGATAAAACACTCCGCGTTCCATTCGTTTCGTCCCAACCTTGGCGGAAAATTTGAAAAAAGGGGGTGGTTGGACTATTAAGTGTCGAGTATGAGAGTGTCGATTATTATAATTGACTCTCATTGGTCCAATCTCTCTTTGGCTGCGGGCGATTGGATCATCAAGAATCTAATACGGAAAGCGGTGGTTTATTTCGAATTTCCCAAAAAGATTGAAACGAAACGAATGGAACGGAGCAGTTTGTCCATTTTAGGTATTTTGTTTTAGTAATTTTTTCACAGTCGGTTTCCCAAAAAATACTATCATCTTTATAAGCCACACAAAAGCACTGAAGCGATTCATAATTTACGAAAGAAAGGAGGTTTGAGAATTCGTAAGGTAAAAGTTCGTGAAAGTAAATTCTGCACCTTGTATAGACACTTAATTGAACTAATAACTGTCTTATTGATGTGAGAAAATTGAGCATTTGTACACGCAAAACGTTATTCGGGTCATAACGCCATAAATTTTGTTACAATTTCTGGAACTTGACATACTCGGTCAATGCAAAATAGATTCTGAGGAAAGGGGTGGGGCTGGAAGTCAGTAATTTGACATTTTTTAGAGTAAAAAATTGCGGGCAAGAATCTGATAGCAACAAATTCGCACGCTTCAAAAATTTGCTGATGAGGGCGTTGTGCAAAGTAAATCTACCGAGGTCCTTTCGAAGGAGAAATAAAAAATCAATTAAAGTTTCTATACTTTCCCTCCCTTCGTTATTGTGCCGTGCGATATTGTATCAAAAGATAAACGGAAACAGATATTTAAATCTGTGAATGATATTTACTGACTAACTTACTGTTAAACACAGAAATATTTCATTGAAAAACATAAAGACAGACACACACTAGAAACAACTCAAGACTAAAAAATCCCAGTCCTTCTAAGTAAGCAACTATTTTTTTTTTTGGCTTGAAATTCGTCGAGTATTCCTTTAAAAAAATCTTCAAATTTTAGACCAAACTGAGAAAGGCAAATTTTATTTGAACAAAATCAAGCATTACTGTCTTTAAAGCAAAACTGAGGATAAAAAAATGAAAAGAAAAATCCAATTTTAACTAACGAAGTGGCACGAAACCTCAGCGGGTTGATTATTGAAATTAATAGACAAAGTGATAAACAAAGAAGACGAGGGGAAAAAAGAGCGATCCTGTTGGTTAAAATGAGTGATTCTCATGGACTAAGGGGGACAAATAATGGACTAACTTTGAAGTCTCTCGTGGTTTGCCGTCAGTTAGTCTATTACTTACCTCCTTTGTCCATTGCGACCACCCGCTTCCACCAATAGGATCGCTCCATTTTCTCTTTGTCTCTTTTATCTATCGCTTTGTCTATGAGGTTCAATACTCAGCCAGCTGAAGATATAAAAATGAAAATAATCCAATTCTAACTGATGAAGTGGCACGACACCAAAAATAAGGCGAGAAGGCGAGCTTTCGTGTGAGGAATAATGAAAAAGAGTTATTTGAAACAAAAATCTAAAGCGAGGAAACAAGGCACGGTCAGAACTAGGTTGTGAATGAATGAGACGTGTTGCAGAGGAGGCCAAACATCAAAATACTGAGAAGCGACGGGGGCGCTGGAACCAGAGGCGCAAGCTCGGAGAGAAAAGACTCAAGAGGAGAGCCCCCCTGCCCCCCTCCCTCCCCCCGGAACAGGAGCGCAAGCGGTTAAACAAACTCCCCTTCTTTTCACAACTCGACTAAAGACGTTAACAGGAAAACGAAGTTATGAGGAAAAGAGTAAATCGGATGGTGATGTCGAGAAGGCGACCGAACGGGCGGGAGCGGGGGGCGCTCCGGAAGGGGCGTCTGGGGGACCGGGGGACGGGGGGGGGGGGCGCAGAACAGGAGCTCCGAGAGGATGGAGGAGGGGGAGCATGAGCACGGGGCCCCGAGCTCGAGAAGGAAACCGAAACTATTTCATCTCGCACAATTCAAACTTTTGATCAATACGCGAATATTTTGCATTAGATGCAATCTACGGGACGACTGTTCTGCCGTGCTGAGGAAAAACGCCGCATGAGCCTTCGGGCGTTGCCGAATTTCCTTCGATGAAACACGAATTTTCTAGTGAACTCGTGAATATTTTCCTTCGAATTTTTCTAGATAATTTTGTTCGTAATTTCACCTGTAGCTCCTGAAAATTTCAAGAAAAAATATTCATAACTTTTCTCAAAAATGAACATTTATTCGGAGAAAATCTGGCAACTCTCGAATGTTCATACAGCGTTCTTCCTCGGCACGGCGATGTTCGAGTTGCTGCGCTGCGTACTATGCATGGATACTCTGGGTGGACGCGGGGGCGTGGCGTGAATTGCGATATATCGATTTTTATGCCATATAAACCCATGGTAAAGAATCGATTATGAAGGTGTTCGCTGCGAACACCCCTTTTATCGATCCTTTTTCATAGGTTTAAATGGCAGATCAATCGATGTATCGCAAAGCACGCTACGCCACTGGGTGGACGGCATGGCACACGCATGGATCGAGATTATGGGTGGGGGGGGGGGGGAGGCACTAATCCGCGGGACACTTTGGAGATGTGAATAGGGGTCGTTCATAAAACGTGACGCTGACAGTCGGATTTCTGACCTCTCCCTCATCGTAACGCACCGGTAATAGTAGTCTGCACGACCCTAAAAAAAAATGCGTAACGTTCACGATCAGTTCTGACACCCCTACCCCTTTCAAATTTGTGTTAAGAGGTGGATTCTGCATAAAAAACTGTCACCTCGTGTCGATTTTTCATCTTACATTTTAGCGTTACGTGCCGCAGCTTCGTACGCTCGAGGCGGCAGAGGCCTTTGAGCTAAGCGTCACGTGACGATTTCGAGAAAATTTAGTCAAGTTGGTGTCTCTTCAGACAGTTGTGAAGGCTAAGATTTTGAAGTATTGCATTTGTATGCAGGGGTGTCTAGAACAGAGTTTCGAAGAATGGGTGAAGAAATCAGGACCTTAAAAAAATGACATCGGGAAAAAATACTGGAATTTAGTTGCGTTGAGGGGCGAGGGGATCGAATGGGTCGTAAGATCGATGACCTTTTTAAGACAGCTGGCATCGGGAAAAAGGCTAAAATCAAGAAATTTTGCATTTGGAAGTGGGGCACTATATCTGGATCAGGGGGTTCGTGATTATTCGGTACTTGAAAAAGGTTGCATCGGAAAATATAATAATTCTGATTTAGGGAGTGAGAAAGTAGCGTGCCAGAGAAGTTGCAGGACCAATTAGCACTGTGAAAAAACTGGCATCGAAAAAAAGGCTGGCACTAGGAAATTGTACATTGAGTCGGGGGCAACTGGATCAGAGGTATGGGATTCATCAGTGTCTAAAGAAGGTTGCATCAGCAAAAATTTAAAAATTTTGCCTCGATGAGTGGGGATCCCTTGAACAGCATTGCGGGAGTGGCATGGGATAAATTAGTTGCTAAAAAACGTTGCATCGCCAAACATTAGACATGTTTTCATTGAGAAGTGAGGATACCTTCAACGGACAAGAAAAATGGGGATACCTATAGGTTTTTTTTTTTTTTTTTTTTTTTTTTTTTTTTTTTTTTTTGTCGGGGTAAAATATGCTGTTTTTAAGGGGGAAAATTCAAGCGCGCTGTTTTGAGGGAACAAAACTGTCGACCGCGTTACTTTCGGCGTAACGGGCAAAATTCTGCGAAAACTTGAAATGAGGGGACCTAAATTCATTTTGGGGGAACCCTCGGAAGTTTCTGGACCCCCGCGAAAAAGTACCGGGGGCGGGGGAGGTGTTTTGAAAGCCGGGAAATTAGCAGGGTTGACTAGTTGAGGAGGAGCCGAGCGGAAGGGTGGCAGGTGTGGGGAGGACATCAGTGGCGTGGCGTGATTTGCGATATATCGATTTTTCTGCCTTTTAAACCTATGGAAAAGAATCGATAGACAGGGTGTTGGCAGCGAACACCTTAATAATCGATTCTTTACCGTAGCTTCAAAGGGAGAAATATCGATATATCGCAAAGCACGCCACGCCACTGGAGGACATGCAAGGGAGCATGCGACGGCGACGCGACGTGGGTACCTTGAGATGGTCTGGGCGCAGGGATGAGGAATGATAGAGAGGCTTGGCGGAGCGAGAGAAGGCCGCGATCGGATCGGATGGGAAGCGGGAGACCTGCTCCAGCCGCGGGACCCGGGAACACCGGGAAGCTGCACGGGCACCGGGCGAGGCGACTGCCGCCCGCGAGACACCGGGAGCGACGCGACGCGATGCGATGGGGCGCAGCGGCGGCGGCGGGCGGCGCGAGCCGAGGCGCACACTGTAAAAACTCGCGAAAGAAAATACTCGGAAAGCTTAAGTTCACTTCAAGATACTCGCAAGCCAACTCTCAAACTTATACTGAAAACTTTTTCCCATTTCCCCTACAAATTTCATTTTCTTCATCTTCCCTCTCGCTCTCTCGCCGCACTTTTTCCTTTTTTTCCCCCCGTTCCGTCCCCCCCGCGCCGTGCACCGCCCCCCGCCCCCCTCCAGACATCCTCTCACACTTAGTCAAGTGTTCTTTCTTCCTCAACTCACTACTGACACAACAGTTAAAAACAGCCAAATGCAATATAACAGCAATAACAGGAGAATTGATGTTTTCAACAATCTTCCTCATTACTCCGTCCCTCTCTTGTTCATCTCAACCCTATTTATCCGACTTTTTTCGCTTTTCCAAAGGCCCTTTTTATCCGGGTCGGATTTGCCAAAGAGGCACACTAGACGCAAGCCTAGGGGCTCGCACTCCAGGGTTCTCCCCTTCGTCCCTCCCCCCCCCCCCCCACATAAACTTTTTAATTTTTTCTCGACCATGGTATTTTCACTTGTTTCTTATAAGGCTATAGTCAAGTCTATAGTATGCACTTTTTCCCTTTTTTTGCCTTTTTTTTTAATAACGTGGTAACTTTTTTAATTAAGTAATTACAACTTGGAATGGGGTGGATAGCGACCCCACTCGGAAGGACTTCTCTTATATTCTTCAATAATTCCCTATTTACGATAATACGAATGGTTGGTGAGGTGGCAATCTCTCCTTCTTTTCCCTCACAATGACTACATGCCAAACAGCTCCTTAAATTGCGTTTAAGAGAGGTTAGTTTACCTGTCTCTAACTTGATCTCGGAAAACTCCCTGGACCACCTCTGCGTGAAAAGTTCACCGTTAAATCCTCTCTTCTCGAGGAGCGCACATTAAAGGGGCCCGCACCCCTGACTGCGCTCATGGGCCTCAAAATCTTAAATTCATGCAGCCTGTTTTCGACTGCAACACCTTAATCTCTGTATTTCATCATATCGAGGGTTAGAGGGTTACCCCTTAAGGAGACGAACACCTATAATTATATCTTCGATAGAGCCATCACACAATGCGTAAATTTATCAGTAGATATCGTCAACTCGCGGTTCGCCTTCAATTTCGCTGCATCGGCAACAAATATACCGAGAAGCGCGAACAGTTATGCACTCGAACGAATGAAGCACTTAACATACGTACATCATTCATTCTTCGCGAGTTTTGAATGCTTTGATATAACCTTCGGAAATTGCAGCTGTATACATTTCATTGTAATGTAATTAAATTCACTTAAAACGCAAACACACACTTGACACACAATGGCCATTTCGGCTTTCTCAGGCATCATCAGGTGTTTTTAAAAACGAAGAACGAAAATAAAACGAAACGGAAGCTAAAACATTACATACTTTTAATACACTATCACCGGCGCGTCGGCGCGTCGAGCAGGGCTGGATTTAAGGGGTGGCCACATGGGCCGCGGCCCATGGCGGCAAATGTTGTAATTTTTTCCAATGTAGGTATCAAGAAAAAAATTACAAACGAGAGTTGGAGAAAAAATCTCTCATTTCCTGAGATTTAAAGTAAAGTATAATTTCTAATTTGTTCGTCTTTCGGTGATACAAGAGACAGAGCCTTCCATTAGTCTAGTTGAGAGAGAAACCGATAACGCAATTTGGCCTGGAGTGGCGCGGCGCGGCGCAGAGAGAAATGATGACGAGGACTTGAGATGGAAAGGAGTAGCCCTCTGCGCGCCGGTCAGCATAAAACACATATTAGCGCCTACAAGACTCCGTGAATACTTCACGCATTGCGTCAAACGTAATGCGGTCAGCAGCGGTCGGCGTGAAACGCATGGCGCCTACAAGACTATATGGATACTTCACGCATTGCGCCAAACACAGTGCGGTTGCGCAGTGGCGGAAATTAAAATCATTAAACCACATTCATGTGTATTCTTTCATAATTTGTTCGTTCTTTTCCTATAAATAAAAGGCCTCGTCCACACAGAGATAAGTTTATGACGTGAAACTCACAGTACCTACAAGACTGCATGACTACTTCATGCATTGCGTTCAAAAACAGTGCGGTCAGCAGCGGTCGGCGTGAAACGCATAGCGCCTACAAGACTGTATAGATACTTCACGCATTGCGCCAAACACAGTGCGGTTGCGCAGTGGCGGAAATTAAAATCATTAAAACCACATTCATGAGTATTCTCTTACTAGGGGGCCCTGCCCTCTGACCGCTACGCGGCCCAACCCCCGGGAGGGCGCCTCGCGCCCTCAGGCCCGCTTCGCGGGCCCTATACGCATATGTATAGGCAAAAATGTTCTTCCATTTTAATACACCATTTTGTGTTCGAGCTGCATCGATTTCAAAATTTTTGACGTAACACTCAGATTTGTAAATGATGAGGAATAGCTGGATGTACATAATTTCACAGTCCACTTACTGGAGAAATTTCCATTTATTATGTTATTTTTAAATACTTAATTTAAAAAAAAAAAATCGGATTTCGACCGTTAAGAGTTAATAATATTTGGTCCGTCCCGACGCGACGCAGCGCCTGCCTTCTCACTTTGTATCTGCTGTTTATCTGCTGTAAATATTAATAGAAATTCAGCAATCAAGTAAATTGACCAATGCCACAAATCGAAGCCGGAAGAATGCAGGAAAAATTGAGTTAAACCTTATACCTTGGACCTTGAACCTTGAACCCTGAGCGATGCACCGTTCCTCAACTCTTCGAATGAGGAGCCCTTCACGAGCTTTTCCATTGTTTTATTGTTTATTCGAGTCACTCAGGTAGAATCCCACACCTTGACGTTTCTAGCGGAAACGACATATCTCTCACGCTATTAACATTGGACTTAAGTGACATGAGCTTTAAAAGCTCTACAACATTAAAAGTTCGGGGTTTCATAATTTTTTGCACATCTACATCTACTACAGATGACATACATGTAAAGATCATCCTTATCGGTCCGGCAGTTCGTCAGAAATAGTGCTTCCAAGATTTTGCTTGTAGCTGTATAATATAGAGAAGAAGAAGATAATTTGGACTGCATATTGCAATTTGGAACTATAAATTCTAGCCCGGTTTAAAAACAACGTATGTGCCATTAGTTTCCTTATGCACATACGTGTTTTTTTCAGATGAACCAGAATTTATAGGTCCAAATTACAAAATGCAGTCCATTTGATCGTTCTTTTCTTATAAATGAAAAGCCTCGTCCACACAGAGATAGGTGTGCGGAACTTAATTTTCGCGCAAAGTTCTGTGAAATTTTGCTAGTTTTGACAGGGCTTTCACAAAAATGTACCCAACGCGAGTAAACGCGTCTTATGCACCCCTCCTCCTCCGGCACGTTCACTTGATGGTTTGTATCGACGTTTCAAAACGAATGAGAAGGGGTGGCAAAATACAGGCGGCCCTTGGGCGGCAAGTAGGTAAATCCGGCCCTGGCGTCGAGAGTGCACTAGGTAATGTTTTAGCTTCCGTCTCGTTTTATTTTCGTTCTTCGTTTTTATAATCACCTGATGATGGCTGAGAAAGCCGAAACGGCCATAGTGTTTTAAGTTCTAAGATGACAACCAAAAATTCACATCGGGCAAAAAAGGAAAAGTGTGAGTAGAGGGTCGTCACCTTCCGGGCAAAGTATCACAAGCGCCATGCGACGTTTAAAAATTTCCGCCGCCATTTAATTTTTTTACAGAGAAATTGTTCAACGAAGCTGTCCAAAAATTTCACTGAATTTTCTTTGTGCTGCAAATAAAATTCAGTGAAGTTTTCTAACAAATTCAACGAACAATTTCTCTGTACAAAATAAAATGGCGGCGGAAATTTTGAAACGTCGCATGGCGCTTGCAATACTTTGTCCGGAAAGTGACGATGGTGTCGTCAGCTAAGTTGACGGTTGTTCACTTTCGGTTTGCAAGCGCCAACGACGAATTTGGGTCTCTGAACATGAACAAAGCGGCGTTCGCTACTATTTGATCGTATCGTAAAAAAACTATTTATCAGTTATGATTTGCGACTTTTTTGTGGTTGTGATCTCTGTGAGGCTAAATATCAAAGTGTTACAAGGTTTGAAAGTATTAAAAAACTTATCTAAGCTTGTGTCCTTGCTTCTGAGAGAGCCAGATGTTTTCATGTAGATAGTAATGACGCGAAAACGCCTGCAAACCGAAAGTAAACAACCGTCAACTTAGCTGACGACACCTCTACCGTGATACAATCTGATAAAGAAGAAAAAAAGAAACATACCAAAATGTTAATTGCATCCTTCATACACTGGTGCTTTGGAGAGGCCGGATTACGTCTTTCCAATCTTCGAATGTGTTCCTCACGTAGATCTTGAAACGACACAACAAATGAGACTAAACGAAACCAACACATTATGAAACGAATAGAATATACATGAACGGAGCAAGGGAACGGATGCGCGTTAAAAACGGTGCAGAAATACAACTACTTGTGCTTGATGGATGTCCGTTCTGCATCTGCAAAATTGAAGGCGTGATGGCGCGAGGCCCAGACGCCACTCCCCCATACCTAACCGGCCCTGATTTTATGAATTTTATGTTGCTATCTCAGCAAATGACGCCGTTTCTCTAGCAATTTTTTTTTCAGTGCAAGAAAATCTTCGATGGAAGATAGCTAATGAACGTGAACCATTTGCCTTTATGTAGGTAACAAACATTCGACACATACCTACTTAATAATATTGCTGCTCCAAATTACAGAATCTGCTCCATTTTTCCCGCAAAAATAATGGCAACCTTTAACGCTGCTTTTTAAAAACATCATTTGGCAGGGGCATTATTTTTTTTTTTTCGATCCAGTAGCACTCCACCTTCAACTACCAAGCTCATACGGAATCAGTAGTTCGGATGTAATGTGGATTGCATACCCACTTGGCTTATCTGGTCACCATGCAGTGTTCCCAGGCGTGCGGATATTTCCGCGCCGCGCGGACATTCCCTATACCCGCGCGGACAGCGTACGGACAAAAACCTTATGGGAAAATTTTTCCCTATCTTATTTTGTCCGTACGCTCGCCCGGCCCTGTCCGTGCGTCTGTTTATCCGCTTTTCTTTGCAATATTTATTACTTTTGCGTAAGTTATTGATACAATGATGTTTAGTATGAAAGCCGGGTATCGTTTGGGAACAAATTAGATACTTTTTGCATTAATTATATTGTATTCTTATCAAAATTCAGTCATTTCATTTATGTCCGTGCGCCCGCCCGGCCCAGTCCGTGCATCTGTTAATCCGCTTTTCTTTGCAATATTTATTACTTTTGCGTAAGTTATTGATACAATTATGTTTAGTATGAAAGCCGGGTATCGTTCGGGAACAAATTAGATACTTTTCGCATTAATTATATTGTATTCTTATCAAAATTCAGCCTTTTCATTTAAGGTCCGTCCTTGTTTTCTGTATTGTTGTGCTTTGTGTTTGATCACTCAGACATTTTTTCTTACTTTTTTTTCTCAATTTCGTCAATGTTATTGATATAAGGAAGCCACGAATAAAACCCAGGTATCATACAGGACCTGATTTAGTACTTTCTGCGTTAATTTATGTGTTATTCAATCAGTTCAATGGGTTAGGAATTATGAATTTCATGAAAAGTCAGCTCCTTTCTTTTGAATTATTGCTTTTTGATGTAGGCACCTATAATTGTTCCGATTATTTTTTCCTGTCAATGCTTTCTAGAGGACATAGGTACTTGAATGTCACAAGAGATCAAGAGAACATCAACATCATCAACAAAACAACAAAACAGCCGGAGCCGGAACCGGAAACGGAAACGGAATTCACGGAACACGGACGGAGCACGGAGCGGCACGGATATACACGAGCCCGCCCGAGCCCATCCGGAGAGCGTACGGACATTTTAAGATAGGAGCACCTGGGAACACTGGTCACCATGCAGTCTGTATTCTTTCACCTCTGTATCACGCTATACTCTTGAACTATGGCGTAACTGATATGGTTAGGAGGTTATCTCCTAATTAGTAAATTTGCATTTTTCCTTATTCGAGCTGCTGATCCTTTTTGTGTTAGAGTTTTAGTTTACCAAACAAGCACCGTCGTTCAATTCCGTGCGATTGTTGATTTTATTCTGATATCGTTGTAATGTTAAGTCTAACTAAGTATTGTGATTTTACACCAAACTTTCACCCCTTCTCAGTGAGTGCTATCAAGATGGTCAGATTCCATTTAGAGCTTCAGCATTCTCTTCTTCCGTAGCTCATCACCATGAAACCAATATGTTCTTATCAGTATTCTAAGTTTATATTTCATTTAAAGTTCACTGTGCCACTGTAATTGTGTTGGACCAAGTGATGGTTTGTGCTGTCTACATTGCTTGTCTAAATGAGTGTCATCCATCCCAACATGATGAAACAAATCTCTAGTCCATGATTGATGTGTTGAGGAGTTTTTCTAAATTCGCATCAAATGATTGGAATCGGGACTAGAGTTGTCAGGGGACCTGATTGGAAGTGGGGAAACCAGGATGGCGGAGAGGGCCATGTTGGCACGGTCGTCGAGGTTGGGAAAGCAGGAAGTGAAGCTTCTCCTGACAAAACAGTCGTTGTTCTTTGGGATTCCGGAGCCAGAACAAACTACAGGGTTGGTTACGATGATGCCTTTGACCTGCGTATCTGTGATAATGCACCTGCAGGTAATCAAGTTGTTAAATACTTATACTTTCTCGCTGTGCTCATGTAACTCTTTGCATGGCAACTTGGTATTTTTTCATCTTCTACACTATTCATTCATCATAATATTCACCCATGAAACACACAAGCAATTTTACAATTTTACACGCTGCAGTGTTCAGTTTAGTGACATGTATCATCTGTCTTGTCACTGGTCTCACAAATCCTCAGTTACGTCCTACTGTTCATTGAAGTCTGGAAAACCTACTTTATATTAAAAGCGTGGCTCAGTAGGCAGCTTACACTGGTTGGAGAGGATCAACTCAGAAAGTATCACCACTCATATCCTTATTATATAGTATTTCCAAATGATCTTCTATGGAATTTAATCATGCCATCTCCTTCCAGATGCTAGTCAAGTGTGCAAAAGACGCTCAAGGGTGCAAGCCCCAGCTTAAGCAAATCTGACCTCATGAAGGAAATTAAGGTTCTTGAGAATGCAACTTTTTTTTGTTTCCAAGAATTTTCTGCACCCCTGATGGTAACCTTCGCGACCTACCTATACTGATGTATCAATATTACTGAACAAATTTCTGTTTTTGATTTCAGGGGTGAAACACCAGAACATCATTTGCAACAGTTGCAAAATTCATGGTATCTCTGGCATTCGATTCAAATGTGCTCAATGTTATGACTATGATCTATGCTCCCAGTGTTACATGAATGACAAGCATGATATCTCTCATACTTTTCTAAGATTTGACACATCAGTCTCTTACGGGTAAGTTAGCTTCTAGCTATTTTTTATGTGATCTTGCAGTTTATTTAAATGAAGGAGGCATATTTGCTGCAGACTAATATCAACTTAATTGGTTGACATTTAAGTAAGCTGTTCCTAAAGGAGTGGCAAAAGTATTTCTTTGATAGGGTGATAGAAATTTAAGAGTCAGTGTAGACACAGCTCTTGTCAATTTAATTACTGTTTGATAAAGAGATTATTGGGCTCTCTGAAATTTACCAAGTTACAGCCTTTTTAGATGACTTGTGCAACCAAATGTTAGACTTCCAAGAAGTACGAATTGTATGCCCATTATATCTTAAGTACTAGCAAATGATTTTTAAAATGGGATGAACCAAACCTTTTCAAATATTGAGTACATCTTGAAATTTACCCAGAGGTACATAATGATAATAACAGAAACAGATAATGGACCACTAGACAAGGTACGAATTTAAGCATACCAATACATGATTCCCAACCAGAATTTCACGTGGAACATGATTCGCGCAACAAAAATTACCGAAATCAACTCCTAACGAAGATATTAACATTTTTATTTCACATTGGTTACGAGGAATTTGAAAGGCCCGCTCACAAGAAACTCAATGCTCTACTTGAGTCAAATTGCGCACTATAACGGTTTCAGCAAGCTTCTCAATCGAGAAATGTTCATATCCCCCATGTGTTGTTCAAACTATAAGCAATTTGCTATAACTGAGCCAAAGCGTCAAGATTGAGGTTGCCAGATTTTTATATTGCAGAAACTGTCATGATAACATTTAGCGCGCGATGTGAATCATGTATAGCATTGAGTCACCATGAGCGGATGGTTTGAATTCACGCATCAAGAATCATTAAATATCTTCGTAAGGAGTTGATTTCGGTGATTTTTGTTGTGCGCATCCTGTTCTACGTGAACTTTACAGAATCATGTATCAGAATGCTGAAATTCTTACATCGTCTAGTGGTCCATTCTAGCATTTGTGCCCATTTTTAATTTGAAACCAGTTTGATTCCTGAAGTCCAAGTGGCATGTAGACATTGTAAGCCCTAGTGCACTATTTTCCGATGCCACTCATTATCTTTCTCTACCTATAGGTAAAGCTATTATATTAATAGTAGATTTCATAATTTTATTAAAATTGGTGACTAATTTTTTTACAAAATTGCATTCCTAAGCTTTTAATAGGCAAATTTTCCCATCAATGATCTATTGCAAAGCTGGTTCCAACATTTTTTTATAATATGAAGTGTTCCTTCGATAAAGTGTAGGTGTTGGAATTTTTCGTACAGGTATCTTTGATTTTCATCAGTCATCCCTTCTCTTGTTTATTCTGAAGACACTTGCAGCATGTGCTGAATTTAAAAAAAAAAGTACGAAGAAGAAATCGGTAAACTCTGGAAGGTTTTTTTTCTTTTTCTTTTCCTCTTCACATCATGCCTCTCATGTTAGATTTGCACTTTTAATTTTCAGAGTTGAGCTGGAGCCCAGAAGAGGATGTCAAAAGTCACAACTTAGAGGCATTTTTATAGGTGCAAGGGTCATTCGCGGACCAGACTGGGATTGGGGTGATCAAGATGGTGGAGAAGGTAGGTTTAAAGCATGGTAGAGGAAAAATAGCTATGGCCAATGAACCTACTAGCCTCGACGATTGGCTTGTCCGACTCGATGTCACAGGTGTCCATGGAAGGCTTGTATACAAGACTTCTGTCAGTGTGATGTGTGCAGAAAATGTTCTCTATTGCAAACCAATTGACAGAGTTTTTTTTTAGTTAAATTTTTCATTAGAAATGTAACAGCCTTTTCCAAAACTTGTCCTGTTTTAACATTTTTGGAAACTACTCATATGAATGTGCTCAGTAGCGGAGCGTGAAAGATCGATTTTTTATATTTCCTCATTTGAAACTGTGGTAAAAAATTGATTATTAGGGTGTCCGCCGGAACACCTTGGTTATCGATCCTTTTCCATAGGTTTAAATGACAGATCTATCGACATATCGCAAGGCACGCCACGCCACTGTATGTGCTACAATTGGACCGGGCACACTGCCTGCAACACTAGGAAGGTTTGAATGTGCCCATTTTTTCTTGGACGAGTCGCAATTTCCCTAAGCAGATTGGGACCAGCCTACAGCATATATAATAATTCATTGTAAAATACCCAACTTTCTCAAGTGTTCAAATACTCTCTTTTGATCAAAGTAAATGGGTTTTTGACGCTAAAGTCCTAATTTAAAGTTATGGGAGAAAGGATGAAATGCAAAGTCACTCATACCAACAAATATAAAGTGCTATATCTGCAAAAAATATAAACAATATTAAATTTCATGGATAAACAGTCAGATTTTCATCATAAATAATAGTCAGGTAATAGAGCGCAGCCCTGATCTTCATCAATACTGTCTATGTTTTGTCTTCAACTCAGTTATTCTTGCTTATCTACTTGAATTTTTGTTCGTTCTGTCTTATTAGGCAAATTAGGGCGTGTCATAGGAATACGCGGTTGGGAAAACGAATCAAGTCGTTCGGTAGCAAATGTTACCTGGAGCACTGGCTCTACAAATGTTTATCGATTGGGTCACAAGGGCAAAGTTGACCTGAAGTATGTGCAAGAAGCAACAGGTGGACCATATTATAAAACACACCTTCCAGTTTTAGGTAAGTCACATGCTCTAGGTGGTAGTGCAATTTCAGCAATGTTTCCAGCAATGAGTCAACTTGTGGAATCAGTCCTTAGGGGGCCGTTAAGAACATCAAACCAAATTATAATATCTAAATTTAGCCAGGGCTGAATTTCTAGACATTTTTCGCTCGGTCTTTGGTCTTGGACTTAGCTCCAAACTTCTCACACAAAATCAAACTAATTCCCCAGACCAATTGATAATGTCTAAAATTTGATCACATTTTAGTTCTCTTAGACAAAAACTAACATATTAATTCCTCAATGTAATCTGTGAATTTTTTTGAATGGATCAAGAAATTTTCAAGGAAAACTGTCAATTAGCTATTGTCAAAATAAAACAAAACATGTGCGGAGATTTGCAACCCCACAATCCAAAATACGCACTTTCGACTCTTGCAATCATTTTTTCTTTCAATAGCAGGTAATAAGATTGCCAATATTTGCACTTTTTATGTTCTGTATCATTAATTTGGTTCTCTCATCCGTAGGGAAAGCTGCTGAAACAATCGAAAACATTCCAGCAGTACCAACTCTACCGGAAGGACAAAGACATTTAACTTTTAATGTTGGAGACAAAGTAAAAGTCTTAATGGATATTGATACTTTGAAAGGAATGCAAGAAGGGCATGGAGGCTGGAATCCAAGGATGGCAGAGGTAAATTTTTTACTAGTGCCTGTGGCTATTCATTTCAGACAGCCGATTTCATTTGATTTCGACAGCGCTCTGGCTATCATTGTTATCAGATACTGCTAAAAGATCACCACTTTTGTCATTTAAATCTATGAAAATTATTTGCATTTTTTTAATATAACCTTACTGGCCATGAGAATGCATCCATTTCTTTTCATGGTGATGCAGGTAAAGCTGTAGATCTTTTCTTTGAGCGGCATGGACTCAAGATTGATTTGTCAAATTTTAGTATTTGAATTCTCTTTTGACAATAATGACACTTTCTTTCTTTCTTAATTTTTAGAAGAAGATAATATTGACAAATTAATCTTTTCGATGATCAGTCGAAACACAATGAGCAAGGTCAAGGAGATCTGTTCTCTTTTTTTTTTTTGTTCTTATTTATCCCTTTCCAAGGACCAAAAAAATCATTCACCTCGAAGTTTTATACGGGAGGAAGTATAAAAAAAATAAATAATATACTAAGATTCAAAGTTTAAGTTATGCTTAATAAACAAAGGTTTTTTCTTGATTTATTTCAGTATATTGGAAAAATTGGAATTGTTCACCGGGTGACCGACAGAGGTGACATTCGAGTTCAGTATGAAGGTTGTAACAATCGATGGACATTCCATGCAGGAGCTCTTACCAAAATCAATAACACATTTGCTCCAGGCGATATAGTCAAACTAACGGAAGATGTTCAGAAAATGAAGGAGCTGCAAAGAGGTCATGGAGAATGGATCGAAGTCATGGCAAATGTATAAAATTTTCTTTGGATTTTATATGCTTATCAGCTGTCGAGATGTTGAGCAAAAAAATTTAAATGTACTTAAAAAAATGTCTAAGCTCATTTAGGACTGCTTCAACTTAGGTATTGCTCTTTAAATAGAAGCAACAGAGATGGAATGAGTGGAAGAAGTAGAAAGTGAAAGGAATCGCCATCTTCCGAACAAAGTATTACAAGCGCCATTTGGGCCTAGGCACCATGTTGCCAAACTTGTCAAATTTTTTACAGAAAATTAATGAACAGAATCACTTGAAAATATTACCTAGTATTTCTTTTGTCGTCTAAATCAATCCCTAAAATGTTCATGGAAGTATGTGCTAAATTTTGAAGAAATAATTAAAACAATATCGATATGTATGGCAGCATAGCGTTGAAGGGTAACATAATGTGAAAGAGGGAAGGCTTGCAAAAATGATAATGGACAAAGTACAATCATTTTATCAGACTTAAATCAGTTTGCAAATTAATGTGTTTGAATAACAAACGAACACCCTTAGATGTTTGTAAGTCAACTTAAAAACCTCCAAAAAATGCCATCATCGAAAATTATATAGAGATCTTTCCCTTTCATTGGGCTAAAATGATATGATTGCGTCAATGTAGATCAGCCTTTTTATCCTGGGAAACATTATCTTGGATTTTAAGTTGGTTAAATTTATTTTCAGGCTGCTGGAAAGTTAGGGAAAGTGATTAAATTGTATGCTGATGGTGATCTCCGAGTCTTGGTTGATGGTCAAACATGGACTTTGAACCCTTTGAATGTGTCACTTGTGCCAGGATCTACAACTGAGTTGAACAATACCTTAGCTGCCATTGCACCTCGTAGTAATCACAGCAGTAAGTCGTTTTACTCTCGATTTATATTTTAGAATATGCATTTGTGACAAACGGGAAACAATGTAATTCCATAGCTGTGTAACCAAATGAGAATAGTTTCTTCACAAAGACAAAAGTTAGACCTAACTAGCATCCAGCAACTAGTAAAACTCTATCATCAGTGAAAGTAGCTCTAGAAAAATCAACTGCCAATAGGTATTGGCTTGTCCTTTTTTTTAAAAAAATTATTTTCAAGCATTGCCTCCTTTAACAGTTTCCCTTTTTGCTCTCAAAAATCATATTTAAAAATATGTGCTTAGTTCAGAAAGGGTTCTATCACTTTTTCATTACTGAATCGTCATCAATCTCAAGAATGAACCGCTAGACCAGGTATAAATTTAAACATTCTGATATGTGTTTCCTCCTCAAAATGTTGGGTACGACGCAATTTGCGTAAAGGCCATCATAGAAATTCACTTTGTATCAAGATATTAGCGTTTTTATTTAACACTAGGGGACTGCGCCCCCTGACCGCTCCGCCGTCCAACCCCCCAGAGGCGCTTTGCGCCTCCAATTAGCAGATATCGTGAGATCGTTAAAAGATCATTCAGAGTTAGGGAAAACCCGGTTTGGAGACGGCAGGAAGCATGTGAGCGTGCACGGCGGGAGGGGAGCGGGGAACGGAGGAGAAACCGGTTTGTGACATGATTAGCGTTACACCCTCAGCGTGACACCCTCAGCGTGACACGGCACCCTTATGATTTTATACTATAGAGTAAGATTTGTTATGAAAAATTTCAATCTACCACTCACAAGAAAAACAAAAGTTAGGTTAGAAGAGTTAGGCCACCTATTGCCTCCTAAACCCAAACCAGACAATGTCAAGGGATGCCTGAAACAGCACAACTAGACATCAAAGAAACTACCCGTATTCATTGTTTTATTCAAAAAGAAAATTTTAAAAATTGCCGGTATACCATGCTTTATAGTTAATTAACCATTCACATTTTCAATATTGCAGGTCCATTAACATCATTGTTGTCCGGGATGCATGACTGTCATCTGGATGTGACGAAAGCAGACAAGCTCGTCCGAGAAGCTGCTCAGGGCAACATTAGTGTCATACGAGATTTTATCGTCAAACACCCTGACAAGGTAAGGAAGGAAGGAAGGAAAAATAATACAAAAAGAGGGAAATATGGAATTTGTAATTTTCTTTTTGCTTTGAGAGTTGTCTTAAAATAATGCAAATTTAATCATCTGAATTAAGTATGAATGGCTTGCTGTACAACGCTCAATTCCATATCACAACACAGCACAAAACTAAGTATATTCAGTCTTTTGAGGAAGAGTGTGTGTACTTTACAGATGAATTCAGCGTAAATTTTGTCATTTGGATTTAAAGGAATGCTATAATCAAATCCTAATGTCAATTGGAGACGAAATATGAAGTACGAAAAATAAAGATTTTGAGTAGCCGGAACATTGTCCCTTTTACATTTTTCCTGATAGGTTCGTTTTGTCAAATAGTGTTTAAGCAGGATTCTATAATTAGAAGCTTCCTAGTTTGATTCCCGCCCAGGTGATCTGAGTTAGATGGCCACCTAGGGCTGAGTGTAAGAAGACTAGGAAGTTAAGCACAAGATTAGCCCTGAGAGCTATATGAAAATTGGAAAAAGAAAAAAAAAAGGGAAAAAAACCAACTACAATCAGTCAGATAAGTATCATAGCTACTTCTTTCATTTCTTAAGAAATTGAAGTAGCAGGATTTTTTTGGTCTAAGTTGTGGAAACAGCCTTTATAAAACGCTGATCTTAAACAACCTGTAATCACTGCCCTCAAAAGAGAAACATTCTTTAAAACTGCACGCAACGTCACAATCATTGTCAAATGCACCTTGTGATCCTTTCAGTAAGAAGTACGTAAAGAAAATTTTAGATCAAAGAACAACTTAACTGGCCTAAAAATACAGTAAAATAACAGCTTAATTCAGGGAAAGGGAGCACCAAAATATTCAAAGAGCAAAGATTTAGGCAAAAAAATAAGCCTGTGAGAAAGAAATCGCAACGTTTCGAGATAATCGCAAACTCATTTTCAACCAGAATGAGTTCCAGCAAAAATGAATTGTCCACCGGCTGTTTTTGCAAGACTATGACTCTAGGTAAAATCCCATTTTGGTGATCGATCATTTCATGCATGTGCATTAAAATATTTCAGGTCGATTGTCAAAGTGATGGAAAAACATGTCTTCAAGTTGCTTGCCATCAAGGACACATGAAACTCGTTTGTTACCTCCTCACATCTGGGGCCTCTGTTGAAATGGCAGACAATGAAGGGGACACTGCCTTACACTATTCTGCGTTTGGGTATGAATTGAATTAAAGCTCTCTCAAAATTTTGCGGGGCAATTCTTTCCTATTTAAAGAAGAAAAAAACCATGATCTACTTGAGTTAATTTGCTCATTAAATGTTAACGTGACAGTTTTTGTAGCGTGAAAATACGATAGCCTCAGTTTTGGCGCTTCGGCTCAGTTATTGCATGTTCTTTACTGTTCA
This sequence comes from Bemisia tabaci, assembly GCF_918797505.1. Taxonomy (NCBI): domain Eukaryota; kingdom Metazoa; phylum Arthropoda; class Insecta; order Hemiptera; family Aleyrodidae; genus Bemisia; species Bemisia tabaci. The sequence continues at coordinate 31,110,683 of NC_092793.1, forward strand.
AACAACACAGGGTGGGGAAGAAACACTGTTCATGAAGATGCCTGCCAAAATCATTGTGGTGTGCGATTTAAGGCAAGTAAACTCTGGTCTTTCTTGTGAGCAGGAAATTCAAATTTTTCGTAACCAATACGGAACAATAGTGTTAATATCTTAGTTGGGAGTCAATTTCAGTAATTTTTGTTGCGTTATTTGTGTTCAATGTGAAATTATTAAAGGGCCCCTAATCGTGGTAGCCCAGCAAATAATGATTAATATTTTGCCATTACTGTGTGTAGAAGGTTAAATTGGTGCTCTTTAAAATGATTTTTCATTAGTTTTAAAGATGATCAGCATCCTAAAATGCATCCTCTAGCTTTTGACTTTTCATATTCCTGCATGCTTTTATAATCAAAATAAAACTGAAAACATGGTCGTTGAGCTACAAATCATTTATATTTTTTCAAATATCATTCAGGTAGTATATAGCAGTTGTGGTATTAGGAAGTGTGTGATTTTCTATCACCACTTGAATAAGATATTTAAATTCTAATCAAATGCTCCATTTTTCTAATTATGTTTTATCCTTTATTCAGAAATCAACCTGAGATAATGAAATTGTTGCTAGAACATGGAGCCAATATTAATACAGTCAATAAAAGTCAGTGTACAGCTTTGCATGTGGCTGTGAACAAACAGCATCCTCACTGTGTCCGTGTTCTGTTGAGACATAATGCCAACGTCAACCTCCAGGTATAAAAATTAATCTTCTGTTGTTTATTTTATTCTTATAAAGTCGTTTCTTTGGCTAAAATTGAATAAAAGCAGTTGATCTAGCATCCAATTATTTGAACCCAAGGTGTCTCGGAGTCTGAAAAATCTTGGAAACAGAAAATTATTGGAGAACATCATCAGGCAAGGAAAATCAGGGTTAAGTCAGGGAATTTGAAAAAAAAGACTGAAATTTTTGTTGACTTTAATTTTCAGTGCTAATTGCAGCGATGAACAGTGAGGCAATTGGTCAAAGTCAGCATTTTTGCATGGAAGCGCATCTGGGAAATCGACTGCCAGGCAGTCGGATTGTTGGAATGTGTGCCACAGGCACCTATTAAGTTTCTTTCTCATGAATGTTTATTTTCTTCAGTACATTCTGATGAATTTTCAAAATTATATTTTCCTTTTGTAATCTTTAACTTCAACAATTTTGATTACTCTTGGAACTTAAAATTTGAAAAACCGTCAGCACCGTACACACAATCAAACTGAGTATTAGCCTGGTTCCAAGCTCAATGCTTGGAGTTACAATCTGAAAAGAGAATATAGAAATAATTTTCAATTAAAATTGCAATTTTTGTTGATTGACTAATTAATAATAATCTGGAGTAGACTGCTTCGCGTGTTTCTGTCATTTGCAGTGAAATCAATGCCAAATATTTTTCATTTCCAGTTCCACAGGTGTAAATTGGTTATAAAAGTTGAAGAACTTTTATTATATCGGTCAGGGAAAACCTAGAAGAGTGAGGGAATCTTTTCCTGCCAAGTCTGTAGACATCCTGTTGACTAAAACAAAATCATTACAGTTTGACCTCTATTAACTTATACTTTTTTTCCCCCAAGAATATATGGAGCATTACTGTCCCTAACCCAAAAATGTTACTTTAACTGTTGTTACATCGGCAACTTTTTTGTCATCATCGATAACATTTTAATTTTTAACTTTCAGGACTCATATGGAGACACAGCCTTACATGATGCCATTGGAAAGGATAATTTCAACATCATTGATATGCTGTGTGATACTCCTGGTATTGATTATACTCTTCAAAATAACCGTGGGTTCAACGTTCTTCATCATGCTGCGCTCAAAGGGAATAACTAGTTAGTACATTTATTTTTTATCGTCCTCTATTTCTTAAATGGGAAATTTCTGTACGCCATGTTTTTTTGTTACAAATTCAAGAGAGACCTTTCCTCTCAGGGAATTTTTTTTTTTTTCTTTTTTTTTTCCTCTTTTTTCAGGGGACGCAATAATGTACAAAATTTGTAAAATTGAGTTTCACGGCAGAATATTAGAAACGAATTTTCTAAAATGTAGTTGCGCTTTTTTCAGAATTAAACTAAGAGTTTTCAATTTTCAAACCTTAATACATTATTGAACATTATTGCAAATAGCTAGGTGAAATAAAATGAATAAATAATAGACTAGTCATCATCTCATGTTGACTAGAATGTACGCTTTACTTAAATATTGGGCCATTAGTTTTGAGAGCTGAAGGCCCTTCTAGGGCAACCTTATCTTCATTAGCTTACACATAAAATGCTAGGCCTCTAGCTATCATGGATACATTCAATATGATTATTCTTTTCCTACAAAAGTTACTTAACGGCCAAGTTATTCATTTACATTGTAGAACATATAGTTCCTGTCAATTTTTGAGATTTCTTCGTTAGCTTTGGCCAAAACTTTTGTAAAATTCTTATATTTACAGGAGAACAGATAATTCAATATTCAATTTTTCATAACTCTTCTCCTTTTCCAAAAGGAAGTCTGAATTAAGTCTTGAATAAACTGATCCTGGAATAAGAGGGTTTGAAGTTGTATTCAAAATCTAAAATGCTCTTGAATGAATATCTAGGTTAGGTTATCTGTCTCTGTACCATTCTTTATGTGAATTATGAGTCATACATTTTGATTTTGCCGTTTATTTTGCATCTGTAAGAACTATTGCCTTAATTTGGTTCATGTCTCATTTTCAGTGTCACAGAGAGGGTTCTCACCTTTGCAAGACAAATGGTTGATGCTAGAAAAGATGACGGTTTTGCAGCTTTACATCTTGCAGCTTTAAATGGTCATACCGCTGTTACTGAAACTTTGATTTCGCAAGGTCATGCCGTTGTCAATATCCGTAATAATAGGAAGCAAACCCCTCTTTTATTAGCTGTCTCTCAGGTATGAACCCAATCTATTATTATCTGGATAGACTATTGGTGATTCTACCGAAGTGCTTTGAAATTCAGTATAAAAGTGAAATTCTCATTTCAGAGAGTTAAAGCTTTAGGCCCTGTCCACACAAGCGTGGTTCGAGGAACTTATTCGACGAACTGCTCAGTTCCCGGAAATTGTTCCTTGAAAGGAGGGATGCTGTCCACACGAGTTCGCTCCAACTGGAACGGGAACTTCAATAAAACTATACAATTATTGCAAAATAATAGATTATTACGGCTGCCAAAGTAACAAAAATAAATGTCAAGACATGTAAACGACGTAAAAAACAAATACAAACAAATTCACATCAAAAGAAACATATGTAGAAGCTCAGAGTACGGGGGAGGTTCCGGGTTTAGGAGGAATAAATTTTCAGCTCAGCTAAAACTTGTTCTGGGAACAAGTTCCTCGAACTAAGTTCCGCAAACCGCGCTCAAGTGGACAAGGCCTTAGGTTGGTAGGAGGAAGTCAGGAGGCTGTACTGCACTGATGATGGGTCCAATTGAGCTCTCCCATGCGTCAGTAATTTGCAATTTAAGTCCTTTATCTCATGTAAAATTTCACAAGAACCATGATTGTACCACTGGTTTTCTCTGAAACAAACTCCCAAGCTCAAAAAAGCTCTAAAAGTTGAGGCGTAACTGAGAGAATCCTCCACCCTACGCTTGTTTGAATTTTAAGGGATCCAACTTTCCTTGGTCATAAAGTAAAAACTAACCAAGAAGGTTAATGTTAGTTTCCTGGGTAAGATCGAGTATGGTCACTTTTTTTTGGAGAGCACTTGAAATCATTTCTTTGCAAAATTTAAAACAGCAGGTGGAACGAAGGATGCAGGGTGAAAGCAAACCAGACTTGGTACTGTTTTGGTAGGAATATTTGAAGCCTTGAGCCAATCAGAGATTTCAAGAATCGTAGCCAAGATGACCAACCATTGCACCTCTGGTAGTTATTCTTCTATTTCTTGATAGGTATCAGCTGTTTTATGTCCATTTCAATTGACTCATTGTCACAAACTTAGGAGAAATGCCACCCATTGTTTATCTATCTCCTACTTTGTTTATTCTCTAGGGAAAAGATCAGTTAGTGTGTGATCCCGCCCTTTTGTAAGTGGCTGTTTATCCGCAAGGCGGAATTAGGCCAATCAACCTAAACAAACAACAACAACAACTCTTTTTAACCAACAGTTTACAAATTTCAGGGTCATTGTTCTGTGGTTGAGTTGTTAGTCTCGATGGGAGCTGATATCATGGTTGAGGATGAAGACGGTGATACAGCTCTGCATTTAGCACTCATCAAACGCTCCTCTATGGTTGGGAAAATTAGTGAGCTTGAATCTCCGACAATATTTGGTGTAAGTTGGTCTGCAACTCTTCCTTTTTTTTGTTATTTCTTACCTTTTTTCTCTTGTCAGGCTGCAATACATGATTTTAAAAATTGAAGTTTTCGGACTTAAAGGCTTTTGATATCAAGTGGATCCAACTTAACTAGTTCTTCATATTAATACTATTTTGATTCATTATCACAATACCCTTATTATCTCCTCATCACTTATCCGGTGCTCTAGTCATCCAAAGCAACAGTAAAGCTTGCTTGTAAGTTATTTTTCTTGTTGTTTCTTAATTGTCTTCGTTTTCTGTACATAGTTTTTGTATTTTTACCTACTTTTGACTATCCAGCGTTTTCAGCATCTGGCTCAGGCTTCTAGGATGATTTATCGAGTAATCAAGGTTTTAATGTAGCTCTAAGTTTTTGGATTAATTCAGAAAAATTGAAATGAATTGGATGCAGACCTACTTTCAAGAAGTATAGTATTAAATTTTGAAGTTAATTAGGCTGAAAATCAAGTGAAAAACACAGCCGAAAAAAATTTAATTGATCGATCATCAATATCAATCTATTGAGGCTCCATCCTTCAGCTCTAAAATCGCCCAAAACTTCAAAATGAAATCTTTTAATTTCTCAAAGTCAGCCTCAGTGGTGTAGTGGTCAAGGCAGTTTGCTGCCAACTCTGAGGTCCCGGGTTCAATCCCCTGAGGTGACTGGTATTTGAGGACACTCAAATATCGGCAAGAAAACGCAGAAGCACAAAGTAACACTTGGATGGCCCTCCGTGATTTGCTGTAAGAATCATCAATCACTTTGCCCCTGTTCATAATTCAGAATATTTGCTAAATTGTCAAAGAAATTGTCCAGACTATTGTAGTATTTCTACGTACATTTTATTTTTCATGAGAGCATCATTGTACGAAGTGGTCTGAAAATTTAAGTGTCATTTCTTGCAAGTAAGAAGAAAAGTCATTGGAAATTTCAGACATATCGATGTGACGGTCTTTCTAAAAAAGCAATATGTCCGTAAGAAATACTGAAATAGCCCAATTGAGATATGTTTCTTCAGGTAGAAGACAACCAAATGATTCACAGATTTTTCAATCCTTTTTTCTTCCCATTAGATTTATCAACAACTTGGCGGAAGGTCTATCGGTCATCCCGTGGCCCTCGCTATTGCCTGTTACCTTGTTCAAGAAGGATGTCCTTTGGAGAAGCCTAACAAAAAGGGAAAAACTGGATTAGATCTGATAGCAGACACCCCAATGGTGGATATCTTGAAGCATTATGTTACCTCATCGCAAAGGTGATTACCCTACATCTATTTTTTGCCAGCTCTCTTAGTTTCTCCCACTTTGCACAATTTTTATCTATATGTAAAAAAAATCATCATAATATATAATCATAATATTCATATCATTTTTACCCGATCAGTTCACTTAAATCTACCTCTTTTTTTGTATATATGCCGTGATTAGACATTTTAATCCTATTCAGTCGAAATACTTTCTGGACAGTGTAACATAATTATTTGCCTCACTTTCCCTGCGAAATACCTAACCTTGAAAAAGTTTTCATACCTCATCATTCTATTAAAAAAAAAACCCAAGAAAAGTTCCATTTTGTTGCAAGAGATGTTATTTTGAAATGTTTCCTCACTACCCTCCTCCCTTAGTTGTGCTGAGAAGTGATATGCTAGCCATTATTATGTTATTTTACTTCACCCCCTTTACAATGATCACGTTCTCTCATTTTTACATCTTAATTGAATCTCTCTCTTTCAGTGTTGAACCACGGCAACCAAGCACCGAACTAATGTCGCCTAGTTCCAATAACTTTGATGCAGCATTTTTGAAGACTGAGGTTGCTGAAGATGCTTTGAACGAATTATTGAATGCCTCAGAATCAGAAGTTGAGCCGCCTCGCAGTATTCCTGTAGAGTGTACTGTTTGCTCGGAGTTGAACAAGGAAAACATTCTCTTTGAACCGTGTGGTCATCGGATCGCTTGTGAAGACTGCTCATCTCGTATGAAGAAGTGTTTGAAGTGTGGAGTAATCATATCAAAAAGACTCTCACAAGGTATATATTAATGATTTTTTTAGTTTTTAAAAGGGGAAATGGGTAGCAATACCATGATTCCTGATGTCGCGTTTCTATCACAATCAACCTATGTAAACATCGCTGAATGAGTGACAGAGATGCAAAATTCATGTCCAACTTGCACCAGCCTTGATGCTCAGGTTTTAAGACATTACAGATGTTGCCTTTTTTCTGCATCTTTTTCTATCTTTTATTTATTCCATGAAAATTATTTTGTTTAAAATTTTATCACATTCATCATTTTTGGTTAAAGCCACTGAATTATGTAGACTTAACGAAGAGCTCTTAAAATTCTTTCTGCTTTCACGGAGGCAATAACTGGATTTCATCATTGAAATTCTGAAAGAAGTTGATGACTGATACAATTTGCAGACGCATTCTGGAAGGCCAATGTAAAAGTTTCGACCAGTTGTGAGGGTAAAATAACTGGAATAAGAATGATATGAAACTCAAACAGACAATGCCACCTAAAAAAGTTTCCATCAGTCCACTTTTCAACATCCAAGCTGTTGCCTACTTTATTCGCTTCCTCCAACTGTTGTTTCTAACATTCTTTTGGCATTCAGTCAGATAATTTAAAGCAAAAAACACTTTTCTTTTTTTGGAGGACACAGCAAGTTTATGTTTGTTCATGACAAATTATTTATTCTCTTTTTACTTCAGTCTTCTATCTTAAAGTTAATCTTCAGTACTGGTGAGCATTAGTTCTGAAAAAATCCACCACGTCACGCTGCTAAAATCTGGTTCCGAAATCAGTGATTATTTAAATATCACAATAGATATATTAAATTCTAAGACTCATAAGTTCTAGCAGCATATGTCTGGAATGTCAAGAAACGAACACGAGCATTAAAACTTTAATAATAGAAGCTAAAACTTGATGCCAGTTTCTCCTATGGGATGTCTGTAAGCTCGGAAGGGAGACCCCTTGGTGAAAGAACGACATCTGCAACTGTTGAGAGCAATCACTCATGATTGGTCGCATTAAGGTCATTATGCTTGACCCTACTTTTTTCTGGCATCAAGTTACTGAGTTTCAGAAATTACTTTTCCCATCCTTCTTAATGTCAATAAGAAGAAGAATGTTACAACTAGAACTTATGACCCTTTGATTCCAACAAAAATTCCTTAAATTTCCATAAAGCACTAGGACTCACGTGGAGCTGTATGGACTCTAATGGCGTGAACCAAAAAATCATAACACAGTGGTGGCGCCCTCTGGGCAGAAAAATTTCTTACTACTTACCGCTGTGGCTTCACCTTAAATGGAAAACTTGAGAACTTTTGAAAAGTGATCTTAAGCCTGTTCAATATCTCAAGAATTTCATATCAACATACGAAGCCTAAGAAGATTAGATACAGCACGCTTGCCAGGTCTAATGCGGTGCTGTTCGGATAATTGCTCAATAGATGGCGTGCCGGCCAGCACCTCCGCAAACCTCTCTGTCACTGGAAGCAAAAAATCAGAAAGCCACTTTGATAATGTGTCCAATAAGATCCAAAACGCGTCTACAGTTGCTCTCTGATTGGACAAAACTAGTTTTGCGCCCACCAGCATAACTCTAAGAGGGAAATTATACTTTTTATGAGACTTCTCTCTCTATAGTGAGAATACTTTGTGCAATGGAGTGTCATGACATGACCTTGCCTATGATTGTATGATCCTCAACTTGCGTCCACATCAACATAATGTCGCAATAAAGAGTACACAAAAGAGAATCATGAAGACAGTATAATTTTGTATTCAAAGCAAGGATGAAAAATGATATATTGATTATCGAAACATAGATTTGAAGAGTATCATTTATTTTGAAAATTTTCACATGGTTTGATTAAGTTGAATTTGATTATCTGCATGAATGAGCAGTAAATACACAAAGTTATCAACAAACTTGTCACGTATGCATGCGAAACTCTCCACAGAGTAAATCATAAACTTTAAACATACATGAATAAAATTTGTCAATATTATTTTTTCCAGACGGGCGTACGATAGCTTGTCGATCCAGACACTCAAGTGCTGAGAGGATGCGCTACCTAGAGGATAAAATGACGGAGATCGAAGAAGCTCAGCTTTGCTCTATCTGTATGGAGCGAAAACGAAACGTCGCGTTTCTGTGTGGACATGGCTCTTGCAAAAAGTGCTCGCTTACTCTCAAGATATGTCATATGTGCCGCAAACAAATAACAAAAAAAATCGATCTGTATTGAGCATGTTTTTAATTTTGAACCAGTGTTAATGTAAGGTAATTTTTTTAACAAACAAGATTTTTAAGCTCATCAGCCTTTGATTTTAATGTTGAGAAGATGTACTTTATATTTAGGAAGTTGCCAAATTTTGCACTTTTAGACTTTGCATGATAAGCTTAATAATTAGTTCTAGGTATGGCCTTTGTCAGCAATCTCATCATTAGCCTATCATAATAAGCATCTGTTAATTGGCCATGAGAGTCAGAGTCAGAAGAGTCGCTTCATTCTTCTAAGATTTTGCCCGCTTGTAAAAGTTCAATTTCCTGTAGGCATTTAAAACGTGATAAACCAAAAAAGTACAACTTAAGGGTGCATCGATGTTGAAGAGATTTTGCATCCTTCCCTCATTTAAATGAGAATCGAAGTGTTCTATCTTATCATGCATCGTTAACTCAGTTATCATCGCCAGAATTTTTCCGAAGAATTACTGTCAAGTTCCACAATCATAAGGGTACCAGCATCTCTAACTTGATTAATTGAAGATATTCTCAAATTTATCACCATAACAACTCAAAAATCTTTTTGAAGGAAATTCCGGCAGGAGCGTAATCTGTAAATTATCAAAATTTGTTCGATACCTTCATGATATTCCTATGAGAATTCATCTTCAGTGCTAGGTGTTACAAGTACACCTTGATGTGTTCTTTTCAGACAGAAAAATTCTCAAGTTGATGTTTTAATTGCATATTTTACACTTGTTTACCAAGTTGTGACTGAATCAATTGGAATAAAACATGCTTGCTGTTCTTTAAAAACTGAAGCACGATTAGTGATTGGACTTGCAAAGGATGAAGCATAATTTAAGTTTTATCGAGTAAGTAATGGTACTTTATAATGAAGTTTCCAACCACAAGCAGTCCCATAATTCTAGTTATCTGTTCCTAATTTACATGCATTATCAGGCATCTGTGTTTAATTTTACACTCTCTTCGAACTAAATCAGTATATCTTATTATTTATTTTAAACTTTGAGAACTGTTATTTGTTTTCTTACTCATGTCAGTACATACTTCTAAACAATGAGTCTCGAGAAAGCATAATTCTTTTTTTCAACTTATGTGATACATACTAAATTAGAGAATTATTTTTAATATTAAGTAGCATATCCATTGTTATAAGAATTAGCAGATCCAAGCACTAATGATTTATAATCAACACTTACAAGCATTTGTTTGGCGCCTCTTTCATCATCGAGACTTTCCTTTTTTTAAATTTTACAGACCTAATATTGAATTTGTGATATCCTCAACGGGCCTGTTGCAAACCTTTGCTAGAGCCAAACTAAGAGTTGTTTCTTACAGATAATGCTTCAAAAATCACGATGAGCGCATTGACAAAGTCTGAAATGCACTCATAACTTCACAATATGCATAAGAAATTTGCAGTTTTTTGAGCTTTCCGCTTCAAAAATTATACTACGGCACAGGTGAACATTTTGTTAAAGGAGTCGTTCCATCGTCGGCAATATTCATCTTGGCCGACGCCAATCTGCCAAAACACGTGTGATGGGACGAGACAACACCTGACCAGGATAAGACCAGATAACAATCGACGTATGTATGTTCATATTTTCCTCGCCCACCTTGATTGACCTGGCACTTGCCTTGAATTATGCGCGGAACCGCGGAAGCATCGGCCATGATGAATATTGCCGACGATGGAGCGACTCCTCTAACAAAATGTTCACCTGTTCCGTAGAATCGATTTTGAAGCAGGAAGCTCAAAACAGCGCAAATTTCTTTTGCAGATTGTGAAGTTATGAGTGCATTTCAGACTTTGCCAATGCGCTCATCGTAATTTTTGAGGCATTATCTATTGAAAACAACTCTTATTTTTGCGCTAGCAAAAGTTTGCAACGGGCGCATTAAATGTTAAGTTACAATTTACACGTATTTATAAGAAACTTATTACTACATGCCTTAATGAATCACGCTTGGCACTTCCTCACTAATTTTTCTGAGGTCAAATAGAAGTGCTGTTCAATCATCAATCGTTTCTACCGAAAATTAGAGAATTAGGGGGACCCTATTTGAATTGCTGTTGCAGGGCTCAGTGAATCCCTTTATCATTTACTTTTGCATCACAAACTGTACCTTGCATCGATCTTTTTCCCCCATCTTGGCTGTATTTTTCTATCGGAATTCCAACTGAGTTTGTCAGTTTATTATACTTGAATCATTGTGTCAAGGTCAGTGAATTCCTCTCTGCTGAGTTTAAGTGATTAAGATAGGTTGTTAATTCTTCAATAACAGCATCCTATGAATTTTTTTATTTCAAGAATTTGTTCCTGTGAATTGCTCAGTTTTCCCTGGAATGTAAAAATTTGATAATTTCAAAGAAATAGCAGATGCATTCGTCTAGTCAATTTGAGGTTAACCAAAGAAAATTCATGGTAGGAACATCAGGGAAATTCTTTGTTTGTGCAATTTTTAAACCACCCTGCTGTCAAATCCTGATTGCTCTAATGAGCTCTGTTAAGATGAAAAAATTGCTTCCTTATTTTTAAATTACCTCATTTAAGGGAATTTTAAAATACAGATCAAACGTCTAATAATCATAATTATTGGAATTACAATACATTTAATATATCTTCTTTACTTTTTAAGTTTTCCGTCAAGTGCACAACAAGTTGATCTCTTTGAAGAGAAATAGCAATTAAAAGAGTTGGAATCAGATTTCAGTTTCTTCTGCTGCTATTTCATAACAATTATCATACTTAGATTTACAGTGGGGTGACAGTTGTGTTTTTGTTAGTTTTTTTAGTCTTATTAATCAAAACAAGCGTATACTTTCAGATCACAGTTTTTATGAATTCTCCTTTTCTCATTTTTTTCTTATTCTTTTTTTTTTTTTTTTTTTTTTTATTCGTTCATTTTTTAAATCATTTGCAAGCTCGATCAGGTATTACTTTTTTTTTCTTTGATGAACTGAATTTTCTGAGAAAGGCCCTTGTAGTGTAATTTTTTTTTTTAAATTGAATTATCTATTTTAATTTTACTTTGACCACCCCCCCCCCTCCTCTTCTCCATTCCCACCACGAAAGATTGTAACATTATATAATATCAATATTATGTGTATAGTGAGAATGGGCTATTGTATATTACAGACTATAAGACATTTTATTTCTGTTAGATTTTTATGAAATCCCATTTGTCAGTTACATTTTTTTGGTGTGCAATTGTTGCATCATACCCATAGTAAATTGCAAATTAAGTTATTCTAAAATGCACGTAACTTTTTTTTCATTTTGCCTTATGAAATGATCCCTCTTTATTGGTTTTCAAGTCCCTCTGACTAAGATAAATAGCAATATTTGCACGTAGATAATAATAATGTATGAAGACACCAGTAGATCCATTGTGAACTGATCACTTGATTTTTTTATAATACAATCAAATGGACCTTTAAACAAGATAAGAAATTGAGCACTTGATACTGAACATGTATACTCAAGTAGAACCTATTAAACATGTCGGAAACCTTCAAGATTATCTCATAAATGAGAAATATATTTTGTGGATGAAACAGTATGAACAAGTAATTAAAAATTCCCACTCACAAAAAACCAAAATCAATGTAGAACAAATCAAGCAATGATATCAACTTATTTATCAGGCAAATAACAAGATCTCAGTTGTGCATAAATTTCGATTTTCTCCATATCAAAGATACCTTTAATCTTGTCAAAAAAAAGTTAATGCATAGGAATATTCTTGCATTGTAAAACATACGGAAATCTGTTTATTTCTTTAGTGGACTCTGGTTTTTCTGTGAACGGGAAGTGCTAATCAACATAGACGAAAACCGTCATTCTCCCACTTACAAGTTGAATTAATAATAATAACAAGTTGAATGAATATATACCCATCGTACTTCATGCAAAATTTTGACAGGGCATGATAGTTCTGGAGCTTAATTTAGTAATCTGCTTCTTGGTCCATTGAATTGTATAGCCATTGTGTATAATTTTTTTTCTTCCCCCCCCCCCCCTCCACAAGTATGGCAAATGAATAGTAATGTCTCTCCAACAGCTTAATATTTGTACTATGCACTTTATTAATGAAGACAAAACTAACTCAAGTTTTCAGTAATGATATGTATCATTGTAATATTATTCATTAATGTAACTGGATTTTTCCTCCATTCACGGGACGTGCAATAGCGAGTTCATCACAATGCATTTGGATACCTTAAATGCCCATAACAATGTAAAAGAGGATCAGAGTTTTCTTTGAGTTAAGTAAATCATTTCTCTTCGAAAAATATGAATCAAGGTTTTGAAATGGATTCCTAATCCTGTTTGTGTGAGCCTGGCTCCACATTAATTTTGATGTAGGATTTTTAACATAGTATCACCAATTTTAATTTCCACTGATATGATTCCAGTAAACCAAAGTAATTTAAATTTAAATGACTGGAATAAAGTAGAAGATTGAGGTGTTCACATGTATTGATGAAGCTCAGTATTTTGTTGCGTATCAAGCATTTACTCTCACTTATCACAGAGTGGACGCATTCATAAAAAAGTGAGTCTGTCTACAGAAAGAAGAGATTCAAGAAAGAACGTATCAGTTGTGGCGTTCCGAAATCCCAGTTCCTGTTTTATTTTTTCAAAGGAGACCAAACCAACATCAATTAAATTGAGAAATTACGCTGACTAGTTTTCCGAAAGGAAAATAAAGAATGACAGGAAGTCAGCAATGTCGCAAACCAAGACACGTTGTTTCGCACTTCGGCTGTCAATACATCATAATTCCAAAGCTATTGCACTGAAGTCATTTTTCAGAACTCTTGATGTAGATAGAACGTCTTTTGTTCAAATGCGGTTGATTATATTTGCCCTATTTTCAAATTTACCATGCTAAAGCCATGGAATAGGCAAGGCCATGTGTTTGTTTGTTGGTTCCCTCTTTGATTTCTTTTTTGTTCCAGAGTATGAGCTTGCTTTCGATTATGTTTGCTATTTTTTTTTTTTTTTTTTTTTTGCTTATCTTTTATTTTCTGATTTGGCATGTATTTGCAATCCTATGCGGATTGGGATTCTTTGTGATACCTAACTACATAATTAAATTTTTACCTGTAAACTACCATAGTTGAATGTACATAAATATATTTTTTCTATGTATGTTTGCTGTAAATATGTAATTCAGATGTACATCTGCGATACATTAAAGAGTAGTTTATTAATAAATATATCACTGTTGAGTGTTGTTTCAATGACCTTCTCGTTCATCCTTTTATTTTTGTCTTAACTTAATAAATTTTTATAAACTGTCAATGACAGTTTTGCAGCCTTTCGCTAAATGATTATCACTAAAACTATTTTATTCAGGTATCGTACCTTTTTAGTAGGTAGGGAAAGCATAGGAAAAAGTGCATTTTCCTTGCAATGTCTCAATACCAATCTGTAAGCTTGTAAGTTTTCAGGGAACTTAATTGCATTTCAAAAAATTATCCTTACGACTTACCAAGTTAAAATATATCATCATAATTATTCATGTAAAAAATTATTTCAATGAAAGATCAGCTATCTCCCAAGCATAAAAGTAGATACTGGGTGCGGTAGATTTTCTTTCTCACTCAAAATGATAGTGTATGAACCTATTTTGACTTGAACCACAGAGAATTTACTCCAGGGGTTTATACCCCAGGGGGGGGGGGGGGGGGGGTGATTAGGGGTTACTCTATGAGCAATTTGTGTTTCAGATTATGTTCACTCTTGTAGTGATGCGATGAAATAGCTCATTTTATCCTCTGCAGTGACAACCATAAAGTTTACATATTAGTCTCTCCAACTTCTGAAGATCTCCAATTAAGTATCAACTGCCAAATTTTGCAAGAACCCACTAATTGTCTAATATTTTTCCTCCAATTTTTCAGAGAATTGTGTTCACAATTGAATCTAAAATATCTGAAAATTTCAAGGAAAAATATGCGAAACTCTCTTCAAAAATACTTGTGTTATTCGGGAAAATTTGGCAACTCTTTAGAATGTTCATACGGTGTTCTTCTTTTGCACGGCAGAATGGGCATGTGATTTTGCCATGATTTTGCAACTTCAACGTTCCTCATTTTTTTCTTGACTCTTGACAGTCTAAAGGCTGCATCTAGCGGCGTTTCTGAAGATTGGGCCACAGTTTTCAGAGTGTATGAAATTTATTAAGCCATCATTTTAAGGTGTACATATTATCCCTGCTGTTGTGCGAAAACACAACTTACGTTACGGTACGGACATGGACGGAGTTACGGCTACGGCAAAATGGCCAGGATGGGACCCCCTTTTTTATGGAGCATTAATCATTACCAACATAACAAAAAACCAGTGCACCATACGCTCACTATAAGTCTAAAATAAAATCTTCACGTGAATATCCCTGATAAATGACGAATTTATTAAGTTCAAAGTTACCGTAACTTTAATCAAGGTACTTGAACTTTACTTTTGGCATGAGCGAACAAATATTTAAGTGTTTGGGATTCACCCGATTGAAATCTGTTGGTGCAGCTGATAGGTAATTCCCTAAAATTCCTTCCCTGCTTGTTCAGAGATGGCGTGTGTTTTTTCGGTTTGTTGTGGTTATTGAGGAAAGCCTTTTAACTAAAATTACTTTTCTCAATCTTTTTTACCGTGCGTGTTCCTCTTAATTTCTCCCTGAAGTTTCGCTGAAATCATGTTTTCATTTCTGGTCCAACGATGATCTTTAAGTGGAAACCGAGTGTTTGAAACTCCTCAACGTTTGTTATTCTTATTTCAAACGAATTATTTCTCGCATTTATTCATCGTTTTGTGTTGAACTGCAGTTTATGTTTACGGAAAATGTTCCACAAATTACGGCTGAAGTTCCGACTGTCCAAGTGCTGATATTTCCGATCCATTTTCTCCGAAATGTGAAAACCTTTGCCTCGCTTAGACTTGGTATGTATGTACTCTAACCTTACATTCTCAATTTTTAACCTCTCCGGAAGTTTTGAAATCCGTTCCAAAGTTATCAGAGAGGATTTAACAGAGAACGAAAGTCTCTTACTGCACTTGCTTCGTGTAAAAACCGAAATTTAGTAAAGGGATCATATCATATTGGCTCTGTTTGTTGGCAGGGGCAGGTAACCCCAGGAGACAAAGACCGTCGGCGCACTTCAAAGCTAGGATCATGTGCTTTTCAAATCACATCTTACTATGATTATCTTTTCTCTACCTCTTCAATATTGTCAAAAGTTTCGAATTGCTTATGTGCCTTCCATTTCATTGGCATAAGTCTCTTGGGCTATCAAGTGTGGTTGATTGATCCATCAGCGTCACTGCCCTATCACCATCGTTTAAATCAGACACCTTAAGCATACAGCTCTATAAACTGCAAGCAGAATATATGTTTATTTTATTTCATGAAGATTTAAATCCAACAATCATGGAGAAAACACTCGAGGCTCTGGTGGAGTCCTGCTCATGTTTGACTCAAACGTTAAGAGTTGAGCTTTTTAACAGGTGTATTTTTTGAAAAACAACTAATTCATTCACTTATTTGAGCTCAAAATCCTCAAATTTAGGTTCTCATAAATCAAAGTTACCTAGTATATCATTTTGATTGATGCATCTTAATTGTCTGTTTATCAGCATCTGCCTGTGTAAGCATACGTGATCGGAAGTTAGGTTATCTGAGAAAAAATTCATACATACTAGACTTGTTAGGGATTTATTTGCCTACCTATGCAGATAAGTTAATTGCTGTTTGCGTAAGTAATTAATTAGAGCTTTCAATTTTGACTAGAAACTTTTTACTGTACTTACTTTCCGATGAAAGATGTAAAAACATCACTCATTCCATCATCTCTTTGGCACGAACGACTGTCTTCAGACTTTTAACAAGTGTGCTTATGCGTACATCATCACCACTGTAAAAAATGGAAACTAACTGGTTGGAGGAAAAACTTTAAACTAACGACCAGAAAAACCCAAGTACAAATGTACTGAACAAGATTTTTTTTGCAAGCCAGGCACTACACGCTATTTTGATATAGATAAGTTCCTAACATCCTTCTTAAAGAAGTACAGGGAGAAAGTTTTCTCAGTGCAACAAAGAACCCTGATCAAGTGAAACACACCCGAAGTGTTTAAGTTGTTTAAAGGAAGGTCTATTTACCTTTTGTAGGAATGACTTACCATCTTCTCCAAAAATTTAACCACACTACAAGGAAATGCGTGGAAAGTCCATGTAAAATTAAAATTGCATTACTTTGAGGTTCATGTGTTCCACTCGATCAGTTCAACATGTTCCACTGTCTCAAATTATTTAGCCCCTGTTTCGTAATAATGTTGTCTCATGTTCCTTCTAGGTGTGTATTTGTGAAGGCCAGAGAGCAGTAACAACATTCAGTTTTCTTTCTGATGAATGAATTGTAGCCAAGGGAAATGAGCCACAACATGGGAGGAATGGCACCCTATGTCAAGTAAGTATTAAATTTGTTCAAATTTTCTCAATTGCCAATAAGAAGAGCCCAGCAAAGAGGAAGGTACAAAGTGGCAAACGGATGATTTTTCCTTATTGCTTATACAATACTGAAGTTTTGTCATTCCCGTATGCAGAAGTTGGAACTCACCTGAGCAGTATTTTCACTCTCATATCTATTGACAAGTAAATACCATGAAGGTTTGGTTTTTTTGCAATGACTGCTCAACCAGTCAGCTCCCCCAACCCCCTAAACTAATTGAGTGGAAAATGTAACTATCTCTAGTATGTGCTTCAGTCTCCGCAATTCAGTCCCTTTATCTGTTTGGTTTCTCTACTTAATCCCTGTGATCACTTCAAGGTAACTGACATGAGGAGGTCACATAGCATCCCTCTTAGATTTTGATTGGAACATGGCCAGACTTTTCTTCATGCAAAACTATTGGACCCCCATTTTGTTGTTATTGCAAATGGACCCTGAATGTTAAAAAAAATTCAAAAAATTGGTACAACACATCACTTGCTAAAATGGCAAAATAACGAATCTCTTAATTTCCTTTGATATGATCCTAGTAAACAAAAATAAGTTGAATTTAAATGACCAGAATAATATAGGAGACTAATGTTTTCATCCATTGATGAAGATGTCTAAAAGTGTACTTTGTACGTTTATTTTGTGCAAAAAAAAAAAAAAAAAAAAAAAAATCCATTGATGAAACTCTGTATCCTATTGTAAGTCAAGTATTTACTTTCACTGATCACAAAGTAGACAGATCCATAAAAAGTAGTCTGTCTATAGGAAGAGGAGATTAAAAAATGAACGTATTGAATGGTGTAAGTCTGCAACAACATAGTCGGATGCGGTGTTTTAAAATCTCTGCTCTGATTTTATTTTTCGGCAGGAGAACAAATCAACAGCATTCCTTGACGTTTTCGCAGAATTTTTGTGGCACAGAAAAGAAAAATCTCGGCAGTTCCTCAGAATTTCCGTTAAGTAGTTTTCCATTTAAAAAGTTAAGTAGGTACAGCAAGAACTCCGCAACGTTGCAAACCAAGATATGTTGTTGGGGACTTACACCGTTGATAACTCAGTTGCAGTGTTTTGACTCTGTTCTGTCGACTCTGCCCACTCTCTACCTAAGCTTAAAATCTTAAATCAGAGGGTAGCAGTTCACAGGTTAAGAAATTTTCCCTCTTTTTGGGAAGACATCTATGTTGTAATAATATTCTATCATTTCTTTCATTTTCTGATCACTTTTTGTTCAGCATGCCACGAGGGAGAGCCCCCATGAATTATTATCAGAATTGTGGCCCGGGAGGAGAGCCACCCATGCATATGGGAAGGAACATGTGTTATCCTGATGACAAGATGCCTCCTGGAATGTGTGGGTAAGTTGTCGCAAGTCTATTCCATGAAATGACTTACAGTTAGAAAAAGTAAGTTTTCTTAAAAGTAGCTAATGCTGATTGCGGTGGGTTTGTAGGTAGGCAAGATTTATTAAGTAGTTGATTTTAAAGAAAAAGGGTTTTAATTACTCACCTTAATTTTAATATAGTGATTGATGTGATAAAATCTGCCTCTCTCAGTTATTTTATTCGTACTAAGTATTATGAACGTGAATTCACCTCGAACATGCTTGGATGAAATATTCTGGACATTAGCAAACATTAAACTGAACATTAAGGGAACCAGTGTGATTAAAGTGTCCTCAAAATCGTGTAACTTCCCCTTTACTTTGAAAAATACTAAATATATGTGTAGTGTTAAAATTTACACTATCACTTTCCTCTAGAATTAAAATTTATTGGTAAAAAAATTGAAAATATATCGTGCTTTTAGCATTTGTTTAGATCAAGATCAGTGGCGTGGCGTGCTTTGCGATATATCGATTGTTGTACTATTTAAACCTATGGAAAAGGATTGATAATCAGGGTGTTCGCAGCGAACACCCTAAAAATCGATTCTTTACCATAGGTTTAAATGGCAGGACAATCGATATATCGCAAAGCACGCCACGCCACTGATCAAGATGTACAATTTTTTGCAACTTTGTAATGGCGTTAGTTCCTCTCTGCCAAATGCAATTCATCAAAAGGTTGATTTTTGGAAAATTAAAAAAAAAATTAATAATATATGTTCTGTTAACAAAAAAAAACAAAAAAAAAATAGGTAGAAATTTCTCAATCTCAAAAAGTAATTTTTTGTGGAGCTTAAAAAAAAAGAAAAAAAGAAATTCTCTGAGTTATGAAAGTCATTTAATTTTGTCTGTATATGAGATGGCTGCAGGTTTTTGCTGATTTCTGAGTAATCGTTCAAAATTGATTAGGCGGAATCGATTCGCTGGAACAATCCGTGGCAACACATGATAATGCGTGTATCCTGCTTAAATAAGTCTGTAAACTTCCTGATCACCAGACCCTTTGTTTGCTAATTAGACTTCCTATTTTATTAGAAAAAATCCATGCCTAATCTGACATTTCTGTGCCAAACTTTTAATTTGTATCAATAGTTAAACACTGAGTAAACACTCTAGGCTTGTTGCCATAATTTTAACCGGATTTTTAACTTTACTTTGCTCTATTGATCTCCCGTTTGTGAATAAGGAACAAGTGCATCAATTTTTGTGACAAAAAGCATTTGCTCTAGCCTACAAAATGTGTATCAGTCTTGATTCTGTTTTGAATGCATCGGCCTCCTATTTTCTGAGGGGTTCAAAGGCAGTGTTCGAGACTCACCTTTGAGTTTCAGGAGCCATGTGGAGCATCAAGTTCAATGTTTAGGAGCCATTGAAGATTTTTTAGGGCCAGATTGACTTTTTGCCCAAACATCACGGTGAATTTAGTGAAAAGTTGGACCTAAGATGTTTTAGTTACAGAACTAGTAACTGTAATCGGGGGAAATTTTGAAACATCACCAAACAGAAAAATTAGGATTTTTTTTGGGGTGGGAGGGGGGATTTTTAGTGGCCACGTTGGCGCAGAGCCTTCATTTCTTAGGCGCATTTGGCGTGTTGGTGCCTCATTTCTTGGGCGCATTCGGCGTTTTGGCGCCTGTGAGTTTCGAACACTGTTCAGAGGATAATTTAATATAAGCAACTTTTGTTCTAAGTCAATATTTACAATTGCAAAAAGTTTCAAATGAAGTCTTTCCATATCCTTATTGCTTCTGTTTTATTTGACGACAGGATGAATCCAATGGGCGGTGAATTTAAGCCTCCGATGATGGCAGCAGCTGATCCTCCTCCACCAAAGAAGAAGAGGAGAGGCTCCGCAGCGGCTAATGCAGCGGCTGCTCAAGCAGCGGCTCCTCCTCCACAACCCATGCATGACATTTTTCCGCCACCCATGCCTGGTAAACTTGGTATTTCATCTTTCAACTACTAAGCACGTAGAATCTTTTTCATGCCTATTATACAGGAGTGAGATATGCAACCCTCAAACCTCCTCCAATTTCCCTTGATAAATGCTTGTATTTACTTAGCTGTTACCCTCGATGGACCGCGTTTAACTGAAGGGAACCAAGCCACATCAGCTTTTGCCAAATTTAACTGGGCAATTCAATTTTGTATCAGAGAACGTTTGTGCGGATTCTTTTGAACATTTTAAGGAATTTGCCTCGTACAATGGAGAAAATTCACTGAAATTTGCATGAAGATCTGCACAACTGTTTTAATATAAAAAATGTAATTTCTCAATGAAATTTGGCAATAGCTGATGTGGCTCGGTTCCTTTCTGTTCTACGCGGTCCATATACCTTTAAAAGCAACTCTGGAGTTTGGACCACGAGATAAGGTGCAAAAAGCAATGTGAAGTATGTTTTTTAACCAAAATTTAACGTAGATCACGATTGGTGCAAATGAAATTAACTCCCAACTAAGATATTTAACGTTTTTTGATACGTAAATTCAAAATCCCCCCATTAAGTTAATGGGAGTCAAGAAGTGCTTGAAACGTCACCGTTACGGTACTGCAATATGAATATTAGGCAACCTCTTTTTCAGTGCTTTGGCTCAGCTGTTGCAGGTTGTTAACCCTTTGAAAAACATGATGCGGGAAAGGAACACTGCTTGATTGAGAAACCTGCAAAAACCATCCTAGTATGCAATTTGATTCAAGGAGACTATTATTTTTCTTGTGAGCGTCAAATTTCTGGAGATCAAATTAATGTAAACTAATACCGTTAAAACAGTAGTTGAGAGTTGATTTCAGTAATTTTTGTTGGGCGGATTGTGTTCCGCAATATAATTTTGGTTAGGAAATTTGTATCACAAAGCTTAAATTCACTCTTTGTCTTATGGTCCATTGTTGCAAGGAAGTCTTTGCCAACATCAAGCTAAGCAAGCCTGGTTAAATAACCTGTCAAATTATCTTGTAGATACCTCTCCTATTCTCAGCATATTTTCTCATTCTTTAGCAGGTTTTCCACCAGACGAATCAAACCAAAATGTCTCTTCTCCGAAATACTGTCTTCTTACTTTTCATATATTATCATACTTCCTTATCAAATACTTAATTATTCTTTCTGAAATACTGCAATGGTTTTGAGTCACTTCAGCGTTTAGTCAAATCTGCACTTAAGATGAACAAGTTCTCAAAGGTAACTGAGATGAGACAGAATGAGGTGAAAATGACTAAATATAAGAAAAGTTAAAACAATAATTGATCCATTACTAATTTCACGGTAATTTTCATTCAGTAGATACCATTTACAAAGTGGCTACATAATTCATGTTTACTTATTTTGAGACTGTACACAAATTCCTTTTCAAAATGTAAATACTCCATTGAATGGCATCATTGTTGATGTCAAGTTTGGCATTGGGGTTATCATTCTCTTGGCACACAAATGTAAGCATGTTACCTGTTAAATGTGCTGAGGGCTTACAGTCAGGTAATTAGGAAATGGACAAATCAGCTGTAATCGCAACATCAAAACTTATTAATCAAGTCTCTCTCATGGTAAAGATTGATGAAGTTTGTTTTTATTTTCCTTGGTGAAACGTTCATGATCATTGATTTTTCTTTCTTCGCTTTTAGGTTATGGTGGTGATACAATTGTTGCCTCAAATCCATTTGATGATTTCCCACCTGTCAATCAAATGAGTCATCAGCCTCATCATATGCAGCGGCACATGGGTCCCATGTCAAGCGGACCAATGGGTGGGGGGCCAATGCCAGGAGGTCCCATGTCAGGAGGTCCTATGCCTGGAGGTCCTATGCCTGGAGGCCCCATGTCAGGCAGCCCTATGCCCTCAGGAGGACCTATGGGAGGCTGTCACTCAGTCATGGGAAATCCATGTCAAATAGGATCCCCAATAAATTGCGGGCCCTCCATTGGGAGTCCGATGAACTGCGGTCCGCAAATGAACAGTTGTAGTCCAATGAATTGCGGACCATCAATTGGAAGTCCTTTGGGTGCTTGCGGAAATGTTCAGCCAACACGGAGTCCTCTGTGCCCTCCCATGAGTAATGCAGGTCCGATGATGGGATGTGGCCCTCCAAATAGCAGTCCGATGAATCCAATGAATATGCACCCAATGAACAGGAGCCCACAGCAAATTGGAAGCCCCCTTGGTGCCATGATGAATCCAAACATGTCTGGAAGTCCCATGGACTGTGGTCCAATGGGAAACAATCCGGCAAGAAAAAGTAGCCCAATGCATCAAGGCGTTAACATCTCCAACATGCATCCAAACATGAACAACGTCTGTGGGTCCCCCATTGGTAGTCCGTTGCATAATGGTCCAATGAATAGCTGCGCCAGTGGGAATTCAACGAATATGAATATGAATTCAACTTTGTCGAGTCCAATGGGCAATAATTCATGTTCCATCGGAGGTGATTTAGGGTTAGGCATAGTGAATAAAAGTCCAATGAATTCAATCAACTCTCATCCAGGCTCATTGGGTAGTCCAATGGGTGGGCCGTCCCCAAATTTAAACAGTAATAGTAGTAATTCCAGTAACCCTAACACTAGCAATGCAAACTCTAGTGTGTGCGGCCCTGGTCCCAATAACAGCAACCCAAGTGCTAACAATAACAATAATGGAAACAGTAGTTCCAACCCCAACAATAACACTAGCAACATCACCAATAACAGTAGTAACAGTAATAATAGCAGTAATAAAACTAGTAACGGCAATGGGAGTAGCACCGTGAACAATAATCCAAGTAGTAACTCAAGTAGCAATAATCAAATAGTAAATAGCCCATTAGATTCTCTTGCAAATTCAAATGCGAACAGCACTCTGGGAAATGACATGGATAACTCATCCGACGTGAAAACATCTCAGTGTAACACGAATAACATGAACATTTTTTCAAACTCCGGCCCAAATAACATGAACCCATTCAATAACATGAATAATCCTAATGGCCCGCAGTGTATGCCAAGTAGTCAGTGTGGTCCAATGCCCAATAACCCTTGTGGCCCACCAGTCTCGACGATGTCTAATCATTGCTCACCATTTATGAACGGACCAATCAGGGGGCCCATGATGCATGGACCCGGCGGTCCACCAAATATGGGTCCAGGAATGATGCATCCAATGAACAACAACTTTACTGGTCCCAAGTCAATGTCCATATCTGCAGGGAGGGTAAGTTTATCACTTTCAAGTTTTTTCTCCATGAAATAAATATCGCTCAGCCTCATCTATGAGACTATCTTACGGTGACCACAGTATTGAGAGCAGTCAATGTGTTAACACCTATCTCTGATTCTTGTAGAAGAGTTAGTTGCAAAAAATTTCTCTTGATTCTCATCCGATAAGGTTCTTCTCCATGTAAAAAAAAGGCCTTAAAGAAGCATATCAATTACCCTGACTTGCACTGCTGGCGAATAAGATGGCTGAAAAAGCTCTTGAGCTTTGAGAGTTCTAGTTTGTACGTGGAAAAGAGCTATTAACCATAGGACGATGATGATGATAAGATTTAGCAAACTCAACCCAATAAATTCTTGAACAAGTACTTTGAATTAATCCAAAAAATTCTTGAACAAGTACTTTGAATTAACCTATGTACAAATTTAATTATGTATCAGTGCCTTACTTTGAAGGTCGACCAACATCAATCTTTTTCTTATTCTGACTTAAGCTTTGACCACCAATTTTTTCTTCCTATTTTGCATATTGCGTTACTATGTTATAAAAAATTTTCATTTTGATTTTTTTCCCTAGATCTACCCTCCTGGTTTATCTACAGTTGTCAACCCTCAAAATCCTAATGCTCCGCCCATATATCCCTGTGGAATTTGTCATAAAGAAGTCATTGACAATGATCAAGCATTGTTGTGCGAGTCAGGCTGTAGGTTTTGGTACCATAGGTAAGTGTTTAGTTTATTACCTCCTTTTTCTGAAGATTTTGCACTTCATATGCCAAGTGCAGATTTTATGTTAAAGGCTATTTCACCAATTGACGCATACATTGATAGGATTCCCCTGTCTGCCATCTCAGAATGCAGACTGTTGCGGTTGTCCCTCAAATCAGTCAGCTATAAAATATCTTTACACTTATGAAAGAAGTCTCCTTTCAGACGAATTTGTACGACAGTTCTGCTGTAATAAAATAAAATATTCTCAAAAATACTGAAACAGCGCAGACAAGATGCATTCTGTTGTGCAAGAGACAAGAATGTGGATATAACAGTTGCACGAAAATCAGTTACACTATCTTTAGGATTACTTATGTGCAATATTTTAGCAATCTCTGTAGAAATTGAAAGGCAACAGTGAAGTTCCAGAAAAAAGTAGATTTACTTTCAGCTAGTCTCCTGTAGGCCTGAAAATTTGAGTACGAGTGTCTAAATCGGGCCACACCTCCATTCTCTCTGAAAGTGTTAGAATTTATTCTATGAATTATCTCTGAATAATTCCTATGGACTTCATTGGCTGCTAACCTGCAAAATATGTTTGTGATGGAAATTTGGACTTCATTTTACTGTAAGGAAGTACTATCTCTGGCTCATTTTAGAAACAACGTATGTGTCACTACTTTTCTCATACTGATAGGTGCTTGTATGAATGAGCCAAAACCAGTAGCTCCTATTTTCAAAATGCAGTACATTTGATAAAATTTTGATTCACGTTTTACTTACTGCCCTCCTATATAATACTTTTTGTTCTCAATTTTGTTTTACAGAGTCTGTACGGGCCTATCAGAAGCTGCCTATAACTATTTAACCGCAGAAGTTTATGCAGAATGGGTATGCGATAGTTGCTTAAACACAAAAAACATCCCTCTAGTCAAATTCAAGCCCTAATCCTTGTCCCAAACGTGCTTCAAACGTAACGTACAAATCCATTACTTGTCTTGAAAACCTGTAAGTTTCTTTTTTTCTATTTCTTTACTCCTCTGTCCATCATGTTTTCATATTAATCTCAACAAACAATTGTTGAAATGCGTTTTGTGATTTTGTAGTTATTTTCTCAGCAAGTGATAAACTGCAAAGCCTCCTTTATGAATTTCATGGTGTCTCATGCTGAAAGAATGGAATTGATTACTATAGTTTCTTTTATTTCTAAGTTTAGTGTAAGGTTTTTGAGAAATCAAAATTTAAGGCGCTTAAGTTTTGTATTCTTGTGGAACTTGGAATTTTTTCACTACCAAAAATCAACCAAGTTTACACTTTAATTTATCTAAATTAAAGGTGTTGTGCTGTGTCTCTTTTGCCTTCTGCACAAATTCCTCACTCTGATTTAAAGATGAGATAAAGAGTATTGTGAAATTTTGATAATGACCTTGATTTTGTTTCGGCAAAACTGACTGCCAAGCATGAAGCAGGAGAATGTTAAATTTCCTACTGAAATAGTGCATAACTGTGCTGAATGGTATTATTCGTATTGAATTATGAGATGCTGCTCCTGGAAGTTTTTAGGAATGAAATGAACACATACAGTGTTTCATTAATTGCCAATTTTAAAGATTAAAAATAAGGAAAGGAAATGTCAGGTAAGTTGATTGAAGGTTTGAAAGGAGCAAAATTTAATTACAGTAGTACCTTGATTATCTAATGAATCGTGGTGGAGGCCCAAGCCCTGAACTGAAAACGCCAGATAATCGAAATGCATCAGATCTTATGATATACGCGTGGAAAAAGTGAAGAAAAAACAAGAAAAATAATGCATAATTGTGATTTTTGATTGCGCTGGATATCTGGAGTGCCGAAAAAATGATGAGCAGGCAATCAAGGTATTACTGTAGAACCATCAAATCACATCAGCAATTCTAATGCGCACTTTAAACTGATTTAATATTTTAAAGAACTTACAGTGATTAGAAGTGAGCAAAATTACCGGTCTGCAATGCAAAAACTCGGTGATCTGAAATCTAGCTTCTAGAGAAAAAAAGCTTGGAATTTGATTATAAAATAACTATTCTGCAGTGTGATAATGTAGATATTACTCCACAGCGCTGTACAGTATGAATTCAATGGTCTTTGCACGTAATTTGGCAGGCATTTAAAATGATTCACAAGATGCTACAAATTTCAGCGTCTTTTCATACATTTTCCTGCCAAAATTCTGTGTAAATAACAATCTATGTGAAGGAAATCCAGTATCATGTTTGATACTCAGAGGAGGATCTATGGACATTGACAATTCTGTCCACTGCTGTGCCTCCTCAATAGTCAGCGGAGAAATTTTTAATTTTAAGGCTTGGTCAGTGGATTCTAAAACCATCCTCTTCTGAATACATACCTATAATTAGATTTGTGAATTTTTTGTTTAGTTATCTTATGAACAAAGCACTCAAATTAACTGAATTTATCTCAGTTTACTTATGAATTTCTCCCTCACTTGTTGAAACGAATTTTCCTTGATACTGTTTTTCTTTTTTTCAAGTTTTTGCGCGGAAGAAATAATGATATTTCAAATTCATACTCTCTTCAGTAACCTTCTTTTGAACATTTTGCATATTTGTTCCTTTTAAACTGGAAAAATGAAGTTGAAAGTGGACATAGGAACATATTTTTTCCTTTGAACTGCGCTTTTATTTACGTAGGAGAAAGAATGTTCCTAATTACCGTTTGTGGTTCTTTCACGGTCTATCATCTTTTTTTCTTGTAAGTACTTCACATTGTTTGGCTTTTTTTCTTTTTTAAAAGTATAAACCATTTTCCATCAAGGAGAAGCCTCTCATCACATTGCAAAGATTCCTCCAGCTGAATTAAAGTGCCATAACCTATTTTAATTTAAAAATTAATTATTAGTGTCATGTTTTGGAACAATCACAGTATCCTATTTCTAATTCCATATAAATTCATTCATGAGATAAATCGCATTCTATTTTTGTCTGAAAACGTTCTATCTCTATTAAATCACTGTGAAATGCTGTGATTTTTCACCATTCAAAATTGACAAAATTTATTGAAATAATTGAATGCATCAGTCGGTCATGTAAGTGACTCCAAAGCACCCTTGTCTTTAAGCTAATTTTTTATTTAACAAAGACGTTTCAGTCAAATGTCTTAATTGTGAATTATCCTATCTAGTGTCTGAGCGAATGAAATCTTTAAGCTGTACTAACTTTCAGTTCCTTTTAATTTTTTTCTCTCTGGTTAAATTTACCCAGTGAAAGACTAATCCTAGCATTCTTAGTGAACATACTAGTATCTTAAAGTAATTGTGAATGGGCACTTTTGATGACGTTGTTCATTGATCTCACAATTAGTTTGGCTCGAAAATGTATCTCTGAAAATTTTAGGAGCTCAGGTATTAGAACCATGATTAGGAAAACATAATGGAATTAATGATAATGTAGATTTGGCGCAAAGTTGTGTCAAATCGGAGGGATTTCAATCTGGAACTTCTAGTTCTCATACGAAGCAATAGAGGCTTAAAGACCTCAGAAGAGGTCCCAGAAATATTATATGAAGCAACCTAATAATGATAAAATTTCTAAATCATCGTTTTACGAATTTTTATTTTTTGTCTTTTAAATTTTTATCACTTAGATTTTTGCAGTCAGTACCGCTGAGCCTATTTCTTATTTTTATCTCATCTTTAGTTGTAATGAATCTTAACAAAGATTATCTCCCAGGCTCATTGTATCTGTTCAACTACATCACCGAAAATATTCAAAATGAGTTATTAAGTTTCATGAAATTTTCAATCCTACCGTCTCAAGCCCCTGTTTTTTCAAAAAAAATTCCCAATATACCAAGACTCACCAAAATATTACTAAGAAAGATGGTGATTTTCTACATTCATATGGACGGTGAAAGTGAAAAAACGGGTATCTCGTTTGCGGTGTCTCAGAATTTTTGCTCCCATTTTAGTTCATCAAAAGTGAATAAACCAACTTTTTTTTATCGAAAATTGCACAGAATATTCCACCCAGAGCTGAGAAAAATCAAGAAAGTTCTCTAGAAAGGACTTTCCGTATTTTTCCATTTAAAAAATGAACTATGACAGAAAATTTGGAGCGTCGCATAGTGAAAGACGCGTTTTTGCAGTTTCACCCATCATCTGTACTCAAGTAAAGACAGGGCAGCAATGCAGAGGACGTTTATTCACTGTTATCGACTTTCCGAAAGCACTGTGGAAATGAGCAGAAAAATAAACGTAATTCTGATAAATAGACGTTTAAACATGAGAAATAGCTTTTGTGTTAATCTGATAGGCAAGTAATTTTTCAGTTCCCATGTAATCAATCTTTAATGAACCATTTACTGTAAGTAAATCTGAAAAAGTATTTGAAATGACATCAATAGAATAGTACATTCAGTCATAAATGATTGAATCCGTTAAATGCGTTGTTTCCAAGTGTATCAGGTGTTTCTGTTCTTGAGATGCTTGCTGACTTGAAATTCACCAGTAAAATGCTTTAACTGGAGTGAGGAGTTTTTTGCATTCACTTTTTATCCAGTCCCTTTTTTTCAAGCCGCAAAAATAGGATTGAATTAAATTGATAATGATGAACAACTGACTGTTAGCTTACCTTTCATGGAAGTCTTGAGTACTCCCTTCTTTCGTGTTTAGTATTTTGGTATTCATTTATCAACGTATTTTCCTTTTCTCTCTAGGCACTTATGACATGCATAGTTCATTCATAATATTTTAGAAAATCATGAGCAGGAATGAAGTAAGTCCTCTCATGATGAAATAGAATTGTTAGTCTTTAAAATAGAAATTGCTGTTTTGACTGCTGAAAAAGTGTAAATAATTTATTTATTTTTTAATTTTATTTTATTGTTAGGCTCTATTATAAGTACATTTAATTCATTAATTTATTCTTTGGAGCTCTCTTGCAGATGGAGCTTCCTCAAAGCAAAGCAGCCATGCTGAGTTTCTTGCTAAATTTATTTCATTTGCCAGCAAATATTTGCAGAAGCTCGGCAGCTGCCCCGCGAAACATTTTTTAATTTGTTGTTTTTTTTTCAGATTGTAATAATGCAAAGTAAATTTCTAAATGAATTGTTAAGTTTAAATTTTAAAGTATATTTATAGTATTAGTGTAAAATTTGACTCCCTGTATAAAAATCCTGTACTTGAAAAGCGCTTGCCGAAAAAGTTTGCGTTATTCTTGTTTATATGTTAGCAGATTTGGTGTTCAATCTTATTTCAAAAACAAACAATTTCAAGGGTTGAACGAGAAAAGTCCAATAAATTCAGAAACTCTTATAAAATGCCTCTTAAAATTTTGGGCTCTCAATGGATTGTAATACCAAATAGGTACTTGGCCAAAATTTTTAAGATTTTAATCAAAGACGCTTTTACATAATTAATATTCAAATTCATTTGTTGTTTTTAGTTTTAAACTAAAAAAAAGACAGGATAACACAAATGTTCTCTCAAACTGTCTAATATCTTTTGACTTTTTGTTCATAGAGCACTATTGAAACGCTTTAGCAACAACTTTGATTTGAGCTGTACTTGGATGATTACAAGTCAGTTTGATTTATTTAAAATGCATTCAAGAGGTAGCTACACCCCAACTGCATCTTTGTAATAATAATGCACTATGCAATACGAACATGATTATGACCCTTGGTTAAATGCCTTTTAATTTATTGCGAAATATAATTTGAAAAAATAAATATAATGCTCTGTGTATTATGTAGTAATGTATATTTGCTGCATAATCAGTCCATTCTTCTAACGGAGAAGAAACAATCTGTATCCCTATTTAGTTTTTTTTTACTATAACATATTTCTTCATCAAGATTACAACCATCCTATGAGGAGAAAAATTGAAAATTTTTCCTTTAACTTCTTGTAACTTTTAGAAGGCAAGTTTAGCAAGTAACTGGAACAAACTGGAATAGAATTTGTTGTGTTCTGAAGTTCTTTAAGGGATGCAGAAACTTAACAAGCATGCAATCATGATCGCATGGCCGCTCGCATGAAAAAACGCCAGTACCCTAAAGCGTCAAAATAAAGTGAATTTTCGGAAACCATTGAAAAATTTGCAAGTTTTTAGTATTATTGTGAAGAAATTTGCTTGATAAAGAAAATTGCTTGACACAGCAGCCATTTGTGAAAACTTAGAGGACAAAGAAAGGTTATAGCCTAGAAAACTTTAGAAAAGAACATGTTCATAAAACGAGAAGGCCAATTTGACATGTGGAAAGGCTAAGAACTCTCTGCATCCCTGTTTAATATACACTATTTTTATTGCTGGAAGTACTTATCGGTCCTCTCTTGGGACTGCTTGAATAGTAAATTTACAGTACAAAGCAGATAGTTTAAATAATTAAATCTTCGAATTTGAATATGTTCCAGACAAATGGTCAAATCAGGGATTTCATCAAATGTCAAGGTAAACAGTCAAATTTTGATAGTTTACAAAGTTTTTCATTTTATGACATGCTACAAATTTTGAGATAAATGCTCGTTTGAACACTAAAAATAATGTATTTTCCATTGTATACTGAAATTTTCTCAAATAATTTTTTCCATATCACCGAAGAATGGACCACCAGACAAGGTACGAATTTCAGCATTCTGATTCATGTTTCTTAGCCAAATTTTCGCGTAGAATACGATGTGCACAGCGAAAATTACTGAAATCAGCTCCTTATGAAGATATTTAATGATTCTTGATGCGTGAATTCAAATCACCTGCTTATGAAAACTCCATGTTATGTAATTCACATTGAGCGCTATACGTCATCATGACAGTCTCTGCGAGATAAAAATCTAGCAACCCCAATATCGACGCTTTGGCTCAGCTATAGTAAATTACTTATCGTTTGTACAACATATGGTGGGAAATGAACATTCCTGATTGAGAAGCTTGCTGAAACCATTGTAGGGCGCGATTTGACTTAAGTAGAGCTTTGAGTTTCCTGTGAGCGGGCAGTTCAAAATCCTCTTAACCAATGTGAAATAAGAACGTTAATATCGTCATCAGGAGTTGATTTCAGTAATTTTTGTTGCGCGATTCGTGTTCTACGTGAAATTCTGATTAAGAAACATGTATCAGGATGCCTTAAATTCGTACCTTGTCTAGTGGTCCATTGTTTTGTTTAAAATAGCAAAAATATCAGAATTTCAGTCTGAGTAAAAGTATTTGACTACCTGCACAGACATTTGATACCTGATCAGGCTATTTTTTTGTGAAAAATATTTACATCTCAATGTAAATGGTGTAGCTGGTGTTGGAAGCCCCTAAATTGTATTTTCATCATGATGCCATCAAAGCCATCATGGTGTTTTGCACAGAGGGGAAAAAACCCTTGTTCTATTAGCAAAAAGAAAAAATTATTGTCCAAGAAGGAACTAAATGATGCAAATTAGAATTGTCGTTGTGGGGTAAGAACATCTCTCAAGAGGCCCTATTTGTGGAGGGACTAAGCAATACTTTCTTGCAATAATATGTGACACAATTCTTGATTTAGGTGCTCATTTTTTTATCATAAATTTTTAATGTTCATGTCAATTATTACCTAATTAATGTTCCTTAATTAATGGGTATTT
This sequence comes from Bemisia tabaci, assembly GCF_918797505.1. Lineage (NCBI taxonomy): Eukaryota > Metazoa > Arthropoda > Insecta > Hemiptera > Aleyrodidae > Bemisia > Bemisia tabaci. Next base: position 31,142,684 of record NC_092793.1, read on the forward strand.
TGAGTGGCACAATGTTCCTTTATGGAGTCAAGAAGAAAAAAATTGAATATCTTAATGGGGTAATCGCATTCTCTTTCCAGTATGTAAATTTGTGTTCTCTTAGTTCTCCACACAGTGATACCATTAATTAACTCAGAAATCAATCACATCGCAGGTCAGGGGCCGTTAATAATATGAAACGCTGAATTCCGATTTTTTCGATACCCCCCTCTCCCTCTCGAAGCATTCGTGACGGAGGTTCCTATCCTACAAAACATACGAACAAAATGGCATAACACTCTCCTGGATCTCCCTCCCCCTCCTCAGAGCGTTACGTATTTTATGAACTGGTCCTCAAGAAATAAGTGAAAACCAAAATTTTGCTACTTTTCATCCAATAGGTCACTTGTATGTACACCTGTAGAGAAAATCAAAATTTTTCTTTGAACACGCAAAGTTAATGATGATTTGAATTCTCAAGTGGGGTAATGAATTAATGTAACTCTGTTTATCAAAAGAAAAGATAAATGTCAAGCGTTGTTGTATGAAGAAAGCATCTTTCAGATTGAATTATGGTCTGGTCAATCAATGGTTGTAGACAAATTCATATCATTTTCTGCAAAAATACTCAGGAGTTTTCCTTATTCAATCACCATTTCCATTGAATGAAATTAGAAAAGAAAAAATCAAAAGAGAAAAAGAAAAAAGTTTTACTCTCTCCTGGTGTTCCATTCAACATAATTGGACAAGAGTTATCAAATGTACAAAAATATTATCTCAATGAACTGTTTTTGCTCATATTAAGGGGTTGGTAGGTGGCAAAAATGCCTTCTGATACCCAGCCTAATTCCCTGTATAGACTTTATGTTTTTCTGTCTGTTCTGTTAGATGCACTTAGTCAAGTAGTACATAACTTTGTAATAGAATTAGTTTTCAGCTTTACTGGTCATTATCCGATTACTTTTTGAAAGACCCTCTACTCCAAAATACTATCGACAGAGTTTTCAAGGAGCTATTTTTATTATTAGTAGAAAAAATAAATAGTGTAAGTATCTGTAAAAAGAAGCTGTGATTTACTAAAAATTTCAGTCTATTTGAAGTTATCTAATGACTTTGTTATTTTTGATTCTCAATTCAGTAGTATCTCATAGGAACAACTTTTATATTCACCAGAGTATTTGGTTTATTTTCATTGCTAGTTTTCATGTTTTCTCCAATTTTTGAACTCGTACAGGTTCACCCCTTGTAGTCCTTTCAAAGCAAAATTAATTATAATTATATGAATTATGTACAGTGTTTTTGAACATCATGTCTGCATTCATTGCTATTTTTTCTAATATTGTAATTCTACAAAAACTCTTTTGTAAATAGAATATTTTAAGAAAACATTTGATATATTCACATCTTATTCTCCATATTTGGAACTTCCGCAAAATCTTTTAATTTATTCTTGTGATCTATGAGATATATGAATAAGTGCGTAAATTTTTTTGATGCCGAGAAATCAAGAATAGCCCTGAAGAAAGGACTACCAGATGAATTTAAGCATTCTGATGTATGTTTTCTCTTCATTATTTCCTGTTAACATAATCCGTGCAACAAAATTTCTTGTAATCAACTCCTAACCAAGATACTAACGTTATTATTTAGCATTGGTAACAAAAAAATTGGAATTGCCTGCTCACAAAGAAAACTGCAGTAAATCATGGGCGGCATAAGGGTTTTCCGGTTTTGGCAAGCTCTTTAATCGAGCAGTGTTCTTTCCCAGCCCTGGGTTGTTCATAGAGTTAACATTATGTTACAGGTGATCTGAAAGGTGATCCCAAGGTTGTACTTTTTTTTCTTCCCGCAGAGACTGTCAAAGGAACTTATAGTGTGCAATTTAAATCAAGTGGATCATGGTTTTTTTAGAGCAGGAAGTTAGAATTTAAGCATCAAAAAACGTTAATATCTTGATTAGCAGTAACTTGTAATAATTTTCATGGCACAAATCGTGTTCTACACGAATTTTTAATGTGACATCACATCATAATGCTTATATTCATACTTTGTCCAGCTGTCTATTGATAAGAATTTAAAAAAATGCGTTTGGCAACAAATAACATCACAAAATGCGGTTATGGCAGTGATGCTGTAGGGAGTGAAGAATTTATGATTTTCACATGGTTTTGAGGATGAATGGCTCTGTGGGTATTTTGCACCAAATACCCCTTAAATGGCAATGAAGCTTTTCTTTGTAGAGGTGATGAAAGTTATATCACTAAGGACCAATAAAAAAGGTACGACTTTAAGCATTCTTATACATAATTCTTCATCAAAATTTCACTCAGAACATGATTGGCACAGTGAAAATTACTAAAATCAACTCTCAAAAAAGATATTAACTTTTTTTCACATTGGTTGCTGGAAATTTAAATTGCCTGGTCATAAAAGAAACAAAATTCATGAGCCAAATCGCACACTACAACGGTTTCGAGAGGCTTTTCAATTGAGCATAGTTCCTTTCCCACTTTGTGACGTTCAAAGAGTAAACAACTTGCTATACCTGAACCGAAGCGTCAAATTTGAGGTTACCATATTTTCATATTGCAGAGACAGTCACAGTAATGTTTAATGTGCGGTTTAATTAACCCCTTTTTCATACTCTTCTTCACATCACCTAATCTATTTCTCTAATATTTTATTCCCCCCCCCCCTTCCCCAATAAAATGTCTCCTGATGCAAATTCTAATGACAGTCCTAAAAGCAAGGACTGTAATAAATCTCCTAAAAAACTTGTAAATTTTAATTAAAAAAAGTCTTGATAAAACTGTTAAAATATGTAAAGATGGAAATTCGTTTTGGAATTTTTTTCACGTAAAATTTACAAGAGGTCAAATGTAAGTACAATAATTTTTTTAAAAAAACTCTCAAAATACTCTTAGGAATAATACACTAGTATTTTAACCCTTTTTCAACGTAAATTTTATTTTAATTAACTGTTTGAAAAAATCACGATTCTTCAAAGAGTTTTTAATTTTAATTAACTGTTTTAAAAAATCACGATTCTTCAAAGAGTTTTTAAACACTTCTTTCACTTTTTTGCCTTTCCTAAATTTCATGTTAAAAAAAATCTCAAAAAGGGCTCCTTTGTAAATTATAACAGTTTCTGTAAGAGTTTCAAAAACAAATTTTAACATCCGCTACCAGTAGGGAGGTATTCTGTACTATTTTAAAGAAGGAAAAACAACTTGAGTTTCAGGTTGAACTGTTTTAATCGAATTAAAATACAGGGAATGAATACAAACTGATACCTTTTGCATGCGTCAATTACTTGCATTTGATCATTTTTGTTACCCTGGCAGCCTTACAAAAAAATAAAAACTTACACAGGCTAATGCAAAAACACAAAGAATTTCGACATCTAGTTGTGTGCAATTCTGAGTCTGCTCGCTTAAGGGGCAAACCAAAATTATTTTTGGAAGGGGAGGTTCATCTAACCCCACTGGAAAAATTTGAAAATTGAGATGTACTACGAGTTATCTCAAGTCAAAGATGGCAGGAATGTGAAGAAACTGTTTCGTAAACCACCTTACATTTTTTGAAGGAGTGGAATACTGGAGGGACCATACCTCATTTTTCCCCTCCCAGTTCCGCTCATAACTGCTCCCTGTTGAATAATAAGCAAAAATCTCTACGATTGAAAAAAATAAATACCCTGAATTGATTTGGAAATAAGAGACACACGTAACTGGTTTAGGGACAGAACAAATTTTCTATTCAGGGGCTCTAAATGGCAGGAAATCCACCACCAAGTCATTGAAAATATCAATGTAAAATTCCTATGCTAATTTCAGTGAAAAATTCTGCAAATTTGTTTACTCAAGGCAGTTGACTTGTCTTTTCTATTTCGCTTGTTTCAATTTTCCACTACAAGTAGATTTTGTTGATACCCCAAAACATTTCGTTCTATTTTTAGTTTATTGAGGGTTTGAACACATAGTTTGGGAAATAAGAAAATATCCAGAAGTAAACTTGAAAGCATTGCATTCTAAATTCGTGTCTCTTTCGTTTCCAAATCCCCAGGGCCACGGTGAGGACCATAAAGTTCAATGTAATTATTTTCCTAATTTGATAAACTGTGGCAGCTTAAATTTATCGTTTTTTATGTTGTGATAAGAATATCGACTCCCCAAAGAGAAATCTGGTGCAGGAATTATTCATTGGACGATCTCGTACGTTAAAACGGAAATTTATCTCTGTGTTGGTTGGACGATTAAGCACTCAATTAAGAAATTGAAAAAATTAATGGGATACAGTTGATTGATGGAGAGGAATGGAAGTAATTTCCAAGTAAGTTGTAATTTTTTTTTTTTAAAATCAGTAGTTAGAAAAAAATTCTAGAAATTAATCGGTCACTGTTTAAGACCTACATTACCTATTAAAGTGGCAAAATGAGTAGAATTTCAGTTAGTATTAAAAAATCAGAGTGATATCAGAAGCATGAGAAATTATTTTTCCATCAAAACTTTACTAGCTTCAGTTTTTTAATGAGAGTCGAATCAACTGTCCCTAATTGCAATTTTTGAATTCCAAGGTGAGAGCAAAATTTTCCACTTCATTGCCGTGCTAAGGAAAAACACCGTAAAAGCTTTCTAATATTGCCTTATCTAAGCTGAACATCACGTAAATATTTTTTCAAGTATGATCCGGCAACAACCTCGGATGTAGTTACATACTGATGTCAAGATCTTTCGTCAGGAGACAATTGCGCCTTCAATAATTTCCTTAGGCAACAAAGATAGCTGCAGAGCGAGTACAGATGCATTCAGGCTTTGTTATCAACCCTGTCTTCCTGCGGCACTACATGGTTTCATGGAGTGAAACAGTAGAGGCGCATAACACGGAAAAAGGAACCTTGGCGGTACAAGATGTGCACAGAGGGACATTTTTCAAAGGACAAACTCTTCTCTGGGTGGATCTAAGAACTGATTAAAAGTTTGTAAAGGAAAACATTGCTTATTATATTACAAAATAGGTTCTAGGCGGTTTAGATAATTTTTGCACCAACGAAGGGCGTGAAGTTGCATTATAATTTTAGAAATTTAAGCCCTGTACATGGCTGATTGAAACTAAAAGTATATCTTTCTAAAAATGCGTTTTTCAGAATGCGAACTTCAAATCGTGATAACTGTTGATTTACAATGTTTGAGGCCTTGCTCACGTGAGCGCAGTTTTGGCGAATAGTTCCACGATCTGGGATGTCACAGAACAAGTTGCAACTAGGCTATTAATAGATCCTGGAACAAGTTCGCCCCAAGTTCCGTGTGTGGACAAGGCCTTAGATTTTTGAGCCATTTTTTCCGGCACTAAGATCCCTTCCCGTGGATGGTAACATTTTACAAAAATGTATACGGTGTAGTCCCAAGGCACTAGTTACAAGTTATAACTTACTTTTCAATTTTACCTGGAATTTATCTCAATCAAAGACTGGTCAGAATAAAAAGTAGGTAACTAAATATATCAGAAATACAATCATTTGCATCGATCGTTTGGACCACTTTTCACAATTAAGAACTAAAATGTATGACTCAGTTTAGAAACAACGTATGCACTATTACTTCTGGTGTGCACATGTGTGTATACTACAGTATTTCTACAGATGTGCCAAAAATTAAAGTTTCTAATCGCAAATGTAGAATATTTAATCTACCTTCCTCATTGTTCCGTCCATGAACTGGAATATATGAATGTACGGCTGTCATTTTTCCCACCATATACCTATTGAAATTGGCTATCATATTTTTTTTGGTGTCTTCACTTTTCACCTGCATATGATATTATTTTTTTCAAATTTTTTTTCCATCTCAATCGCCTCATTTTTCTACTGAATCTTTAAGGTGGATCACATTAGCCATTTCAACATGGGTACTTTTTTTTCCATAGAAATAACAAGGTATCGGTTCAATTATTTCATATCATTGGACAAGAACTGTGAATTGAGGTGCACTCAAAATATTTTTATGTTGATAGTCTTTTAAAGTAATTTTTCTTAAAATAAATGTGTGATCTTTTATAATTTTTTGGTGTTTGTCTTCTCGGAAATATTTGAGGCAGACCTCTGAATAATGTTAACTTTTGCTTTTGTATCAAACAATTTCTTTTCCATGTTTCTTCTTCTTTTCAACTGAATCGGTCACAATATTCTTTTTGGGAGGAGAAAATGGGTAAGAGAAATATAATTTGTTCCTCCCCCGTTGCTAGGAGGGCTCGAATGGGAGCCAGTAATGTTGAAATCAGCAAAAACCACAATATATCTACATGGTTGTTGATTGCATTTCTGGTAAAAACATTAAAACAGAGCTAGCATTACAAGACGATCATTCACAAAAGTTATTAGGTATCATTTCCCAAAACAGGATAAAACAAAATATTGGAACAAAGATTGACTAGTGATCAATTAATACTATTGGATAAAAATCAACTAACTAATATTCTAAATGGCAATTACAACTAACATAGAACGTCATGAAATAAACTCAATATCAATGATATGTTTACAGTAAAATTAATTAATATCACAGCCAAATCAAACATCATGATTGATGTTCCAAAAATTAATACATTGGTGTAAACAATACTTAACAAAATAAACATAAAAAAATATTGCTATTATAACTTGCAGTTAAAATGGTTTAATCACTCTTGATATGTATCGTATGAATCTTCGCAAAATATAGGAAGTAAAGTTTTCATAATTAAAAATTTTGTGCGTTCTTAAGGAGATCGATTTCATTCCTCGATTTGGTTGAAATTCATATTTTTGAATTACCCGGGAAAGGCTCGCCATTTCACAAAACGCTCTTATTAATGAAAGGATATGGATGATAAAATTGGACGCTTTTTCATATTCAGACTCACAGGTCCAAATCTGATTTCTAAAAATTTTGATCGAGGTCTTACTTAATGCGTGCTGACACTGAGTTTAACAAAAAAATTAAGGGGGGAGCGTAATAGCACTGGATTGGATATTTATACCAGGGTGTCTACAGGTCTAAAAAATCGAGAAAACTGGGAATCGTCAAGGAATTTTATCAGGTCAGGGAATTCAGGGAAAAGTGAGGGAATTTTACAAAAATACAAGAAATTTGAAAAACCTAAGACTTGAAATCTAAAAAGAAAAACATCAACGCTATCCACACAAGTCAAAAAGAGTCTCATTCTGGTGTGGGGTCCAATGCTCTGAACATGAGTTACACTCAAGTGAATCCAAAGGAATTTTTCTCGATGAGAAATTGACATTTTAGGCAATTGAATGTTAAGAACCTGAAGTAAAAAAGTTCACGTGTTCCTGCCATTTTCAGCAAAAATTATGACCAAAAATACTTCGTTTTCGGTTTCAATACTACAAATAGTTAATAAGAAAATGCTTGAATTACAAGGCGTACTTTAATGCAATTACATAATCCAAGTTAAAAAGAAAATTGCGTGATTATTTCGTGACGATAACCGTTTTAGTAAATTTAGAGGCAGAATTACACCAAGTAGTTGATACGGTCGGGTTCGTGTTGATATTATGAACCTCCCAAGGGAAATGACTCCAAAAATTCAGAAAAAGCGTTTCGTAAATTGATGAGTGGCTTCTTTGCACGTTTTCATAGGAGCATTTTTAGAAACTGTCGCACACAGATGGCAAGGCATCACTTTGTCCTGCGAGAACCTGATGAATTGGAGAGATCCTTTTGATTTCTTTCCAAATTAACGAGGAATGAACTCGGCTGAACAGGCCCATGTAGCAGGACTGAGATCTTGATGGGTGATAAATTGCCGATTTATCACCCATTTATTGGAAACCGATAATATTGACAAATAATGGACATATTTTTGGAATAAAATTGTCATTCAATTGCAATTTTATTTGTGCTAATTTTAATGTTGAAGGTATATTGCTATTTTAATGTCATTTTTTACGGCGATAAGTTATGAACTTATACCTAATACTTTTATGTAAAAAATACAATTTTTCAAGATTGACGATTAATTGGCTGCTCATGGATGAATTGCCTGTTACTTACAATTAGTAATTTGAGACTGAAACTTCAAAATATTTAACTTTTTCGGAAAGTTGCAGTACATCAATTTTTTTATTATTATCATTATTATTGTTTCATTATATTATTTATGTAAAAATTATTTTGACTTTTCGCGCGGGACAGTAAACACGTCATTATGGACGGCCATCTTTAATAGCGTTCGAAGGTGCCTGTCTGTACGGTCGTACCTCCTACCTCGGTTGTCGATGTTGTGTTTTTGAGTCGGTTAGTCGGTTACAAAATACAAAACCAACGTAATAGATGATGTGAATTGGTCATTTGTGTGTTAGTTACGGCAATTTTTCGGTTGAGTGTATCTAAGATTCAGAAATGAAAAACACCAAGTATCTTACTGTGCACGTGCATGCACACTATCCCAGTTGGTGATTTATCGCTCGCTTATTGTGGTCGTCGTCAATAACATCCTAATGTGCCTCATGTTAACGTTGTCCACTAGTAACTGCTCAGCGCAGTGGCCGTTTTATTCTGTTTTAAGCCGTAAGCTGTAAGTTACTTAGAATGAACTCATTTCTCTTTCTTTATGCTTTTCCCAAAATCGCCTGTGAATATTGCAAGGCCACAAATGAGGTTAGAAATGCCTTCATATGCATCTCGTCTCAAATAAGCAGATGAAAGACCACTTAAAATCAACCCATCAATAGTTATGGACTTCAGTTCACGTTATTCGAGGTACTTTGTTTAACATTCCTTGTAAACAAGTAACAGAACTTCCACTGGTTATTTTCTTGGTCCGACAACCAGTCAACCACTTAGAGGTGTAGTCGTATAAGTTGGCCATTGTTTACTTTCTTTCGGTTTGCAAGCGTATCCACATGAAACCATTTGAATCTAGCAGAAGCCAAAACGCAAGCTTAGATAGGTATTTTAATACTTCCAAGCCTTGTAAAAATTAAATTTTTAGCCGCACATAAATCACAACCACATAAATGTTGCGGATCATAACTGATACGTAGTTTTTTTACGATACAATCATGAGCCTGATATTTTTAAGGTGGATAGTAGCGAACACCGCTTTGCGCAGAGGCGTAAATTCTTCGACGGCGCTCACAAACTGAAGTTCACATAATGGCCAACTTATCAATCAACTTCTTACTCACTGAATGAATAGAAAAAATAACCAATCCGTAGTTTTAAAGTCGTGTGATTTTTGTCGTACTGTGAAATCAGCATGAAAACTTGGCGATTGATTGTTTTCTATCGTTCACAATTCATGTTGAATTCACCGCGTAAACTAAAAAAACTGTGAGTTGAAGGATCAACAAAGCCTTCTTTGTTGGCTCCGCTCGTGTGGTTGTCGAATTGATAAGACCAAGCTTAATCCAACATCCATTGCCGCTGACTGACCCGCTAACAAAAAGCGAAATGAAAAGAGTCATAACGCAATAGTCTAATGTGTCTGTAAGTGTATATTGGGAAAAGCACAGAGATTCCAGAAACATATCATTTTGCACACTGTTAAAATCCATCCTGAAGCTACACAACTCAACCACATTGAAATGAGATGTGTAAGCACTTTCGTATTCACCACTTCGCGTGAAAATATTATGAGGATGCAGGGAGTGAGTATACAAAAGTTCTACAGGTCAGACAGCTGTTCGTATAAGAATTTTAACGACTTTTGATTGATGATAAAATTGCCAAGCAATCAAATGTTGTTAATCTTTATTCGCAGTTGAACAGTACACCAAATTATGAAGAAAACACTGGAAGTTAGCAGTGAGTATATATCCACTATCATATCTTTTTCAGCAAGTTTCAACTGAACACTAATTAGAATTATTTTAAATTGGTGTGAAATCTTAAATGTTATTTTACCTAATGTTGGCAGCGTTTGAATCAAACTCATTCAGACTTAAGATCCATGTGAATTTTTGTTGTAATTATTTGTGTAAATTTGTCAGGTTTATGTCTATCTTAATGGAGTGCTGTAATGGAGCTCTTGTCTAATGGCAAAATTGTATTTTTAAAAATTGTGAGAACCATTGAAAAATTCATCTAAGTGTATGGTGGCACCTTTAATTATTTTTTCTATAACCTATTTCTATCTGTAAAAACTGAAGTGTCCATCATTACATTGACAAAGGACAAGCAGCATCCAATTTTAAATTTTCATTTCTATTTTTGAACAGCGAACAAAGAATGCGTTTTCTCTGTCAAATTTCCTGTGCGGAAGGTATCCTCTCCCCTTAATGGGGCGCAGAAATAACCTCAAGATAAGCTCCTGAAATGAAATGTTTAAAAATAAAAATACGCTAATCAAAATCTTTAAATACTACTTCTTAGGGGAGAGTAGAAAGGATCAGGGAAAACGATTATTTTAAACATTTGTGCTATTATGTAACTGCATGACATTATCTTTTCAGAGAGTTATTTTACTTCCATTTTTCAACTCTAAGTAATAAACCTCAATTCTCAGTATTCTGTGCAGGTTTTTCAGGGAAAAATTGTTTTCAACCTGATCCTGAGGTCAAAAAAAAAAAGTTGAGATGTTGATGGTTTATTGCTGTTTTATCACCAAAATATTCCAATTTCATTGCAATTCGATTGGCAATAAAATGGACAAATAATTGGTCGACCGATGATTCCCGGATTGGTCGATTATTGGCAATAAATGACCAATAAATGACCAATCGATGGAAATCAAATTGGAATAAAATTGGAAATAAATGATCAATATATTGGCAATCATCTTTCAAATTTTGCTACATGGGGGAGAATTTTTTCCACTTGGAAATGCTATTGAGCATGCCAAGTGATTTCTACTTGTGCAATTTAAACACCTAAGCATGCTTTTGAAACCTGCAGTTTTTGTTGCTAAGTCAATAAATTTTCATGGTCAATGAGCATATTCACTTTTCTCTCATCAAAACTCTCATTGAGCATTTGTAGAAGAGCAACGATTTGTATTTATAAAATATAAAAATGAAGTCAGAAAAGGGGGTGTAATCCGAGGCCTCTTGAAGAATTCGCCGCTTCCCTCTTGAAAGAACGTAACTAAATTTCAATGTTGCAAAATTTCCGTTCGCATAGAGTTTTCACTAGAAGAATCTTAGTCTTTCCTGACTGAAAATTTCAATGATTTTTCTTCCAATCTCATACAAAAATCGCAAAAGTTTTTGACAAAGAGTGCACAAGTATAAATTCCTGTAGATATAAAATTGTCCGAGTCAATTTTGCAACCTTGGAATGGAGTTACGGTCCTTCGTACGGGAAACAGCAAATCATCGCATTGGTGTGAGCAATCTGACTTCGGTATCTTGAGAAGCGCGTTAACGGAAAATTTAGAGCTCCCCAAATAGGTAAATTGCGTTTGTGTCCCCTGAATACAAGAAGCGAAAAATAAATAAAAGTTAGGACTAAAGACATCAAAACTTGCAGGTTTCTGTGCTTGAGATGTGGGTCGGGAGTCCACACATACTGCCGTGCTAAGGAAAAACGCCGTATGAACCTTCGGGCGTTGCCAAATTCCGATTGATAAAACACGAATTTCCGGGTAAACTTATAAATATTTTTCGTCCAATTTTTCAGAGAATGTTGTTTGCAATTTTACCTGAAGTTTCTGAAAATTTCATAGAAAAATATCCATAACTTTCCTTAAAAAAAGAACATTTTATCGAAAGAAATTTGGCAACTCTCGAATGTTCATACAGCGTTCTTCCTTGGCACGACAACATAGAAAACCTATCTTTACAGACAACTAGTGATTGAGTGTGTCAAAAAATAGTTTAAAAATGATTCTCATGGTACGTACGTGCTATTTTTCCCGATGATGACATCAAAATTTCATAAGTGTTATCAGGGAAATTTCCTCAAAAGTTATTTCCCGGCCAAGACCGGCGCACAAAAACAAAAAAGTAAAAATGCTGGGCAAAGTATGTCTCCATAGTAATACTAAATGAAAAGATGTGTAGTAAAATATCGATTCAGAAATAAAATTTAACTTCTGTACAATAATGCTCATTAATCTTTTAACTTCTAATCATTATACAAAAAAAATTTCAATAGGAAAAAAAATCAATTGCACATACACGATAAAAAATTACGGTCAACTTGTAAGTAAATTTTAACAATAAAATATGATATGTTTGAGTTACGTCTTAATCTTAAACTTAAACTGATATGATAAAATGATATGTATTAGTTACAACTTCACAATGGAACGATTGGCAAAGTTTAAAAACTGATTAAAGTTAAAAGTAGCCGCAATTTCATAAACAGCTTGCCTTAAGTGTCAAAGAATCCGACGACATTTTTCTAACATAACCCGGTACTCCTTTTTTGAAATGGAATTTGGTCGGAGAAGGAACTTTCACCTTATAAGATAGTAGACAGTGAAAAAATCAGAACGTTAAGTTAAACAAAGCAAGAATGTCCGTAACGTACAGTCGTAAAATTCTTATATCAATCACTGTATGTGCAACGTTGCCAAAATCGGCGAAAAGAACAGCTACATTGACTTTAATAATAATGGATCGGAAAAAGAAACACATCTGAAAACTAGTTAAATCAGCAGTAGGCCCAAATGTTTCGGTCGTAAATATGTACCTAATGAATTCCTTGGTTGTAAGTTTTACAAAAGAATTAAGTAAGAATAAAGTATTACTTTCGTGACGACCTGATTCATTTTTGACAGGAAATTCGAAACTGGAAAAAAAGAATTCAATCCTCTGAGGGAAAAAAGCAGGGGCGGATCCAGCAATTTGGCAACAACGATTCCCTCCATTTAACATGGGATTAAATGGAGAAAAACAGTGTTGCCAATTTGCTGGATCCGCCAATGAAAAAAAGTAACCTGAGCTGCTGAAAATTTCATGTTCCCTGAATTGAACTGCGAAAATCCCCCGATATTCCGACCACATTATCCTGTGTAGTCAAAATTAAGCTTTTGATCAAAGATAAACTAGCCGACAAAACGAAAACAAGTTTTTGGCCAAACATTGAATGTAAGTATATACATTAGAAACGACAATTTAGTTTACCAAAAATATTCAAAACCAAATATGCATTTGGTTTTCTGTGTTTTTTCTCCGTTTAGATAACTTTATTTTACGAATACGAGAAAATTAGCCAAGCCCGTGTTTTCAGTTACAAACATGCAGGGTCTGAAATGAAACTTTTTCAGTCTTTTTTTTGGTGGTTTCTCATCCGACTTTTTCGTTAGGACGCGGCCCTTATTCCAAAGCGTCAGATAATCAGGGCATTGCCATATATCTATGGCCAAAGTGCACAACTATGTATCTCTATTGCAGCGTTTTACAATTTCCGCTCCTACTTTATTTTTTGAAGAGAAACAAGCTAACTTTAGAGCTTGAAATTCATACAAATATTTTACGAACAGAGAAGACAAATCAAAGAAGTTGACTAGACATAACATTGACTAGATATAGCTTTCCCAAAGAAAAAATAAAATATGATAAAGAAGGCAGCAACGTCGCAAAAGGAGATACGTGGTTTCACACTTTGACCATTGATTTATTTTATTTTTAAAGGCAAAATTTTGAATTCATCCATGATGTTTTTAAAAAGCCACTAATGTACTGTGAACTGATCATCGGTTGGGCAATGAGTTTTTGGAACCCATTCTAAAATTGTGATTGTTTCTGGAGAAGGGAAATAGTAAAGCGTCGGATTCTTTGAGGCTACAAAACATGAATCACACAATAAAGATGTTCAAGTGGTAAAACAAAGAATGGTACATTCTGAGAGAGCTGAAAATCAGCGAATGAGATAACTACCTAACAAAATTATTGAGGCACAATTGGAGTTAATTTAGGTTAGCGTCAGGATATAAGAGGAGGTGTAACAACAGGGCGCCGAAAAATGGAACATTTGGACATGTTCGACTCAGTTAAACATTAGGCTCAGAGAGATGAAAGACTTGAGGCTGATAGCAAATGAAACGTGAGAAACTACGGCAAGAGAAGTACTTATATGTAACAGACACACGCACTGTATTGTGACCACTACAGTGGTCACAATACAGTGGTCGTCCACGAGGAGAGCGGTTTCGGTATTTTTTCAAATTTAATTTTTGCAAAACTTACAGGTTGATGAGTCGTTTTTGTCTAGTTTGGCCGATGAATAGGCGTTTGAGTGTGAACAGAGGGCAAAAAATAAATTGTGATTGGATTATGTTATTTTCCTGAAATAAAAGAAGAGGTAATGATGTTGCACTTTGATCACACAATTTAAAATCTCTCACAAATGGAATATTTAGTTTTTAAAAGTTTTTTTTCTCAGCCATAGTTCTTTCAATTACAAACTTTAAGCTGTCGCAGCGTTTTTATTGGATAATAGTTTTTCTCTGAGAAGATTTCAGGAGAAAATAATTTTTTATTCTTAAATTTTAGAATCCAGTGGTGCATATTCATTCACTTCTCTGATCTACTGAAAAGAAAATAAAAGAAAAAAAAGTTTAAAGAACGTTAGGCCATGCTCCCGAAATTCTCCTCTCGGGATTAAAAGTATTCTTTTTAGACAACTGCAGCGGGATGATTATTGAAATCGATAGACAAAGCAATAGACAAACAAGACAAAGAGAAATAAATGGAGCAATCCTATTGGTGAAAGTCGGTGGTTGTAATGGACAAAGAGGATAGGTAATTGGCTAAATAACGGCAACCGACGAGGGACTCAGTAGTTACTCCATCATTTCACCCCTCGCTCTATACCATATAAAAACCACCCCTTTTAACGAATAGGATCGCGCCATTTTCCCGTCGCCCTCTTTTTCCTTCGCTTTGTCTATCGAAGTCAATAATCAGCCCGCTGGTGGATCTACAGATAGTTGTTTCATGTTCACCCAGAGGTATCCAAAACTCGATTTAAATATCATGAGGGTACAAATCGACTTGTAAGGAAATTAAAAATGATTACAGTTTTACGGAAAGTTTGCTGAGTCGTCGTTCTCCTTGCGAAAGAACGTAACTACATTTCAATGTTGCCGAATTTCCCCTAGCAATATGTGTTTTTCCTGGAGAATCTTGGGCATCTTGAACTGTGAATTTCACCGATTTTTCTTCAGATCTCATGCAAAAATCAGAAAAATGTTGGACCAAAATTGCACACAGTGTTCGAAACTCACAGGCGCCAACGCGCCAAATGCGCCTAAGAAATCGGTCATGGCGCCTAAAAAAAGAAGGCTCTGCGCCAACGTGGCCCCTAAAAATGCCCCCCCCCCCCCCCAAAAAAAAAAAACCTAATTTTTTGTTTGGTGATTTTTCGAGATTTCCCCCAAGTTAAACAGTCACATATTGTGTCACACATATTATGTCACAGTCACTTGTTCTGTATCTAAAACATCTTGAATCTAACTTTTCACTAAATTCGCCATGATAGATAGGCAAAGAGTCCATCTGGCCCCTAAAAGTCGAGCTTGATGCGCCACATGGCCCCCGAAACTCGAAGGTGAGTTTCGAACGCACTGATTGCACAGGTACATTCCTGCAAAAAATTAAATTTTTCGAGTCAATTTTGCAACCTGGGAATGGAGTTCCGTCCCTTCGTCTGGGAAACGCCGAAGTATCCTAGATAAAAAAGGAAGGAAAACATAATGACAACAATACGGATTGAGGCACGTTTAGAACGGAAAGGAGAACCTCTCTCGGAACACCTAACTATCCGGCCAACCTAAATCCTCTCCAATTAGCTCGTAGAACTTTTGATTATGTTCGCTGAAGAACTGCCTCAGCTTGTTGATGACGGCCGGGTTGACTCTGGGGTGCTTGCGGCCCTTGCTCTCCCTCAGACACTTGTCCGTCGTCTCGTTGCGGAGACAGTAGAAGCCCTTGGTCTGGTTGAAGTAGAAGTTGCTCCTGCTGATCTTCGGCTCCAGCTCGAGGAACTGCTCGATCCGCTGCAGCTCCGAGACGGGGTCCTCGATGAGCCGGTCCCCGTTGACGATGAGGAGCTGCTGCCGGGAGAACACCTCGAGCCACCGGTGTATGTACCAGTGGTACACGGACACGGCGATCGGCCGGTAGAAGGCGTTCACGCTCCCGTCCGCATGGAGGGCCAGCTGCTCGAAGCTCTTGGGCGGCCCGCTAGATGGCGCCGTCGCCGCGTTCGCCCGGAGTTGCGTGTAATCCGAGATGGCTCGCGTCACCGGCTCCCGAACGATTAGCAGTAATTTAATGCTCGAGTTCATGGCGTAGATCCTTTCGGGAACCTGCAACACAAGATGTATGTTCAGTCAGTCGAGTTCCTAATGTAAATTGACTCGGCAAGTTTTTGTTGGCTATTGTTCAGCACTCCTTTCACGCTGAAAGGTCGCTACACCCCCACCCCCTCCCCCTCCCAATCCGCGACAAGCTTAAGTATTACGCTCAGTTATTTGATTAACTTAAAACTTTTATGAAAACCGATTGTATAGCACTTACTTTCTTATTATTTCTAAATATCAGACCACCTGAGAGACTCTAATTGCAACCCAGATAAGTGCAAAGTAAACCTAATTAGAGAGTGTAATAAAGGCGAAAATTAAATGTACTCGAACAATTAGAAATAGACCGTCATAAAAATGAAGAGCTCCTTAACACTCAATTAGAGAGCTATGTGACGACATTGAGAACACCGCCAATCTTACTCAGTTCATACAAGAAGAATGCAGTGAAAACATCTGATAAGAAATTAGCTGATCGAGAGGACGAGAGCCGCGATAATAACTGCGCCGGCGCAGCTATCACGCCGGATTTATGATCTTTTCCATACCAATGCAGTCACCTGAAGATGGGCGGCCTGCCCGCTCGAAATGGCCATAGTGCGTAGAGAACACTAAGAAAGTAAGTGTTATATAATCGGTTTTCAAAAAAGTTTTAAGTTAATCAAATAATTTGTGTAGTGCCGATAAAAAAAAAAAAATAAAAAAAAATAAAAAAAATGTGCAATATGCAACAACATAGTATTACGGTCAGGGTAGCTGCCGTCGGTGAAAACCGGAAAGTATTAGGAAATACGATGTGAATAGTAAAAATCAGGAAAATATCAGATAAATCAGTCCTGGAGTCAGGAAATTTCAAAAGCGTCAAGCATTTAGTTCAGCACATGCAAAAGTTGAACATTTCATTCAATTCACGAAAGATGTTGATTTGTGAAGTCAAACGAGTGTCAACTTATTCGCGTCAAAAAGCATTAAATTTTTTTTTTAAAATTTCAGAGAAAATCAGGAAAATATAAGGAAAATCCGCAAATGAAATTTCGGTAGACACCCTGAGTGGTATACTGATTAGACTATTACGGACGGAGACGTCGTGCATCGGAACTGGCGTTCGTCGCATTTGTTACTATTATTTGACTTTTTCGGTGCTGGAGGTACTCATTCCCGTGGACAGCCACATTTTCGCAATATTAAATTAAATTGATGCCGTGCAATAACATATACACAAAGCAACGGAGATGGTCGGTGTTGGAACTAGACGCCTCAATTATTTTATCCGAGCGTACGACGCAGAAAATTGGGTTTCCAATTAGAACCTGGGAGGAGGGCGAGAAATTTAGCGCATGCGCAAAGAGGCCGGCAAATGAATTAAATCTAGTCCCCGTTGAGGCAGGGTGACGAATTTCATCAAGAACACACAAACGTGCAGGGTTGTGCCTAGCACCTAATGCGATGCCGGCCGGCTTGGCGGTTTTGACATGAGCTCTCAAAACGGTGAATGCCTCATTTTTCAAGCTGACCCACTAATATCGTACGTCAGACGCTTCGACGGAGCATTCAGAGCGGCTAGCCATGTATACGGCGGAGGACGGCTGGAGTTGCCTTCCGGAGAAGTGACGCGTGGCGCAGCGAAATAAGTCTATTCACATAAGTTTTTTTACCACGTCTCAAACTAGAGACAGCTTGTTTCGAGTGAGAGACCTTTTTTCGACTTTTTTGGGTGTTTTAGAAAATTGAAACATAACACAAACATTCTTATTCGAAAGGGAAGGACACGTTCCACTGTAGAGTTCCTCACTTACAGAATATATTACTCTATTCCCCAACTCCCCCCCCCCTCCTTGATTTGCTGATGAAAACTCAGATTCCAAAAATAAATGACGACGATTTTGTAAGGGTAAATGTTGATGCTAACCTCTGATAGTTCAGAACACGGTAAGATTGTAACTTACGGATTAGTCATTTATGCGGAAAATACGTCGAATTTGAGGAACTTCGTCATTAGAAAGAGGGGCACGAATTATTAAGCATACTGTAGGAGTAATCCTTCGTATTTTTGGCTGCGACTTACCAGTATTACAGAAAATCGAAATTTTTCCCGGAAAATTATGATTCTCGGAGGAAGGAGGGATATTGACTTCGCAAAAAGTCTAAAAAGATAGGAGAATACTAGTTCCGAACTCGGGAGAATAAAATTACGTGGAATCAGTAGAGTCCATCAATTATCTAGGAAAAGAAAACTAAATACCATAGGAGTTCTTATAGCAGACTTAAGAAGGCTATTGAAAATCATATAGCTGGCTGTAGAAAGCGGAGCAAATCATGTAGCCGGGCTACACGAAGCTATAAAAAGGTATGCTGTCGGGCTATAGTTCCTTTCGCCGGGCTTTACACTTTATCGCCATTAGCTATAAAAGGCTATAGGAAATTGTGTAGAAATTCGTGTGCTTTGGAAATCATTGAGTTTGATACGGAACTACCTTCATATTTACTAAACACACATCATATTTTTCTTTAAAACATGTTTTTTTTTTCATCAATTAAAATGAGAATAGTCCATATAGAGTGTGCAAACATTTCAAAATCATGAGTTGAAAAACGCTGACTCCGCGAGATTAAATATTGGAGCCTAGCACAAGCGGAGCGGCGGCGCACTGGCGCCTACGAACCTAACGGAGATACTTCACGCATTGCGAAAAAGCGCATTGACGCCTACAAACCTAACAGGGATACTTCACGCATTGCGCAAACGCGCATTGACGCCTACAAACCTAACAGGGATACTTCACGAATTGCGCAATGCGTGAAGTATCCCTGTTAGGTTTGTAGGCGCCAATGCGCGTTTCGCGCTCTCTGCCCGCCCGCTGTGCCGCAGCGTGCCACGGCGTCTGAAGCAACTATTTCACACCAGAGGTATTGCACAGTATCATAAGAAATTGAAGGCGCTCCAACATATTAAGAATGACAGGTATCTTTCAAAAGTGCGGAGCTTTCCTCGCAAAATAAATCAAGATACTACGGCAGAAAAAGAGAGCGGTAGTCCAAAAACTAAGTCCTAGTATCCGTATTTAGTAACGTTTAGTATAAACTATTATCGTCTGGCTGTTGCTTAATCGCCATCGGCTATGAAAGGCTATAAGAAATTGTACAGCCGGCTACAGAAGCTATTGGAAATCTTACAGCCGGCTTTAGGTCTATAGTATTTTGGAACACATATTCTACTGCCAATTTTTACCAGGGTCCTCAACAGAAAAATTCAGTACATTTTTAGTACCTTCATTTAACGAAATTCGAAAAATTCCAAAAATTTGAGTTTCTTGCTCAAATTGCGACAAAAATGACAACAATTCCGGACCTTCTTGCGAAATTTCCGTATTTTTTCAGTGCTTGCGGACCGCCTCTCAAAAATCAGTACTATTTCAAGACTTTCCGAAAATTCCGGACTCGTAGACACCCTGAAAATCTATCATTTTCTCTTTGTCTTTTGTCTATACCTTTGTCTATCAATTCTACTGATCAGCCCACGACAGTCCCCAGCATTTCCAGCTTCGTTTTAAAATCACGAGTGACTGAATGGATTTGAATCGGCCGCCTTCTCTCGCTGGAGAGCAAAGGAGTGCGCCGAGAGTAAAGAGGATTTCATGCAGATTTGACAATCTCGTCATGAATCTTCAGTTATGCGGTCTGAACTTTATATTGTTTTGAGTATCGTCGAGGGTGCGATTCGGAGCTAACTGCATTTTTATATGACGCTCAAGAAAATATACTTGAGGCGGTCGACTGAATTTAGAGTTCCGGTGCAAGTCGAAACGAGGCGACGCGAGACCCACGGAGCGTAACCCACGAGGGGACGTGTCGGAGTTCCGATTAAAAGTCAGCGGAGATGCGAATCTACATTCTTGGGCACTTTTATCAAATGGAATAGTGTTTTCCCGCAGTTTTATGCTGGGAATTCCCGCTCGAGAGCGTGCCGTACATGGTGCATTTCTAAAGAGTCACAACATGTGTTTCCTTATCGAAATTTTAAGTTGAATACCATTGACACAGTACAACTTTTCACATTTAACTCATGGCCTAGAAACTGGAGTCCCTTTATACTGAGATTCAAGACAACGCGAATCCATTTCTGATTGGTTAACCGGATTTTAGGCCTTCACAGTGTCACAAACGGGAATAAAGATTACATTTTCATCAATTGCAAAGATTAAAATCTGGAATGGACCGAGGAATTTCGGGTTCGACAAGGAACAAACGGAATGAGAGAAAGAACGGAGAAAAGAATTTAAGAATGAGCCGATCAAAGATTACGAAAAACGTTCAATTTGTGCAATCTTTATTCCCGTTTGTGACTCCATGAGGGGTGTTGTCTTGACTCTCAGTATAAAGGGACTCTACTAGAAACTCACGGATTTGATCAAAGTTGACACACACTTCTCGCTCACTGAAATACTGGAGTCTATTCGAGTTGAATTGAGCACTAGAGTAATTTTAGTATATATTTTACGATGGCATGCAGAGTTTTCCTGCGCTCTTTTTTTTTTGGGGGGGGGGGGGGGGGCAAGATAAAAGGTACCTTTTATTAGAAGAGCAAGGAAGTGCGTGTGAAACCAAGCTTTAGTTATTTGTCTAACGTGCAGGCTCATTTCAATGCCTAGTTTGACCTACGTTGATTTTAATTTTTTCACGAGCAGGAAGTTTGAATTTTCTGTTCACAATTATTTCAACAACTCACGTTTATTATTTCTAACTCATTTTCTTAAACAAAAAAATTATAAAATATAAAATCTCAATTTATTTCCCTCTGTATTTTACTATCTCTCTGTATCCTCCTTCTCCTTTAATCTCTTTTTATCTTCCCTCTCTCATTTTACCCCTCCTCTTTCGGTTCGGGAAACGAAAAACATGATCCAGTGTAATTGCCTTTGAATCGACGACCCGTCGCGTCGCACAGTGGATCGAGTCAATTAGAGAGGTCGGACATGAGATTTTTAACCAAAACGGCAATTTTTAACGTTCAATTCGTCACAATTTAAACTTTGAGGAGTGCTCTGAAAAAGAAAATTTCACGAGGAAACCAATGGAATCGCTTTTAAAACCTCAAAGTTTTGTGTAAACGGAGTTATGAGCTTTTAAAGTTTCCAAATTTTATCCAACCTCTCTCATTGACTCGATTCACTGTGAGTCGACTCGACTCCCACTCCCGCAGGAGTGAACGTATCTCGTCTACGCTTTTCATTTTTTACGTGCATTTTACTTCCTCAAAGGAGAACCGTCGTGCGAAATTGGCTAACAATTTCAAAGGCATCTTTCTCAAGAGTAAAGAAAAATCACTAGAAATTTCAGGGAAATTCGCGTGATAGTTCTTCTATGAACAAATAGAATGAGAGTAGGAAATACTGAGACAGTGCAATCAACACATACTTTCCCTCTTGCGGGAGACGATGGATTGAGATATTTACGTGCATCGATTATAATATAGGATGTGGCGAGTCAGGGTGTCTAGTTTTTTTCATCTTGGGAAATCCTGATTTTTCCTAATTTTTGACTGCAGAATCCTGATTTTATAATTTTTTTCAAATCCTGATTTTTGGCGGAGAAAAATTAGGCGAATGTAACTTCACAAAAATAGCTCGATAAAAAAGTCCAATCGGACGACCGACTTTCCTCAAATCCTGATTTTACGACCGAATTTTCCTTAAATTCGGATGAAATCAAGATTAAATCCAGCTTGACCTCAAATCCTGATGGAGTCGGGTAAGTCCTGATGCTAGATACCCTCTGAGTGTACACACACTCCCACATTAGGGGGCTCCTGACCACTAAGCGGCCGAACCCTTAGTAGATGCTTCGCGCCCTTTGAGACCCGCTTCGTGGGTCCATCGTGAGTGAATCTAAATAGAGTGGGCTCATCTAAGGACTATCCCCTATCGTTAGTCATAGATCATCGTTTCCTGGACGAACAAACGTAACTCGATCTCAAGGTTACAAAATTGACCCCAACAATTCAATTTTTTACAAGAATGTACACGCGCAATTTTTATTGAAAATTTATCTGATTTTTGCATGAAATCAGTAGAAAAATCGTGAAATTTTCAATTAGAAATTCCCAAATTCTCCTGATAAAAGTGCCATATCGACGGCGTAAGTCCGCAATCACATATCTCGTTTGCGGTGTCTGAAAATCTCCGCCTCTATGTTATTTTCTTAAAGGAGAACAAATTGACATAATCCCTCGAAGTTTTGGGATAATTTACTTCGTTCAGAGGAAAAACCACGGCAGTTTTAAAGAATTGTCGTTGAGTAGCTCGCCGTTTAAAAAATAAATTATGACAGGAAGTCTGCGACGTCGCAAATCGAGTGAAGTTATTGCCGACTTACACCGCCGATATGCGCGGGAAAATTAGGCAACATTGGAATGGAGTTACGTTTCTTCGTGATGATAACAACGAAATATTATGCAAAATTCTCTGTTTTCAAATTCAAGGGTGTCTACTAAAACAGGCCGGTCAAAAATAAGTACTTTTACAGAACTTATTCAGTACATTCTCGAGAAAGTCAGTACCTCCTCTTACAGAAAACTTCTGTACTTTTTCAGTACCTCCAATTGATGAAATTAGAAAAATTTTAAAAATTTGAAATTGCGACAAAAATGACAATAAATTTAAAAAAATTCCGGCCCTTTTTGCGGAATTTCCGCACTTTTTTAGTGCATCCGGACCGCCCTTAAAAAATCCATTTAATCTAATCTATTTATCAAATCTATCTATCTAAAAAAAAGTCTATTTCCGGACTTGTAGACACCCTGGATAAGTACCTCCTACTTTAAAAAAAAAACCGTTTGTAGAATGCACTGGAAAAAAAACACATTGGATCTAGAGTCCAGACTTTTAAAAACATTGACAAGGAAAAGTACTCTTGATTCAATCAGAATCTAGCTTAAATCAGGAACCAAGCCTCTTAATTTAAGCGGATTTCGTTTTGATTCAAGCAAAAATCCGATTGAATCAAGAGAGTTTTTTCTTGTCAATGTTTTCAAGAGTCTGGACTCTAGATCCAATGTTTTTTTTTTTTTTCCCCCAGTGTGTTTCTGCCGAAGGGAGAAATGGAGTCGGGTGGCTCACCTCCGGAGTGACGAAGTAGCTGGGGCTCTTCTCGATGGTGATCTGTCCGGAGAAGGACTGGGGCATGCGGCGGCGGTACCAGTCGAGGCCGCGGCTGTAGTTGTCGTCGCGGTCGAAGAAGTGAACCTCGCCGGCCGCCTTCTGGATCCGCGGGTGCAGGAACAGCATCTCCAGCAGCGCCCGCGTCCCGCATTTTCGAACCCCGATGATGATCGCCTGAAACGAACCAATTCCCGAAGGTGTCACACATCTTCCATTTAGGAGGCCACGTCCCCTACGGGCCGATTACTGAAATTGATAGACAAAGCTATAGACAAAGAAGGCATAAGGACAGGGGCGTAGCTAGGAAATTTTTCTGGGGGGGGGGGGGGGGGGGGGCATGGGACCACCTCTCATGGTGAAGAGAGCGGGGGGTGGGTGAGGAATGGAGGATCCCGTTTTTCTGGGGGGGGGGGGGGCACGAGATTTCTGGGGGGGGGCAGCCCCTCCCAGGACCCCCCTAGCTACGCCTATGCATAAGGAGTATAGAGCGATCCTATTGGTTGAAATGAGTGATTCTTATGGCTAAGGGGGGGGGGGGGGGGGTTAATGATGAACTGCCTGGACTACATTTTGCAATTTGGAACTATAAATTCTGGCCCGGTTTAAAGACAACGTATGTGCCATTAGTTTCCCTATGCACATAAGTGTTTTTCTAGAAGAGCCAGAATTTATAGTTCCAAATTGCAAAATGCAGTCAAACTGTCGGGTCTCTCGTGGGTTGCCGTTACTTTGTCTATTACCTACGTCCTTTGTCCATTGCAACCATCCGCCTCCACCAATAGGATCCCTCCACAGCTGAATCAGTGAGAACGAAAGCACATGCACCAACTCGAAAAATTGAAAATAATCAAGACACGCACGAAACTGCATATTAGGTAAAGAAGTTAGTCGAGGAAAAAGATTTTTGTTGCCTAAAAGCAAGTACTTAAGGACACTTTAAAAGTCCAAGTTGGAGCAGATACGGTAACTTCAATGACCTTTATGAAAATTGTCTGTCCTCAGTGAAAAGTGAGCATTTTCGAGGAACCTAGTTGGTGTGTTTTCGTTCTCAATGATTCAACTCTTTTGTCTTCTTTTTCTATAGCTTTGTCTATCAATTTCAATAATCGGCCCGCTGGCCGCAATCCCCGTAAGTTCACTTGCATTAGCGGCTAGATTCAACGGATATCCGGGCGGATAGATTTTGTTTATATTGATTCAAAGATAAATCGGAGGGATTTCTGCTGAATGGAACTATGTACGGGTGGAAAAGGTGGGCTGTGCTCCAGAAAGCTACGTAAGAAACAATGTAAAAGTGGGCGTGATCCCTTTCGTAAAAATGGAAAACGGGATTTTACATTGCCAACTGCATGCTAACTCATGAGCCATGAACATGTGACAGGAGCGTTGTGGACAGGGCTCATGAGTTAATAATTCGGCGACGGGGCGTCGCCGCTAGCATCACCGGCATTTTATAATACCCATTCATTCTTACATAAGAATTACTACAGTAAGAATGTAGAATCCCACTTTTCCATTTTCACAATAGGGATCACGCCCAATTTCACACTGTTTCTTATGTACCTTTCTAGAGCACACCCCTTCTTTCCTAACCGCACATAGTTCCGTTTTGCAGAAATACGTCAATTCAGAAATTCTGAACCAAGATCATAACTAATTCAAACATAAAGCTTTTTTTTTTTGGCTAATTTTTTCGAACTGGATGCTTGACTAGTTTTGAAGCTTGTGAGGTTTCAGTGGCATGATAATCATTTGGCCTTTCAGTAAAGAATGGTAGCATCCACGCTAAATAAGTTACATTTTGCAATTTGGGACTAAAATTTCTGGCTCAGTTTAAAAACAACGAATATATCTTAATTTCTCAACGCACATGAGTGTTTTTACAGGTGAACTAGAAATTGTAGTCCCTTTGCAAGATGTAGTCCAAATAATAAGTGTACGCACTTCTAGAGAGCGACAGAGGATCCGCCATTTTGATTCTTGCATTTACTTCTGATGTTAAACTGAAACCAGCTGATCCTCTATCGCACTCCAAAATGCGTAAAATTATTAGGCATGGACTTTACCTATGGCTATTGTACAGCAGGTATCTTTTCTTTTGCGTGTGGTGACATGATTTCCTTTTTGTTTCATGTTTTATCTTTCTTTTCTGGGGTAAGTTATTCGCGGAGGATGTCTGTCCGAGGAAAATAATAAAAAAAAAGTGACCCCAGAACGTAGGAACAAATTTTGTCTCTGCGGTAACTGAAGATGCCCGAGTTTTATGATTCTGATCGGTCACAAAACTCGGGAACCGATCGCAAATGAGTCAGGTTGGGTTAAGTTGGGTCATGCAACTAAACTAACTCTCCAGCAAAGCTGGAAGTATCACTCGAATTGAAGGCGCCCACTCCTGCTGAATGCGAAACAAATTATTCTGATCGGTCCCAAAGCTCGGGAACCGATCGCAACTGAGTCACGTTGGGTTAAGTTGGGTCACGCAACTAAACTAACTCTCCGGCAATGCTGGAAGTATCACTTGAATTGAAGGCGCCCAATCCTGGATGTGTGACAAATTATTCTGATCGGTCACAAAGCTCGGGAACCGATCGCAACTGAGTCACGTTGGGTTAAGTTGGGTCACGCAACTAAACTAACTATCCGGCAAAGCTGGAAGTATCACTCGAATTGAAGGCGCCCCAATCCCGAATGTGTGATAAAGTTATTTGCGGAGGATGTCTGATTGTCTGACCTGTGGTAGCCGTCTGCTGGCTTTGGGAAAGCGAAGCCTGTGGTGTGCGGGAAAGCGGTACTCCTGGACGTCTGCGCTGGGCATCTCGAAGGGGAGGGGGGCTTGGGCGGGGGCTGGGGCGGCGGGGGGTCCGGCCGAAACCTGAACCTGGTACATGGCGCTCTCGTAGAGGGCCGCGTGGAGTGCCAGGAACAGCGTGACGCTCATGAGCAGACTCAGCAGCCCGATGACGCGCCCCGCCTCTACCCAACCCCCGCCTGCCCAAATCCGATATGACATCCCGTCATAGGTCACATCCCGTCTTCTGTAACAGAGACTATTTGATTTTAGCTAAATCAAATAAAAAAAACAATTCCAAAAATGCACCACTAGACAAGGTAAGGAATAGACCACTAGACAAGGTACGAATTTAAGCATTCTGATGATACATGTTTCTTAGCCAGAATTTCACGTAGAACATGAGTCGCGCAACGAAAATTACTGAAACCAATTTCTTACGAAGATATTATCGTTATTATCTCACATTGGTTACGAGGAACTTGAACTGCCCGCTCACAAGAAACTCAAAGCTCTACGTGAGTCAAATCGTGCACTACAACGGTTTCATCAAACTTCTCAATCGAGCAATGCTCATTTCCTACCATGTGTTGTTCAAACTAAAAGCAACTTGCTATAGCTGAGTCAAAGCGTCAAGATTGAGGCTGCCAGATTTTTACATCGCAGAGACTATCATGACAACGTTTAGCGCGCTATGTGAGTCACGTAGAGCATTGAATTTTCATGAGCGGGTGGTTTGAATTCACGCATCAAAAATCATTAAATATCTTCGTAAGGAGTCGATTTCGGTATTTTTCGTTGTGCGCATCGTGTTTTACGAGAAATTTTGGTCAGGACAAATGTACCAGAATGCTGAAATCTGTGCCTTGTCTAGTGGTCCATTGCACTTCGACGGAGTAAGTCCGCAATCACGTATCTCGGTTAGCGACGTCGCAGATTTCCTGTCATACTTCATTTTTTTAAATGGAAAACCACTCAACAGTAAGGCTTGAAGACTGCCGTGATTTTTCTTCTCCGTGCCGAGGAAATTCTGGAAAAATTCAAGGAATGATGTCGATTTGCTCTCATTTAAAGAAATAACGAAGTAGCAGAGATTTTCAAAGACCGCAAACGAGATATACGTGGTTGCGGACTTAGACCTTTGATTTGTTCTTTCAAAAAAATATCACGCTGAACACGTTTGAGTATACCTACGTAGGGAAAAAGTGGCCATTGGTGTGCCCCTTTTTCACTGGTCGCGAAAAACAGGCTAACACGGTGCTTTTACAGCCAGATTTATGGGAAAGCGAAGACGATGGCAACTATACACAACCGTTGAATTATCTTAATTTACGAATTCTTAATGAAATGTTGTCTTTGCGGTAATTGAATAGGCCCGAGTTTCATGATTCTGATGGGTGACAAAGCTCGGGAACCGATCGCAACAGGGACAGGTTGGGTTAAGTTAGGTCACGCAACTAAACTAACTCTCCGACAAAGCTGGAGGTATCACTCGAATTGAAGGCGCCCCAATTTCCTGAATTCGTGATGCGCTTTCAATTAGTTTCGCTTAATTAGACAAATTAATGAAATAATTTTAAAGTATCCAATAAAAAGTGAAGTAATCTAATAAGAAAAACAAAACGAAAAAAGATACTTGGTTTCAACACATCACCTTTCAAATGCGCGCCCATATCAGAGCTGGGGGTAAATTGATTTCGGAAATGAATGTAAAATAAATGCATATCTTACTGCAAGGATAGACTCTTAAGGAAAAATTCAGTGTACCAATTTAGGTCACGTAGATCATCTTTAATTTTTTTAAGTTCAACAGAAAATTCGAGTTTCCCGTTAAAAAATACCCCCCGAAATCGAGTTTCACATTAATCGATCGAACAAGAGCCGAGATAGCATTTACCTACCAAGCCTATCAATGGTGACAAAAATTCACGAAGAACTTCGAGGGAAACAATTTTATAATGAGTTTCCTTGTAAAAAAATAATTAACACAAAGTCATCCCGGAACGTTGGAACAAATTTTGTCCCTGCGGTAATTGAATGTGCCCGAGTTTTATGATTTTGATCGGTCACAAAGCTCGGGGACCGATCGCAAATGAGTCAGGTCTGGTTAAGTTAGGTCACGCAACTAAACTAACTCTCCTGCAAAGCTGGAAGTATCACTAGAATTGAAGGCGCCCCCCAATCCTGCATGTGTGATGCGCTTCCACTTTGTCTCGCTTATGATATAGGCAGGTATGACGGCTCGCGGCTCGTATTCACATGCCGTCGTTGCATAAAGAAATGGCAACTCAAATATCTCTATAAACGAAAAAATACGGATTAAATAAAATTAAATTAAATAAACAATTGCGTCATGCCTTGGTTTATCAATTGGTTTTTTTGCGCTATTTCCGCTCTTCTCGCATAATTTAAATGGAATTATGTGTATCATACATCTTCATTCGATAAATATATTAATTACCATATTAAAATATAAACTGACTACATCCTCTGTTACTACCAGCGTTGCCAAATAGTGCAATTTGCGGAAATATCAGTGATAGAAATGTGTGAAAGTGATGTTACGCAAAGATTTTGGGGGAGATTTTCGATGTTTACGACGGAGGTATCCATGTCGTAATGAAAATATTCTAGGACTAAATAAATTTGATGGCCACACATGAACTTCTGGTCTCACATTTAAAATTTCTCGGTGTAATTTCTCGTCTCCATGACGCAAGGAGTATTTACGTTGGCGCAACCAAAAAAAAGACCACTTTTCACCGTTGTAAATAAGTAAATTCCTTCCTCACAGAGCGGTTACTCACATTGGAGCATTTGCACGAAAAATGTTCATTGCTTCATCTGAGAGTGCTCAATGAGCTGATTTCGCAGTGTTTTATCATAATATTGTCCTCCAATGGCAAATTGTATATGGGTAGAATTAAAAGTGGGAAAATGTACCGCTTTGTGACGTCATCTGGCGGCACTTTCCATTTAAACGCGTGTATTTCACCAGATTCAGTTGTTTTGTCATGTCTCCCCCCAATAATTGTTCAATTTAGAAATCAAGGAATTCTCGTGCTTGGTCAGGGTGTCTAAATTTCCAGACCTTCTTGCGGGATTTCCGTACTTTCTCGGTACTTCCGGACCACTTTTCAAAAATCAGTACTGTTGTCAGACTTTCCAGAAATTCCGGACTTGTAGACACCCAGTTAGTTCTGTTAGTGGTTTTGTCTGAAACATAACATTCACCAAATTTCAGACACCTGCAAATTCTCCATTTGCATGAATAACTTTCGATGCTCCGAATGAGAGGGAAGACTGCAGTTACTCGACGAAGCCGTTTACCCATGGCATAGTTCTAGAGTGAATAAGGAAGGCTTGACATTTTTAAACCTCTCAGCAAGAGGAGCCCCTCCCCGAGTTGGTTTCTCCTCTCGGCTAGAGCACGCCTCTGTTCCGAGAATCAGCTGCGGTTGCCAAGTTTTGCGGAAAAAAGTGTAGTTGGCACTCGTCAGTGGTGAAAAGTAAAAGCATCTGGCAATTTTTGGGCAGGCCTCATTCGGGAATCCGACTGCTTGACGGCGCGAAATATTAAAATGCCCCGTTCGGGCGCGAGCGTTCGCACTGCGGCCCAGTGCGACGCCACGCTCGAGCCCATTCATTTTGCCTACTTAACATTTCTGGGTCACTTTTTAAGCTCCTGCCGCGTCGATGCCGGATTCAATGAAAATTAGACCCTGTGTTTAAAGCTTGCAGGGCGGACTCCTGGGGTATCGATGGTCAATGTGCGAAATCACATATCTCTACTTGGGTGTTTCAAAATTCTCCTTCCTATTTCATTTTTGCGAAAAGAATCAAACCAAATTGACCACTACACAAGGTACGATGTAAGACATTCTGATACATGTTTCTTAACCAAAATTTCACGTAAAAAACGATTTGCTCGACGAAAATTACTAAAATGAACTCCTCTCAGAGATATTTAATGTTTCTTGATGCGTGAATTCAAACCTCCTTCTCATGAAAACTCGATTGTCTACGTGAATCAAATCGCACACTAAATAATACCGTGGCAGTCTCTGCAATACAGAAATGTGGAAACTTCAATCTTGACGCTTTGGTTCAACTATAGCAAATTGTTAACGCTTCGAACAATAAAGGGTAGGTGAGGAGCATTGCCTAATTGAGAAGCCTGCCAAAACCATTGGAAGGTGCGATTTGACTCATGTAGAGTATTGCGTTTCTTGTGACCGGGCAATTCAAATTTCCCGTGACCAATGTAAAATAAAAACGTTAATATCTTATTCAGAAGTTGATTTCAGTAATTTTTGATGCAAGATTCGTGTTTTACGTGAAATCTTGATTAAGAAACGTGAATCAGAATACTTACATTAGTGCCTTGTCAATTGGTCTATTCTTAGCTTGAAATTGATACAAAATATTCTGCTGACTGCTGAGAAAAATCAAGGAACTTATCAAGAGATTACCCAAACCAGTTTGCTAAAGAATAAATAAAGTATGACGGGAAGTTTGTAATGTCGCAAATGGAGATACTTGGTTTTGCTTTGAGACTATCGGAAGAAAAAGAAGCAAAGGAGAGAGAAGAGGAGAAGGTGGAGAAAGAAAATATGGAGGAAGATAAAGATAGAGGGATAGGAGGACGAGGAATGATAAACAAAGAAAGAAGAGGAGAAATCATAGAAAGAAGAAGAGGAAAAAAGAAAGAAATGAAGAATAAGAAGAAAGACAGCATGAAGAAGAGGACCAAAAAAGGGACGAAGAGGAGGAGATGCAATAAAACGGAGAAGAAAAAAGATATGGAGAAGAGGAGGGATAATAGAGAGAAGAAAAATGGGAGGAAAGAAGTGACAGAAGCAGTTTTTTCTCAGCCTTTCATTACCCTAATTCTGTTTCCTCTCCTTCTACTTCTTCCTACTTTAGTAAAAGGCTTTCACGGCGAGATGAAGGCGTTGAGATGTACACGTTTTGTAAATTGAAAGCTATTTTCACCACCTTTGCTATCAATTTATTTTCTACATTCCTATGCTTTCTCATTTAATTAATAAACATGTATAATTTATTAATTTAGTTCGAGACTGGAAAGTTAATGAGGGCGGACAGTGAATCCTGAAGTTTTCCGTGGAGCTGGCACTTTTCCAACGTCGCAGTCTCTGGCTTGCTCCTTTCCTCGTCGGCCCCTCCAGCCCCCTTTTCGTCACCGTTCTCCACACCTACCTATTTCTCAAGGACCCTTACTTGCCTGTTTATCCTCCCTTGTTAGTCGTAATAATCTGTAATTTTCTTCCTGCCAGCCCTGCTGTTTGTTGTGGCCTTCTCCCGTTATCATTTACCTGTTCAGGCGCCTGCCTAGCGCCCGATTCGTTATCTTCTCGCTTCGCGTTTCCTATTCTTAACTCCCTCCTGTTTGAGCCGAGCTTTCAGCGTTCACGTCTCAATTACACCCCCTTCTCGGAGGGAGATTTTCTCCCTCGGAGTCTCTGGCGGACAAAGGGTGGGATATTAACGCCAGTCTGACAGACTCGGGTCCTATAGGACTCCTAATGAATCGACGGTATGGAGCCGCGGAAACGCGTAGAAACCTGAGACTTCATACTGCCGTGCTAAGGAAAAACGCCGTATGAGTCTTAAGGCGTTGCCAAATTTACTTAGGCAAATCACTCATTTTCAGGAAAATTTGTAAAAAGTTTTCCTCCGATTTCTCAGACAATTTTTTTTGTAACTTGATCTAAAGTGTCTGAAAATGTCGAGGAAATTCATAAATTTTCTCAAAAATAAACATTTTATGGGAGGAAATGTGGCAACTCTCGAATGTTCATACGGCGTTCTTCCGTGGCACGGCAGCATAGTTAGTAGAGTCCCGGATTAAGGAACGTGAGTCCATTCCAAGGTTGCCGATTTGACTAAAACAATTAATTTATTTTACAAAAATGTACGCGTGCAATTTTTATACAAAAGGACCCTACAACAAAACGGCCAAATCGGCCTAAACACGGAATCCTACGATTTTCTCGGGGATGAAAGAGTGTCTTCCCGGACACTCAATACTGGTCATATTTTTTGCCTAACCCCCAGGGAAAAGGGGGGATGGGGGGTCAAAGTCAAAAATTTTAAAGTAACATAACTTCTCAACGGTTTGTCGTAGAAAGATGATCTTGGTGTCAAAATTTCCAGAAAAATAAGAGCTTTCAGAATATATGTATGACATTAATAAAATTTTAAATTTTGACTCACTTTTGGGGGAATTATACAAGGTCCCCCTTTCGTAATTTTTCGTTTTTCGATATTTTCGGTCGTTCGGTTCGCACGAAGCAAAACAAAACCAACTTTAAATGAAAGTAGAGGGCATAAGGTTTAAGACAAGCTCAAGTTCATCTTGGGGAAACAATTAGAAGCGGAGTTATGAGTCTTCAAAGTTGACGCGGCGCGCGGGAACCTTGTATGTTCCGAGTCTCAAGGTCACCTGCGCCCCCCGGATTGCCTGCAGGTCGCAAGTTTTTGTGTTTTTATGCTTCAGTAGGTCGTTCTTAATGAAGATAGAATAATCGGAATTTTTTAATTTTACACAACGGGCCTTCGGTGAGGTGCACCACATTAACGTTAAAAAATTTTAACTGCGTTTCAAATTGCCCCCTCAAGAATAACTTAGACTTGTTTTGAAGCTCAAAGCTCGTCTGTTTCTACGAGAAACTATTTGCCTTTGGCAAGTGAGTTTCGTCAAGCGCTGTAGCTTATAGCTCAATTAAAAAATTTTAAAATTAGGGGTACCCCAAAATTTGGCATCAATGGGTTATAATTTCTAAATGGTTCAGTTTTGTATGGATCATATGTATATTTGAACTGAGGGTCCATGGTTTCTTCTAAATTATAACAGCAGAATCGTCATCGACAGCAAATGTTTAATGAGGTATTATGGACATAATGGTTGATCATCAAAGCCCCCTCTCGCTCCCCCCGTAAAATTAAAAAATTCCGATTATTCTATCTTCATTGAATGATTTACATAAAAAACGACCTACAGAAGCATAAAAACACAAAAACTTGCGACCTGCAGGCAATCCGGGGGGCGCAGGTGACCTTATTTTGGGTGGCTCTAATTCCGGTTACACTTAGGAAGCTCCCCTTGTGAGTCGAGTTGGGTTAAGTTAGGTCACGCAACTAAACTAACTCTCCGGCAAAGCTGGAGGTATCACTCCAATTGAAGGCGCCCCAATCCTGAATGTGTGATGCGCTTCCGATTTGTTTCGCTTATGATAAAGGCGATGCCGTCCCGTCGTTGCACAAAGGAATGGCAAATCAAGTGTTTGATAAAACGAACCATATAAATAATAAAATAAAGTAATATACATGATTGCGTTATGGCTTTGCTTATCAATTGGTTTTTTCATGAAAATAAACTGATAATGGGAAAGTTCATCACATTTAAAGATGAAAGTTCAGTTGAGCGAAACTACATCGAGTTTAGCACAAAGAACCAAATTATTTGGTACACAAGGGTCTGCTCACTCTAGAGATTCTTTTTTATTTCTCCTTTAAAGGAGTTTCCGTTTAAAAATGTTCATATTAATAAATTGTAGGGACTTTATTTGTTTATTTTTCACAAAAAAGTAAAATTTGCTGCGAAAATGATTTTTAACTTTTTTACAAACTTTAAAAACTTGGTTCTTTTCTCCTAAATGGAGAGAAAGCAAATTGATTCTGAGCAAAGGACCAAGTACACACTTAGTTTTTCTCGGGTTTCTTAATTGTAGACTCAACTCGGAAAAAGAAATCAACGCAATTACAATGCTTATAGAGATGAGATATGATTGATGCTGCGCAGCCCGTGACAAGATATACAATAATTGAGCAAATTACACAGCGGGTGACAAGGCTAATCTTCACGTAAATACTCAAAACGTTTCGGCTGAAAACTCAGCTTCCCTCAGTTGAATATAACAGTACAACATTTTTTAAAAAATCTGAGGAGGGCTGAGTTTCAGCTGAAACGTCTTGGTATTATGTACATGAAGATGAGCGAACGATTATTATACTAATAATGAATGGTAAAGAACTTCAGCCTGTTATTATGATTATAAATAATGCAGCTTCTACTCGTTCTGGTTGGTGTCCTCATGTTACATATGACTCTCATAAGTATGATAACTCTTAACACGATAATTACAGAAATTTCGAACAATAAGTAAAATATTATCATGATAATAATATGAGCATAACGAGGAAATTACCCACTATTAACATCTCGCATAATTTGAATCACTCTATCAAAAGCAACCCTCACATTAGCTTCATAATGAAAAGTTAAGAATAAACCTGTTATAAACTGCATCAGCATTGAAAGACGCGACAAAGACCCAAAATTCCAAAAATAGGAGATATTAGAAGGTGAACTTAAATCTACAATAAAATTATTCACTCGACTCAGATTAGATTTACGGTAAAACTTGTAATATTAGCCGCTGGGTAATTTGTTTTATTATTGAATGCTTATATAGTTCTTTCAAGCAACTGGCGAGCACAACCTTTACTTGCAAACACTGGCTATACTTTTCATTATAAACTTATTCGGCCGTTGCCTAATCAAAATTTTGGCTAGAAAGATGCATCTTTCTAACCAAAATTTTGATTTATTTTTAAGGGAAGTTATACAGGTATAACTTCCCTTAAAAATAAAAATAATATAAAAATAAATATTTTATCGGAGGGATGGTTCGGCGATGTTTGAATGAAAATACGGCGAGCTTCCTGCACATGGAGGTGTAATCCTCTTGTTCAGCCCTGGGCGGAACGAAACGTCCCGGGACCCCACGCGACGCGCCAGGTATGAAGGAAATCTCCCGGTTTGAACGACGCGACGCTATAAGGCGAGAGGAGGAGGGTAGAAAAGAAACCTAGATAAAGCTACCTAAAGCAGGATAACTTTCAGATCTGCGGATCTGACCCTTTATGCGGAACTCGCTTGGGGTGACGCTCGGCGCATCAAGTTCTGCTGAGCTCTACGGGAGAATTTTATGAGAGGATCGGATGAAGCTTTTTTACCCGACCAATCTGATATCAGCCTGCTGTGTTATGACCTGCCCTGAGGTATTTTTATGGAGAGAGTATGGACGCTGTGGGCCCCGTGGAGACTCTTAGAAACCAAAAAAAAGAAGCGGTGACTTCGGGTTAGGTGCCGTTCGTGAAATAAGTAAAGCTCCTCGGGGGAGGGGGAGGGGGAGGAGGTGAGCGTATTATGCCTTCTCGTTAAAGGGGTAAAAACTACGTCACAAAAGCGTTCAGATGGAGTAGGGGTTGAAAAATCCGGAATTGAACGTTACTTTTTTTAATGACCGGCCCTTTATTACCAACCTTGGACCGTTATCACTTGTTCCCCTTCCTACCAACCTCGCCATGGCAGAAGTCTAGGTTGAAAAGATTTTAAAGAATGTAAGACATGAAAATGGTTTTGCAACTGAGTAAATATGCCGAACTCTGCATAACTTCCGAATACTCAATAGAAAAAATCGTTTTATGTCATTTTGAAAAACTAGCGAGTAATGTGTGACGTTCACTACAGTTTCGGTCTTAAAATCTCTATGAAGCATAGATGGCTAAGCAAATGAGATTTGGACCCTCCTGTGACTATACTCTCCCTGAAGAGGTACTCTGACCCATTCATTTAACCATCTACATTCATAAATGGGAACTACTATAGGTCGCGACCACCGACATTATGTGACGCTCAACAGGTTTTTGCAACATTTGTACCTGAAAGTAAAATCCAAAAAGTTGATGCGTCTATCACCTGATTGCTCATAAACTATCAACCATCAGAACCAGTAAACAGTTGAATAGATGTAATTTTTCGGAGTGTTTTCTAAGGCGGAAATTTCGCGAAGGTCAGCATAATTAATAAAATTGATATTTTAAACTGTGGTCCTTACCAGATTTCCTGAAAGGGCAGTGGAGATGATCAGCGCAGATCTGAAAGCAAAAGGGGAAAAAACTGGTTAAAAATAATTCAAAGATCGAATTATTGTTGTGACAATAAATCTAAGATCGCGAAACTTTCAATTCTGAAATAATACGAATGGAAAAACATTTTCTATATCATTTCCTATATGAATCGCTGCAAAAAATTAGACTCCCTTAAAAGCTCATGATATCATATTACCTTGTCTCTTCATCTGTTCAAATGTTTCGCTATAGCTTTTATTGGTGAGCTATAACTGACGATCATCGGGATAGTTAATCTGCGGAATAAACGACGTCAGGCAAGATTCCCGATTGGTTGACACCCCCCCCCCCCCCCCCCCCCCCCCAATCATCATGCCAGGCGCCTCAAACGTAATTTTTTTACGTGTCAGACACCTCTATACTCCTCCTTTATCCCTTCTACCATAAATGTCTGACTTCATTCACGAGCAGCGACTGAAAGACCCGCGTCCCTAAAAGACCAATATGAGGCGATAAGAGGCGGGGAATGGATCTTTTACATCGCAAGGCATCTTGTTAAGAAGCCAATTTCTTGCCATTTTTGTCCGGAGCTAGTTTCTTTCTGCCGCAGTCGGAATTTATTCATGTCGAGAGCCGACTGAATAGGTGTCGCTTTTTCTGTTGCAGGGGATTAAAATAAAATAAATAAAACAAAATGGGATATCGTGAGGGGATAGAAGAAATACTGCTAGCGCGGCGTTCTTGCCAGTCGAGGCGGGAGAGGAGAATTCCGAGTCTGGGAAGTTACCGAGCGCGCGATGATTTAAATGGAAAAGTTGGCAACGCTGGAGGGGAAAACGTAGGAAATGATTTATGGTAACGCGCCGCGGCGCCGCGTTGTAAGGGGAGGGGGGAGAGGAGGGGAGGTGGCATGAAAAACTCCGGGGAAGTTGCGCGGGATTGACGTGTATTTATCTCCCCGCAAGCTGCAAGATTTCATTAGAAACCCATCATTTATCCACGGCTGAGGCCTACTTTTATGTACCGTTCCTGTTGTGAAACATTTTTTTACATAAACAGTGAAAGAACCGTGGAGCTCTCATGGCATATTTCGAAATTTCCGCTCGAATTTAATTTTTCAAGATAATACTAGGCAAAATTGTTGCGCGCAATTTTCAGAATCAGAAGAACGAAAAGAAATCAAACGGAATTTTGTATGATGACTTGTATCAGGCTTCCTTCAAAAAAAAGTATGAAAATGTCATAGGGAATTTGCAACGTCGCAAACTGAAGTGAGTAGTTTGGTACTATCATCTTTACACACGCGGCCGTCATCGGTAAAATGGAATTTAGTGCACAGTAGACAAGTCATCGCGAGAGGGCTTTCGGTCAAGTTCGGTCCAAAATTATTCATGTTTTCGGCGGAACACTCGAAGAATGAGCTGTGAGCGTTGAAGCTCATTTGCTGATCAGCAGAGGTCGTGAAAATGTTTATAATCGGACAATTTTGAGCCCCAGTCGTGGCAGATAAAGAGCTTTCCCCCACAGCCACGCTCTTTCAACTGTACTTTTCAAACCTTCATAACTACAGTTTAGTTTCACATACCTAGGCTTTTTTTTCTTTTTTCGTGTACACGTACCAACATTTTTGTGAAACATGCCTTTACACTAGAGTATTAATTACAAAACTTTCACCTCCAGAGTCTGCGGCACTAAAGGTTGTTGTTTTTTTTTTTTTTTTTTTTTTTTTTTTTTTTTTTTTTTTTTCCCCGTCACACGTTCATGCGTATGCGGAATGAAAAAAAAATAATAAAAAAGATAAACGAATAATAAAATCTGGTAGTTAGGTGGCAGTATTAGTAACAATTGCTGCGGAACTTGTACTCATGCACTTTAGCAATATCCACCGATTTTTTGGACACATACTGCTGCAATTTTGAAAATTTGATGGTCACTACCTTTCTTGGTAACTGGAAAAATGATTAGCCTTGATTCTTAAGGCACAGAAACGAAGATTTGGTTACAAGACTTCGGTGCCCCTTTCCCTGACGGGTTTGAGTTTTTTTGATCCCGCCATTCCCGTCTGTGGACTGATAGATGAAATTGATACACAAATTAGTAGACAAAAAAGAAGACACAGGGAAAATGGGGCGATCCTATTGGCGGAGGGGGGTGGTTGCAATGGGAAAAGGAGGTAAGTTATAGACTCACTGACGGCAACTAACGAAAGATCTTACCGACAGTACATTATTTTTGCCCTTGTCTATGACAACCAATTGTCTGTTTCAACCAATTTACATCTCTTTGTCCATCGATTTCAATAATCAGCTTGTTGATATGCATGTCATATTTATTGAAGGACTCTTTTCTGATATCGACGTATCATCATGATTACTATAGGCTCTCTCATTCCTCTACCCAAGTTTTCATTTTTTTGTCATCGTTAGTTCTACAGATCGTTTGGGTCACGATTTCCATGATTTTGCATCTATCAATCAACAGATTATAACCTCTAGATGAGCTAGTTCTCTTTTACAATTTTGCAATATGAGCTGATAGTTTAGATACTCTGGCATAAAATGATGAATTTTTCCACATGAATAAAGTGAATTTTCACATCTTCTCAGGTCGTTCTAAAATACTGTTGGGCGAATATCAAGATACAAATATTTGCGGCTTTTGACAGGTTATAACAGCTAGATGAGCATGCTTCCCTCTAATTTTCGAAATGTAACCCAATTTTTTTTTCCGCATTATATACGGGATGAAATTGTGATACTTACCCATCAGACAATGTAAATCATATCTTGTCATAATTGCTCCTGAAGATCTACTGGGCCGATTTTCATAATATATACGGTTATTGGCAAATAATAAGATCTAGATGAG
Source organism: Bemisia tabaci (assembly GCF_918797505.1). NCBI lineage: Eukaryota > Metazoa > Arthropoda > Insecta > Hemiptera > Aleyrodidae > Bemisia > Bemisia tabaci. Next base: position 31,181,669 of record NC_092793.1, read on the forward strand.
TCCGCTTTCATTAAATTTTTTAAATATTACCTAGGAAGTAACCCACCATGGACACAAAGCGTTCTCCTATCCTTCGAAAGCAAAAAAACGAGGAAACAGTTCTGCCATGCTAAGGAAAACCGCCGTAAGAACATTCAGGCGTTGCCAAATATCCTTTGATAAAACACGAATTTCCTGGTAAACATATGAATATTTTTCATCCAATTTTTCAGATAATTTTGTTCGCAATTTCACCTGAAGTTCCTTAAAATTTCAAGGAATAATATTCACAACTTGCCTCAAAAATAAACATTATATCGAAGGAAATTTGGCGACTCTCGAATGTTCCTACGGCGTTTTTCCTTATCACGGCGGAGTTCACCCGCAACGTCACAAAGTTTCCGCTCATTTTGCAATTCAAGGGAACATGATTTGACGCGGCAACGTTGAGGTCGAGCCCCTTTAATCCCGAAGCTGCCACACGACAAACGTTGCCAAGTTATACGATTAAATTTGGATATTTCACATGGGTTTAAATCGTCCCTCCTCTGACGTAAGGGCTCATCTCGATTTCCATGTGAGCCTTATCCTTCATGAAGTCCATCCTTTTCGGGGCTCACGCAGAAATTAAGGTAAAATCAACGAGCGTTTTCACGTCGGAGAGGCGAAGAAACGGAGGAAAAGTGCTGATTTTTCAGCACTATACGGCAACGGCCGACGTGACTGGATGGACGGCAATCCCTCCGCGGCAACTGCCTTGCCGATGGGACTTTCCCCCGGAACATTCCGGTGCGTCCCAATTTCTTCAGTCGCTTGCATGATAAGGCTTTTCTTCTTATCAAAAAACTTTTAATGCATAATAATATATGCGTATTTAAATATAAAAGGAAAAACAGGCTCGTCGAGAAGATCACTTGTGAGGCGAAAAAGTTTTTAAACTGATATTAGGAGATGAGATCGAGAACGCTCAGAATGAGGTCAGTATATTCGAGGCTCTCACAAAATATGGAAAAAAAAACATCTCATCTCCACCGCTGTCATTTTTTCATGGTTTGAGGAAAGACCATGTATGCAAAATTTTTGTGATATTTAATAAAATGAACTTCCAAAATGAAATTTTGTAATAGAAAAAAAAGCGTCTTCAGTGCTTTTCAAGCGATGTTGCTATTTAAAAATTTATAATTATAGTATAATTCGATGGTACGCGACAATGACCGATATTTGGAGTAGAGAAAAAAAAACGGTCGAATCATATTTTAATCAACATGAGGGTAGAAAAGAAGTCGTGGAGGAGCTTGTAGCCCCCCTCCCCCTCCTCCCGGTTAGTAATACGTTGTATACAAAGATGGGTACTTTTAACGATTCTCTGCCATAAAACGCAATCAAT